>NC_090648.1:440849795-441164973 GCF_040937935.1 Hyperolius riggenbachi
CTATTGTGTTCAGTGAACCCAGCTCACTGCATCTAAGTACCTTTACTGTTCAGTGAACCCAGCTCACTGCATCTAACTACCTGTTGTGTTGAGTGAACCCACCTCACTGCATCTAAGTACCTTTACTGTTCAGTGAACCAAGCTCACTGCATCTTACTACCTGTTGTGTTCAGTGAACCCACCTCACTGCATCTAAGTACCTTTACTGTTCAGTGAACCCAGCTCACTGCATCTAACTACCTGTTGTGTTCAGTGAACCCACCTCACTGCATCTAAGTACCTTTACTGTTCAGTGAACCCAGCTCACTGCATCTATCTACTTGTTGTGATTAGTGAACCCAGCTCACTGCATATACCTAGCATCCCCCCGAGATGGACAAATTGGACAAACCAGGTAGAGGAAGAGGAAGAGGTAGAGGCAGACTCAGAGGTAGGCCACCAGGCACCAGCAGGTCCGTGCGAGGTGGTGTTGCTGTGATTTTGTGCGGACCTGTCCCAAAATACAGTGCTCAGAAGAAGGCACGTGTCATCACTTCCCAAAATTGTGAGGACGTGGTTGAGTATTTAACACAGAAACCTCATCTCCCGCAGCCACCAGCGCTACAACAAGCACCATATCCGCTGCATTTGACACTTCGCAGGAGTTATTTGGTGGTGGTGGTGAAATCACTGATTCACAGCCACTACTGCAACAACAAGAAGAAGGCGCAGGTACACCACCTCATATGTCTGAGTTAGGTGGCGATAGTATGGACGTAACGTGTGAGGAGGGGGATGATGAACCACCTGAAGTTGGTGCAGTTGAGGAGGTGTCTGAGGAAAGCGAAGCTGGGCAGGAGGATTATGATGACGATTATACGGACGCCACGTATGTTCCCAGTAGAGGAGATGACCAGGTGGACAGTTCAGAGAGGGAGTCAGAGAGGAGTAGGAGGAGACAACTCCATGATAGAAGCAGAGGGAGCTCGTCCTCAGAAACAGCTCGGGGCAGTGTCCGGCGCCATGTATCGCCAGCTATGGACAGCCAGCCAACATGCCCTTCAACGTCAGCTGCTGATGCCACCGTATCGCCATCACCCCAGGGGGGCTCAGCGGTTTGGAAATGTTTTAACATGTGTGTCTCAGATCGGAGCAAAGCCATCTGTTGTCTCTGCCAGCAAAAATTGAGCCGTGGAAAGGCCAACTCTCACGTAGTGACAAGTGCCTTATGAAGGCACCTGGAGAGAAGGCACAAACAGCTATGGCAAGAACACCTGAGGAAAAGCAGCACACAAAAGACAAGCCACCCTCCTTCTCCTCTTCCTACTTCAGGTGCATCATCTTTATCCGCTTTCTCCCTTGCACCTTCACAGCCACCCTCCTCCACACCGCCTCTTCCCTTCAGCGGTTCCTTCTCCTCTGCCCACACCAGTACCCAGCTGTCCATAAAGGAAGTATTTGAGCGTAAGAAGCAAATGTCTGCCAGTCACCCTCTTGCCCGGCGTCTGACAGCTGGCGTGGTGGAACTATTAGCTCGCCAGCTATTACCATACAAGCTGGTGGAGTCGGAGGCTTTCCGTAAGTTTGTGGCCATTGGTACACCGCAGTGGAAGATACCAGGCCGCAATTATTTTTCACAAAAGGCCATACCTAAACTGTACTGTGCAGTTGAGAGGCAAGTGGTGTCATCTATTGCGAAGAGCGTTGGGTCAAGGGTCCACCTGACCACGGATGCCTGGTCTGCCAAGCACGGGCAGGGCCACTACATTACATACACAGCCCATTGGGTCAACCTGGTGACCGATGGCAGCAAGCAGGGAGTACGTGGCTGCGCAGCGGACCGACTTGTCACACCTCCACGGCTTGCAGGCAGGCCTCCAGCCACCTCCTCTCCACCTGCTACCACCTCTTCGCGGTCGTCATCCTCCCCCTCCTCCTTGGCTGGTGCCACGATGTCCTCTCCAGCTACACAACCCCAGCACCCCAGGGCCTATGCTGCATGCCAGGTATGACGGTGTCACGCAGTGTTAGACATGTCTTGCCTGAGAGCGGAGAGTCACACTGGAGCAGTTCTCCTGGCTGCTCTTAACAAACAGGTGGAGCAATGGCTGACCCCGCACAAGCTTGAGATCGGCAACGTGGTGTGTGACAACGGCAGCAATCTCATTTCTGCATTGAATTTGGGAAAGCTGACACACATACACTGCATGGCACATGTGCTGAATCTGGTCGTGCAAAGATTTGTGTCCAAGTACCCAGGCTTTGAGGACGTCCTGAAGCAGGCCAGGAAGTTGTGTGGGCATTTCAGGCGCTCTTACAAGGCCATGGCACGCTTTGCAGACATTAAGCGTAGAAACAACTTGCCGGTGAGACGCCTGATTTGCGATAGCCCGACTTGCTGGAATTCACCCCTGCTGATGTTCTCTCGCCTGCTAGACCAGGAGAAAGCCGTCACCCAGTACCTGAATAAATACAGTACAAGGACACAATCTGGGAGGATGGGGATGTTGTGGCCCAACAACTGGACACTGATGCGAAATGCATGCAGGGTCATGGAGCCCTTTGAGGAGGTGACCAAACTGGTGAGCTTGATCCCCTACGCCTACTTCCTGGAGCGTGCCATGCGTAGAGTGGTGGATACAGCTGTGGAGGAGCGTGAACGAGAACAGTTACGGCAGCAGGAGTCGTGGGAGCGATTTACATCCGAACCCGATGTTTCCACAACACATGCGGCAGCACAGAGGGGGGAGGAGGAGGAGGAGGAAGAAGAGGAGTCGTGTGGGGAAGGAGAGGAGTCAGACTCTGATGATGGTGATGAGGAAGGTGTTTCTGTGGAGGAGGAAGAGGCGGCGGAAGAAGAACAACTGCGGCAGCCGTCACAGGGGGCTTCTGCTGCTCCACGTTCCCGTGGTATTGTTCGTGGCTGGTGGGAGGAAGAGAAGTTGCGTCCCGTCACTGAGAAAGAGCAAGAGGAGATGGAGAGTACCTCTGCATCCAGCTTTGTGCAGATGGCCTCTTTCATGTTGTCCAGCCTGTTGAGGGACCCCCGTATCAAAAAACTCAAGGCAAATGACCTGTACTGGGTGGCCACGCTACTAGACCCTCGGTACAGGCACAAAGTGGCGGACCTGTTACCAACTCAACAGAAGGCGGAAAGGATGCAGCACTTGCAGAACAAGCTGTCGATGATGCTTTACAATGCGTTTAAGGGTAATGTGGCTGCACAACGCAATCAAGGTACCACTGGCAATAACCCTCCTCCTCCCAAGTCCACGCAGGCAAGGACAGGACGCTCCAGCAATCTCAGGGTGATGTCGGACTTTAGTCCAACTCCTCGCCATAGTCCTTCCGGATCCACCCTCCACCAACGCCTGGACCGGCAGGTAGCCGACAACCTGGCCTTGAGTGTGGATGTAGACACTGCGAAAAGCGACGATGAACCCTTGGACTACTGGTTGCGCAGGCTTGACCTGTGGCCAGAGCTGTCCCAATTTGCCATACAACTTCTCTCTTGCCCTGTTGCAAGCATCCTGTCAGAAAGGACCTTCAGTGCAGCTGGAGGCATAGTTACTGAGAAGAGAAGTCGCCTAAGTCACGACAGTGTTCAGTACCTGACCTTTATCAAAATGAATGAGGAATGGATCACAGAGGGCTACTGCACGACCGAAGACTAAGTCAGTCCCCACACACAGTATCTCTGCCTGCAGGCCGCTTGCCTTTTCCACCACCACCAACAGGGTCCAGGACTCTAGGCGGATTCCTGAATTTTTAAGCTACACTAATTTTTCTGGTGCGTGTACATGCCTGCCTAATTTTTCTGGCTGCACTGCGGGCGGCTGCAACAAATAAACAAAAGGCATGTACATGTGCCCATCCCCCTTCGTGATCATTACCTTGCCGTGGTGAAGGGGCTTGCATATCACAATGAAGCAATGACCACCGGCTTGTTATAGTCCAGGAGACTGTTGACCTTACCACTGAGATAGAACTACCCCAGCGCAGAGTCTAAGTGACCACGGGTCTTCACCAACACTCCCCTAAAGGGAATGCTGGAACACCCCCCTAACGGGGATGCCGCACTTCGCTGCCTAGTGCCCACCAGGTTGCACTGGAAATAGCTCCACAGTGATTCGGAGAACAGGTGGATACTGATGGGTGTAGGACTGATGTAGATAGGCGTAGTCCACAAGGCAAGGCCGGAGGCCAGGGCAGGCGGATATCAAGGATGGTCGGGGTCACAAGCAGAGGTCAGGGCAGGCGGCAATCCAGGTAGTCGAGGTCACAGGCCAAAGATCAGGGCGGGCAGAGATCAAGCGGAGTCGAGGTCACAAGCCGGGTCACAACAGGAAATCAGACAATCAATGGGTACTGCCCTGGGAACACTTAGCCAAACTGCCAGAACAAGCAGCACTGCAGTGAAGGGCAGTGCTGCTTATATACTGATAGCCATTGAATTCTGGCACCAGAATGAACGCTTGCGCATGCGCGGTGCGCAATGCTCCGTGCACACGCGCATACCTGCGCAAGCACTGTGCGCCGCGGCGTGCACACGCACAACTCCGCGCATGCGCGCACACCACACCGCGCCGTGGGCCATCTTGGATTTGAGAGGAACTACCAGGCCCAGCGTTCCTTCGCGCGTACGCGTGAAGCCCCCTGCCCGAACAAGCTGAGAGCCCCTAGCCCGGTGAGTATGACATTGCCCCCCCCCCCCTACGGGCAACCTCTGGGTGCCTCCAGGTCTAGGTTTCTGTGGGAATCTTTGATGAAACTGTTTAACTAATCTGGGAGCATGAACATTCTGGCCTGGTTCCCAAGAGTTCTCCTCCATTCCAAACCCCCTCCACTTTACCAAATACTGGACAGAATTTCTAACCCTTCTGCTATCAAGGATTTTCTCGACTTCAAATTCTTCCACTCCCTCAACCAGGATGGGAGCAGGAGGACAAGCAGAACGTCCAGGAAATTCACTAACCTCAACTTTCTTCAAGCAGGAGACGTGGAACACTGGATGGACCCGTAAGGATCTGGGTAAGGATAGTCTGAAAGCCACTGGATTAATCTGTTCCAGAACAGGAAAAGGCCCAATAAACTTTGGCCCAAGCTTCTTCGAAGGGCAACGTAGTCTTAAGTTCGTTGTGGAGAGCCAAACCTGATCTCCTGGTACAAGACTTGGCCCCTCCTTTCTAAGTCTATCTGCAAATCTTTTTCCTCTTTCTTGAGATGCTTTCAGAGCTTCCTGTATCTTAGTGAAGTTTTCAGTGATAAAGGATATTCTCTCCTGGACTCCAGGTAACTTAGATCCAGACTTGATATCTAATAGAAATTAGGGAGGAAATCCATAGTTCATAAAAAATGGAGATTGGTTAGTGGAGGTATGGTCTGTGTTATTAAAGGCAAATTCTGCAGTGGCCAGAAGTGAGGACCAGTCGTCTTGTGAAGCAGAGGTGAAGCACCTGAGGTATTGTTCAAGTGTTTGGTTGGTCCGTTCTGTCTGGCCATTCGTTTGAGGATGGTAACCTGAAGATAATGAAGAGTGAATCTTAAGCTTCTTGCACAACCCCTGCCAAAATTTAGAGGTGATCTGGACTCCTCGATCTGAGACAATGTTCTTGGGTAAGCCATGCAACCTAACTATTTCTTTCAGGAAGATCTCAGCAGTCTCTGCGGCCGTAGGTAACCCTTGGAGAGGGAGAAAGTGTGCCATTTTTGAGAAGCGGTCAACCACCACCAGGATAGTTGTGAACCCCTTAGAGGGTGGTAATTCAACAATGAAGTCCATGGCGATGTCCTCCCAGGGCCGTTCTGGGACTGGTAATGGGTTCAACAAACCCCATGGCTTAGTGCAGGAGCTCTTGGATCACTCACAAGTTTCACAGGTCTTCACAAAGTGTTTATAATCCTTGGAAATCTCAGGCCACCAAAAGGTTCTCAGAAGTAGATCGAGAGTCTTGGCAACTCCAAAATGCCCTGCAAGTCTATCATCATGGCAGGCCTGTAGGACCAGAAGTCGTGACTTACGGGGAACAAAAATCTTGTCCTGATGATAGTAAAGGCCATCCTTGAGAAGGAGGTCAGGAGGAGTATCGAGGAGAGCGTATTCTTGCTGGATAGAAGTAATCAAGCTTGATTGGAGGAGTAGGAAATGTTGTGAGGAAAGTATATTCTCTGGAGCGGAGTTAGGGCTGGTCTCAGAATGGAACATGCGTGACAGGGAATCCGGTTTGATATTCTTAGAGCCTGGACGATATGTTAAGTGGAAGTTGAATCTTGAGAAGAACAGGGACCATCTGGCCTGTCGAGGCTTTAATCTTTTGGCTGAACGGAGATACTCGAGATTCTTGTGGTCTGTGAAGATGAGGATAGGGTGCTCTGCTCCTTCTAGCAAGTAACGCCATACCTCCAAGGCTGCCTTGATAGCAAGGAGTTCCCGATCTGCCACGTCATAGTTCTTCTCAGCCGTGTTAAGTTTCCGGGAGAAGAAGGCAATAGGGTGAAGGATGTCTTTAGAGTCAAACCGTTGCGACAGGATAGCTACAATGGCTATCTCCGAGGCATCAACCTCCAGGATAAAGGGTCTAGAGGGTTCTGCATGTCTCAAGACGGGTGCTGAAGTGAAGCAGGTCTTCAGTCTCTCAAAGGCTCCCTGAGGTTCGGAAGTCCAGTGAAAGGCTTGTCGGGTACTGGTCAACCGCGTCATGGGAGCCACAACTCGGGAGAAATTCCTGATGAATCTTCTATAAAAGTTTGCAAATCCGATGAACCGTTGTACGGCTCTTCTGTTTGAAGGAACTGGCCAGTCCAGAATGGCTGAGACCTTCTGTGGGTCCATCTCTAACCCCTCTGGAGAAATCCTTAGACCCAGGAACTGGATAGACCCCTTCTCGAACTCACATTTCTTGGGTTTGGCATAAAGTCCATGAGTTCTGAGCCGCGACAGCACCTTCTTAACGTGAATGCGGTGCTCCTCCAGGGATGAGGAAAACACCAGTATGTCGTCCAGATACACAACCATGAAGTCATCGATGAAATCCTGGAAGATGTCATTCACGAAGTGCTGGAACGTGGCTGGGGCATTGCATAACCCGAAAGGCATAACTAAGTATTCAAAGTGTCCGAATCTGGAACGGAAAGCCGTCTTCCACTCATCTCCTTCTCTTATGCGGACTAAATTGTAGGCTCCACGGAGGTCCAACTTGGAGAATATCCGGGCAGTACGGAGTCTTTGGAATAAGTCTGACATGAGTGGCAAAGGATACCGATTCTTGATCGTGATTCTATTCAACTCTCTGTAATCAATGCATGGACGGAGTGAACCGTCCTTCTTCTCCACAAAGAAGATTCCTGCCCCGGCTGGTGAAGTGAATGGACGGATGAACCCCTTCTTCAGGTTCTCATCAATATAGTCCTTTAACACTTGGGATTCCGGTTCAGATAATTGGTAAGTCCTTCCAAAAGGGATAGCGGCTCCGGGCTGGAGATCAACAGGACAGTCGTAGATGCGATGAGGGGGTAGAACGTCTGCTCCTGACTTGTCAAACACATCCAAGAAGTCATGGTAAACCGAGGGAACAGAGTCTTTCTTCTCGGAATTTAGGCAGAAAAGAATACCAGCCCGGGGGAAACAACTGCGAAGGCAGTAATCTGAATGGAAAGAAACTTCACCCGTTCTCCAGTTGATAGTGGGGTTGTGCATCTTCAACCAGGGCATGCCCAGAATAATTGGGAAGAGAGGAGAAGGAAGCAAGTCAAAACAGAGGTATTCCTGATGCTCTTCTTGAATGGTGATCTTCAGTAGAAGAGTCTCCGTCATAATGGGGCCGGAGTTGGTGGAAGAGCCATCGGCTAACTGAATGGTGAGTGGAACCCGTTTACCCCGGGTTGGAAGCTGAAGTTGAACGGCAAGGTTGATATCTAGGAAGCAGGAGCAGGCTCCAGAGTCAATAATAGCATTGACTCTAACAATCTCTCCTCTGGGGCCCTGAAACGAGAGAGTAAGAGGGAGATGAGAGACCGCTAGGAGTTGGATAGTCTCGTCCTTGCAGAAAAGTGGGTCAGGCTTACCGGCAGGCCTGACCGGGCAGTTCAAACGGAAGTGGCCCGATACTCCACAATAGAAGCTCAAGTTGGCGGACCTTCGGCGTTGTCTCTCCTCTTGGGAAATGGCAGGACGAGCCAATCCTAGTTGTATGGGCTCGGGATCATCAGCAGCGGCAGAAGGAGTCGGAACGGTTGGAGTGAGAGGAGTCTCAACCATTGAAGGAACCCACAAGGGACGGGTAGGCCCTGATCTTTCCACCCGTCTTTCTCTCAGTCGTCGATCGATCTGGACGGACAGCTGAATCAAGTCCTTCAGGGTCTCCGGCACTCCCACTCTGGCTAGTTCGTCTTTTAAGACCTCAGATAACCCTTGCCTGAACTGGAACTTGAGTGCAGGTTCATTCCAGGAAGTGTCACCTGACCAGCGGCGAAAGTCCGTAACATATTCCTCCACTGGCCTTTTTCCTTGACGTAGAGCTTGAAGAGCGGTCTCTGCAGTTGCCCCCCTTCCAGGGTCATCATACAATTCGGCCATGGCCTCAAAGAAGGAAGAGACACTGTTTACAGCTGGATCCTCACGTTCGATCAACCGGAGGGCCCAGGCCTGTGGTTCACCCTGTAGGAGCGAGATGATGGCTCTGACCTTGATCTGCTCACGGGAGAAGAGTCTAGGCAGCAAGTTGAAATGAAGCTGACAAGCACTCCGGAACAGACGGAACTTAGATCGGTCCCCTGAAAACCGATCAGGTAAGGGTAATTTGGTTCGGGTGTCAAGCTCATGGCGCCCTCCACAGGAACAGGTACCAGGTTAACTGCTGGGGCTTGCACCACTGCCGCAGGAGGGGCAGCCGCAGGAGCAGAGGCAGGAGCAGGAGCAACTGGTTGACTTTGGAGGAATTCCCGAATCTCGGAGTTCTCTTTCTGAACTTC
Organism: Hyperolius riggenbachi; assembly: GCF_040937935.1. Lineage (NCBI taxonomy): Eukaryota > Metazoa > Chordata > Amphibia > Anura > Hyperoliidae > Hyperolius > Hyperolius riggenbachi. Next base: position 440,858,745 of record NC_090648.1, read on the forward strand.
TGCAACTGAAAGTCTTAGATGAGAGACCATCTCACACAAGAGATCCATCTGAGTTGGTCCTACACCAGTATCCATAACGGCTGCTTACTGTTATAGTCCAGGAGACTGTTTATCTTACCACTGAGATAGAACTACCCCAGCGCAGAGTCTAAGTGACCACGGGTCTTCACCAACACTCCCCTAAAGGGAATGCTAGAACACCCCCCTAACGGGGATGCCGCACTTCGCTGCCTAGTGCGCACCAGGTTGCGCTGGAAATAGCTCCACAGTGATTCGGAGAACAGGTGGATACTGATGGGTGTAGGACTGATGTAGATAGGCGTAGTCCACAAGGCAAGGCCGGAGGTCAGGGCAGGCGGATATCAAGGATGATCGGGGTCACAAGCAGAGGTCAGGGCAGGCGGCAATCCAGGTAGTCGAGGTCACAGGCCAAAGATCAGGGCGGGCAGAGATCAAGCGGAGTCGAGGTCACAAGCCGGGTCACAACAGGAAATCAGACAATCAATGGGTACTGCACTGGGAACACTTAGCCAAACTGCCAGAACAAGCAGCACTGCAGTGAAGGGCAGTGCTGCTTATATACTGATGGCCATTGAATTCTGGCGCCAGAATTAACGCTTGTGCATGCGCGGTGCGCAATGCTCCGTGTACACGCGCATACCTGCGCAAGCGCTGTGCGCCGCGGCGTGCACACGCACAACTCCGCGCATGCGCGCACACCGCACCACGCCGCTCGCCATCTTGGATTTGAGAGGAACTACCAGGCCCAGCGTTCCTCCGCGCGTATGCGTGAAGCCCCCTGCCTGAACAAGCTGAGAGCCCCTAGCCCGGTGAGTATGACACGGCTATTTGAGTTTCTTGGGTGGGGGTGGCACACAAAAGATAATAAGGTCGTTGCTTCATTGTGGTCAGACCAAATTTGATCAGCTGGACAGTCACTGTTGTTCTATCATTGAGCTACCACAGCCCGGCGACCATATGGGCTTGAAAAACGCCACGGCCTACACTCTGGCCACGGTGCGCACCAGTCCAGCACGGCCGTCACTACACAAACAGCTGTTTGCGGTGCGTTACACAGTGAGTTTGGTGTGTCAGTGTGAAGCAGAACTCTAATTACACTCCCTGATTGATGTATACCCATGCAAGATGTTTGAAAGCACTTTAGGCCTGCAATTTAGCATTCAATGTGATTTCTGCCCTTAAAACGCTGCTTTGCGTCAAATCCAGATTTTTCCCCTGGGACTTTGGGCATGTATCCCACTCCGCCATGCCCCTCTCCAGGTGTTAGAGCCCTTGAAACATCTTTTCCATCACTTTTGTGGCCAGCATAATTTTTTCTATTTTTCAAAGTTCGCATCCCCATTGAAGTCTATTGCGGTTCGTCAACTTTTACGCGAACCGAACCCTCCGCGAAGGTTCGCGAACCGAAAATCGGAGGTTCGCGACATCTCTAACGCTACTATTGTTTTGTTGCTAGCTAGGCAGAATAGAGTGTGTTTAACCGTTTTTATTTGTAGATCTAGGCTCAGCTAGTCAGTGAGTCCTCTGTCTCAGAAAACAGAGGTGGTGGCAGTTATACCCTGAAATAGTGTGTAATTCGTAATTACCGTAACCCACAGGCTCCCTTCTGGTCGGTCTGCTGCCAAAGCTCCAGCGGTTTCTGCGCACTGATCGCGACCACAGCTTGCATGGTCTGTGTGCTGAAACCGATTGGAAGGCATTTGCGTTCCGGCCACGAGGGGTCCTGTGACAGCTACTACTGTTGATAGCTAGATAAAATAGAAAGTGTTTAACTGTTTTATTTGCAGGTATTAGTATTAGTGAGATTAGGTCTCCTGCCCTTCTGCAGGATGGTGGCAGTTTCCTACCCTGAAATAGTGTGTAATTTGTGTTACGATAACTCACAAGCTCCCTTCTAACCGGCCTGCTGTCAAATTCCAGTGGTTTCGGTGCACCAATTGCGACCACCGATGGCATTGTCTGTGTGCTGAAACTGATTGGAAGGCAGTGTGCAGTCTGGCCACTAGGGGGTGTGTGACACTCACAGAATACTGCTCGCTGGTGAACTGTTCGGGCCATCTCTATGCGCTTGTGCACTACGTAGTTGTAGCGTTGTTAAATATGATTCTTTTAGAGTTGTCTACATTTCTTGGTGAAGAGTCTTTCTGTCCTGCTGCATTCTATCATGTTTTTACTTTTTTTTACATGTATAACATTGCTGCTTTGTTCGATTTAGAACGATTTTCATAGATGGAGGTGCGTATATTGGCTAGTATTTACGTGGGTGAGACCATTAGGGTTAGGCATTGTAAGGGGGTGATTTGGTTAGCATTTGGCTTTGATTGGGGTTTTGGTAAGGTTTAAGAATCGGTTGGAGGGGTTGGTTAGGGTTAGGCATCAGATGGGGGTTGATTAGGGTTAAGGTAAGAATGGGGTAATGTTAGGCAATAGTAAAAATTACCAATATTTTACTATCGTAATTACATAGAGCCTAGTAGCAGAATGATAGACTAGTAGAATAATAGGTAATTTTACTGATATTCTATCTATTGCTATCTCCGGCCCAGTTAGCACTCTGTGGCCTTGATTCACTAACCGGTGCTAAGCTGGTTAGTGAGCCTTAATACTGGGTTAGTGAGCCATACTGTGTCTTATCAGCAGAGTTAAGGGGCCTTATTGGTGCCTTATCAGAGTTAAGGGGCCTTATCAGAGTTAAGAGGCCTTATCAGAGTAGCATAGCGAGCGCTACAAACTTATGCCTGTTAATTGGCAATGACAAGAGCTCCACTCTTCCTGCCCTGAGCCCCTGCGGGTCCAGTCACATTAAAGGACTTTACCCCCGCACTTTGATTTGCCCAATAGGCTGCCTGTCACTTGACAAGCACAAACAACCTCAAAAATCAGAATTCCCACTCAGAAATCCTAATTGACTAAATCAAAATGAATCATTGCTTCACTGTTCAGAAACTCTTTATTGTATCAAATGTGCATGATTAAAAACAATGTTAAAAGTAAGGCATGGTCGCATGACATCCATAAGTCTGTATACAGATTAATAATAAAAGGCAAGCCTCTATAGTTCCTATTATGAAGATTATTATACAGCATAATATTAAAATATGCCAAATGTCTAGTAATACTAATGACATAAACAGTATATATATATATACTGTATAATATAACTATAAAATGTGCGATCTCTCAAGAACAAATTGCAAAAACAGAAAAAAATATAAAAATATTTAGAGTGAAGCATACGTCCTGCTTTTATGGAAGCAGACATAGGGTTAATATCCTTTGTTTATAAATTAGATGCTCTGCTGAGGTGGCCAGATGACACAGCTAAGAGATCAAATTACACTGGTGATTGGTCACAGAGGGGGAAGTAGTCACAGAGGGGGAAGTAGACAGGCTAAACTCTCTAGATACATACATGGTGCATTTCTTTCTGTTTTCCTTCTACCCTGCGCAAGAGTTCAGCTCCACTTTAAGCCACCAGCAAACAAGAGAATACAGTGGGATGCGAAACTTGTTAATCACCATGATTTTCCTGTACAAATTGTTGGTTGTTACGATAAAAAATGTCAGTTAAATATATCATATAGGAGACACACACAGTGATATTTGAGAAGTAAAATGAAGTTTATTGGATTTACAGAAAGTGTGCAATAATTGTTTAAACAAAATTAGGCAGGTGCATAAATTTGGGCACCACAAAAAGCAAATTAAATCAATATTTAGTAGATCCTCCTTTTGCAGAAATTACAGCCTCTAAATGCTTCCTGTAGGTTCCAATGAGAGTCTGGATTCTGGCTGAAGGTATTTTGGACCATTTCTCTTTACAAAACATCTCTGGTCATTCAGGTTTGATGGCTTCTGAGCATGGACAGCTCTCTTTAACTCACACCACAGATTTTAAATTATATTCAGGTCTGGGGACAGAGATGGCCATTCCAGAACATTGTACTTGTCCCTCTGCATCAGTGCTGTCCCCCCGCCCCCCCCACCCAGAAAAAATGCAATTGAAGGATAATTAGATTGGCAGCACTTTTCACAAAATGCAATTTAAAATAATGGTGAAGTTACGCGCGCCAGAAAACATGAGGGGTCAATGGGTGTGGCCATGGACCAGAATGCAGGTGTGGCCACGGGTGGAGACAAATTTACATGAACTTAGTAATGTGGGACATTAGATTAGGACAGTGGTGGTGAACCTTTTGGAGGCCGAGTGTCCAAACTGCAACCCAAAAGTCACTTATCGCAAAGTGGCAACAGCAATTTAAACTACATACAAACGTTTTAACTCATACATGAACATTATGGAAAATCCAAGTTGAAAATAAACTGTGAAGATAAACAATTTCATCCATCCTACTCCTCAAAAATGTGGGTTTTTTTATAGAACCTCCCAGTTTTATTTTCCGTTTTAAAAAGCTAAAAAAGTAGGTTTAATGCTATTGTCTCATGATGACGATTCAGCTTTTCCATAGTCTCACAGTTCGCAATCATGTGACCCCCAACAAGACAAATTCAGCAATCATGAGGCCCCCAACAAATCATGAGGCCCCCAACAAGACAAATTCAGCAATCATGATGCCCCCAACAAGACAAATTTAGCAATCATGAGGCCCCCAACAAGACACATTCAGCAATCTAGAGGCCCCCAAGACAAATTCAGCAATCGTGATGCCCCCAACAAATCATGAGGCCCCCAACAAGACAAATTCAGCAATCATGAGGCCCCCAACACGACAAATTCAGCAGTCATGAGGCACATAAATAGACAGCATTTCACATAAATAAGCAGAATGCCCCTTTAATATGGTAGACACCTCTCACCTGGCTTCTAAATTCTCCTCTACTGGCTGCTGTGCCTGGCAATTGTGTTTTGGGCCGGATTGGGGATGATGTGTGGGCTGAAATGCCAGGTGACAGGTGTCCCCTCAGTTGAGGTAGTGACAGGTGTCCCCCCAGCTAGATAGTGACAGGAGCCCCCCCCCCCCAGGCTAGATAGTGACAGGAGCACCCCCCAGGCTAGATAGTGACAGGAGCACCCCCCCAGCTAGATAGTGACAGGTGCCCCCCACTTAGATAGTGACAGGTGCCCCCCACTTAGATAGTGACAGGTGCCCCCCACTTAGATAGTGACAGGTGCCCCCCACTTAGATAGTGACAGGTGCCCCCCCAGTTAGATAGTGACAGGTGCCCCCCCAGCTAGATAGTGACAGGTGCCCCCCACTTAGATAGTGACAGGTGCCCCCCACTTAGATAGTGACAGGTGCCCCCACCCAGCTAGATAGTGACAGGTGCCCCCCACTTAGATAGTGACAGGTGCCCCCCACTTAGATAGTGACAGGTGCCCCCCCCAGCTAGATAGTGACAGGTGCCCCCCACTTAGATAGTGACAGGTGCCCCCCACTTAGATAGTGACAGGTGCCCCCCACTTAGATAGTGACAGGTGCCCCCCCAGCTAGATAGTGACAGGTGCCCCCCCAGTTAGATAGTGACAGGTGCCCCCCCAGTTAGATAGTGACAGGTGCCCCCCCAGTTAGATAGTGACAGGAGCCCCCCCAGTTAGATAGTGACAGGTGCCCCCCCCAGTTAGATAGTGTCAGGAGCCCCCCCAGCTAGTGACAGGTGCCCCCACCAGTAACGAGCCCGTTACCTCGGTGTCCCCGCTGGCCTCTCCGGTGTCCCCGCTGACGATGCCGCTGCTGCCTCACAGATCAGACCTCACAGATCGCGGCGACTGAAGCAAGCAGAGCGCGCGCATGACACCCGCGCGGCAGAACGTCACATGCGGAAGTGACTAATGATTCACTTCCGCATGTGACGTACTCCGTGCGGGTACCATGCGCCCTCTGTTTACCTCAGTCGCCGCGATCTGTGAGGTCTGATCTGTGAGGCAGCGGCAGCGGGGGGACATAGGAGAGGCCAGCGGGGACACAGGAGGCCACAATACGAGGGAGCAGGCATGGCGCCGATAGCGCAAGCCATGCCTGCATCCCAGGGACACGAGCGGGCCGCAGCAGGTGGCCTGGCGGGCCGGATGCGGCCCGCGGGCCGCCAGTTGGACAGCACTGCTCTGCATGAATGTCTTAGTGAATTTTGAGCAGTGTTTAGGGTCGTTGTCTTGTTTAAAGATCCAGCCTTGGCGCAGCTTTAGCTTTGTCACTGATTCCTGGACATTGGTCTCCAGAATCTGCTGATACCGAGTGGAATCCATGTGTCCCTCAACTTTGACAAGATTCCCAGTCCCTGCACTGGCCACACAGCCCCACAGCATGATGAAACCACCACCATATTTTACTGTAGGTAGCAGGTGTTTTTCTTGGAATGCTGTGTTGTTTTTCCTCCATGCATAACGCCCCTTGTTATGCCCAAATAACTCAATCTTAGTTTCATCAGTACACAGCACCTTATTCCAAAATGAAGCTGGCTTGTCCAAATGTGCTTTAGCATACCTCAAGCGGCTCTGTTTGTGCTGTGGGCTGAGAAAAGGTTTCCTCTGCATCACTCTCGCATACAGCATCTCCTTGTGTAAAGTGTGCCAAATGGTTGAACGATGCACCTTGACTCCATCCGCAGCAAGATGATGTTGTAGGTCTTTGGTGCTGATCTGTGGGTTATCTCTGACTGTTCTCACCATTCGTTGCTTCTGTTTATACGAGTTTTTTCTTGGTTTGCCACTTTGAGCCTTAACTTGAACTGAGCCTGTGGTCTTCCATTTCCTCAATATGTTCCTAACTGTGGAAACAGACAGTTGAAAACTCTGAGACAGCTTTCTGTATCCTTCCCCTAAACCTTGATGGTGAACACAATTTGTCTTCAGGTCATTTGAAAGTTGTTTTGAAGCCCCCATGTTGCTACTCTTCAGAGAAAATTAAAAGAGGAGGGAAACCTGCAATTGACCACCTTAAATACTCTCTCATAATTGGATTCACCTGTGCATGTAGGTCAGGGGTCACTGAGCTTACCAAGCCAATTTGAGTTCCAATAATTAGTTCTATAGGTTTTGGAATCAATAAAATGACGACAGTCCCCCAATTTATGCACCTGCCAAATTTTATTTAAACAATTATTGCGCACTTTCTGTAAATCCAATAAACTTCATTTTACTTCTCAAATATCACTGTGTGTGTCTCCTATATGATATATTTAACTGACATTTTTTATCGTAACAACCAACGATTTATACAGGAAAATCATGACGATTAACAAGGTTGCCCAAACTTTCGCATCAGACTGTATTTTTGACAGTACTTTTCACATACTTTTTGGTACTTTTTCAATTGCAGTTTGCTGAGAAATTATCTCCTAGGTAAAAACGTAGGAGGAAAGGTGAATTGAATAAGGGCCAGAATGTGTTGCTCAGCTACACAGCACTGAGACCAGAAATGTCCCCCACAGGACCAAATTTGATCCTAGCAGGCAACACAAATTCAGCTCAAATGGTTTGTGCGTACACACCTTGGGCTTGATTCACTAAGACAAATAGCATGCATTATCCAAGTTAACACACCTTATCAGAGTATCACAGCGAGCGCTACAAACTTATGCCTGCTAATTGGCAATGATAAGAGCTCTACTCGTCCTGTCCTGAACCCCTGCGGGTTGCTAGCGCCCGCTATGCTTTTTTGATAAGGCGTGTTAAGTTTGATAAGGAGTGTTATCTCTGATAAGGCATGCTATTTGTCTTAGTGAATCAAGCCCCTTAAGACTGATACAAAGTTTAATTTTCCTCTCTCAAATGACTCTTTAGACCCAGCAGTCCCCAACCTTTTTTGACCTAAGGACTGCTTTAGTCATCCAATTTCAGTTTGTAGAAGGAAATCCATTTGGACCAAAAACATTTTAACAAATTTTTATGACATTTTTGTTTGGTATACACTTGTTTTTATAAGGGCCAGATCTTTATGTACATAGGCTAACCAGTGTTTTTTGCGAGGGGTGGCTTCTTGGTTCCATTTCAGCACTATAATTTTATGTGCATAACCTATGAGAGATCTAAGTGCTTGCATTTTATGAGTTGATAGGGTGTCATTTGCAATATTACCCAATAACAACGCTTCTGGGGAGAAGGGCAGACTGATGTCAAATATCCGCTGGACCTCCGCATGTACTTGTTGCCAAAACAGGGTGATAAGCGGACATGTCCAAAAGACATGAAAAAAGTTTACGCCGATGTGGCGACATCTGTTGCAAAGTCCAGTGGACAAGAGATACATTTTGAGAAATTTGGCTGGAGATAAATAGCTTCTGTGTAGAAATTTGAGAGTAATTAGTCTGTTGTGAGATGCAACATTTGCTGTAAAGGAGAAGTTTAAAATGTTCTCCCAACTCTCGGGCGTTAATTCCAGTATATCGGTGTAACGATTGTGAAATTATTCCCGTGGTCAGTGCACAGGATGCGCGCTGACACTGCGGAAATCCGCCACCAGTGTGTAATCTGAGAGAACCCAGCTGTGGTGCTATGCACCTGTAAAGGGGAATTCCTACCGGCAGATGGAGCTGTGGAGAACAGAGGAACCACCCCTCTGTACTGCCACAGACGCCAGATAGGAATTGTACGTGGGGAAGCAATGCAGGGCAAGATAGCCCTAAAAGAGAGAGAGCACAGAGACAGAATATATGTATGTCTACCAATCTAGTCGCCGCCCGGCGACGGTCGACACACAACAGCGAAAAACAAAGTGTGAACGCAATCGCAAGAGTGGCGATTGCCAACAGTGACACAAGACAGAGTAAAGGTTTAAACACAGGAGCAGAGCGAAAGGCACAGCATATCATACAATGAGAATGACAACAAAAATAACAAACGCAATACCTAAATGCGGTCACCGCACGTTAGACGCAACAGCGACAAGCGGGTTTACGGCGCGGTTTACGGTGCAGTCTCCGCACGAAAAGCGCAACAGAGACAAGCACGCCACCCTGACTAACGAATGAACACAAATGAACAAAATGACCGGAACGCTTGCTAAACGGCTGCCTACTGCAGACAACCGCAAGCGTTTGCTCCAGACAGACAGATGCACGGAGAACAGCAATAGGTCAGATAAGATCCACCGCTCTTCCGCCAGAGCGAGTGCGATCCGGGTTCAGGGACAGGAAGGATCCACTGCTCTTTTCCACCAGAGCAAGTGTGATCCAAGTACAGAAACAAAACTAGTAGGATCCACTGCTCTTTTCCACCAGAGCAAGTGTGATCCACACGGCAAGACAGACAGAAGGAGTAACCAGTAGCAACCGCAGCTACGGTAAAACTCCAAGACAACGACTAGAGAGATCCACTGCCACTACCGCTAGGGCAAGTGCGATCCAGGTACTGGACCAAACGATTCACCATTGCCAACCGCTGGCGACAGTGCAATCGCAAGGACAAGACAAGACAGGCAATACAGATAATACACACTGATTGCACTAGAGGGATGCCTAGTGCAGTGCCCAGGAATACTCTAAGATAATCTTAGCAAACAATAGCAAGGCTGACACTCTAGGAGTGTTCTAACAGTAACAAACCATCATGACCAGCAAAGGATTGTGGGATCACATGGTATTTATACTGCAAGCCTTCAAAGGAGGCAGCTAGGAAATTTGCATGACAAATGTATGCAAATTCCTAAGCAGCAGAGCAGGTCAGAAACTTGCAAAGTGAAGACAGGTCTCTTTTCCAGAGACCTGCAGCCCACAGACTAAAGGAATGGTCAAACAGCTGTCTGCCTGTGCAGACAGCTGAGCGGATCATTACAATCGGATTTCCACTTTTTGAGGAGATCTTCTAGTATCCCTCGTCCCCTGGAAGGGAATGTCTTATAAAAGACTGATGCCACTTGTTCCTCAGTCGCATGAGATTTGACCAGTGGGGTACGGAACCTAGAACAGAATTGTGCAGTGAAGGTATGCTTTAATTGGAAGTACCTAAAGTACATGTGAGGTGGTAAGTTTAACTTTTGTTTCAGAGTTGTAAACGGTTTTAGAGAATTGTTATCGATAATATTAGTAGCTTTTGTTTTGTTGTGATCCATCCAGATTTTTGGGCCAGGTAGGGTTAAGAATTCTGGTAGGGTGTGGTTGGCCCATAGTGGGGTATATGTGAAAATTTGTCCTGTCTAGAACATTAAGGTGAATAAAATGGGTATGCTTCTGCGCTGTCCACATACACGAGTCCTATAGTAAAAAAAACTAACATAGCGTAATACTGTCACTAATAACAGTGAAAGACCATGACGCTTAATCATATAAATGCTTCTTAAATCCATCACAAAACAGAAATAAAAATGATCCATAGTGTAACATGTATAGAGGAGGTTACTTCTCACGCTACAGAATAACACTGTTCTGCAAAAATGCTAGAGGTTTTTGAAGCAGATTTCAGAGCGAGCGTTTTTGGAGCGTTTTTGTGTAACACATTTCAAATATTGTTACAGTAAAGCTGTTACTGAACAGCTTCTGTAACAAAAACGCCTGGAAAACTGTTCTGATCTAGCGTTTTTCAGAGCAGTTTTCCACTTTCCTATACTTTAACATTGAGACAGAAATGCCTCAAAAATCTAAAAAATGCTGCAGCCCCCGAGTTTGCGTTTGTGGAAAAAACGACCCACTCTAGTGTGCACCATCCCATTCATTTTCATTAGACAAGCGGTTTTCCCCCTGCAAGCGTTTTAAAAAATGTGTGGTGCACCAGCCCTTACACCTCCGGTGTGTGTAATAAAGATATCTCTTAAGGCATCCACCCAGGCACTAGAGGGAAAGAACCGCGGAGTCCCGCTGGATATTCTGTTCTAGATGGAACAACAGCGATGGGGACTCCTCTGCATCAGTATGGTTCCTGGAGGATGACTTCAAACAGCACTGGCTCCGCCCAACATGTTTAATCCAATAGGACTCATCAGGGGCCCCTGTTAGATAGATAGACTATAGATAGACTAAAGAAGCTTTTATCTGAGAAAGCAGTGCTGGTGGTAATTGAGGAAACAAAGCTGCTGTCATTGCCAGTGAGGATTGATTTTATACAAGTGCTAGAACCACCTGGCTTTGAAGTGGCAATGTTCTGGTTAGCCTCTGTATTGTACAGTGTGATCCTGTTGGGCATCTATCAATTTAGATCTTTCCCTTTTTTGGGCAAAACTGTAATCAGTTCTTCCTGCATTGATTGGGTTAGGTTCCCTGTGGTAAGTGCATTCTCAAAGGTATGGTGTAGGCGTGGAGTTAATCGTTTTTTATATTGTTTAAAGGAGGCTGCTGGTAGGCCATCTGTCCCTGGGGATTTGGAATTGGGTAAGTCTTTAATGACTCCCAGGGACGAATTTGTACTCTTTACAAGGCCATTGTCACCAGCCACCCCCTTCAGTATAGGTAGCGAGATGAACCCTCCCCCCCTTCCCTCCAGCATAGTTAGCTTGATGACCCCCCCCCCCCAGTATAGGTAGCCAGATGACCCCTATACCCTTTCCCTCCAGTATAGGTAGCCAGATGACTCCCTTAATCCCTCCTTTTCCCAACCCCCCTTTCAGTATAGATAGCCAGCTCGCCTTCGCACTGCAGTAACCATCAGTGTTACTCATTTATCCACTTGTCTCCAGTGTAGAAGCTTCCTCTTCCTTTCCGTCTCCAATGCTGACCAAGTCCATAGCCACCGGCTACAATGCAAGCATGCACAGAGAGCAAGGTGGCTGCTGCACAGGCGACTAGCAGCAGAGTGCCGCAGTCAGGCATTCGCCTGATCTCCCTGCATTGCAGCATTTGCAAGCTTGCAAATGCTGCACCAGTTTACACTGCTGCTTTGGTGCCCTTGCTCCTTTGGGGCCCTAGGCCATGGCCTAGGTGGCCTTGGCCTAAACCCAGTCCTGATGACTCCCGAGATTTCATTCTTGGTGATATCTGCCTTAAGGAAAACTCTGTCTTCAGCAGACATCACCAGGAAACGTAGAGTGTCTAGGAAGGCTTAATAGCTGTGAAGTGGAGTATGAGGTATTCGAGGAGTAAAGATCTTTGTAGTAACTCAGGAATGCGTAGTTAATTTCTCTGGGGTCATTTAATAAGTGCCCAGAGGAGCTCAAGAACTTACGCATTTCTACATGCACATCTCTGACATATACAAAATCCATTCCTACATGTTTTTTCCACAAACATTTTTGGACGCTAACATATTCTAATAATATATATATATATATATATATATATATATATATATATATATATATATGTATATATATATATATATATACATATATATATATATATATATATATATATATATATATATATATATATATATATATAAGCAATCTTGCACTACTAACCTGTGTATTTGCAGCCAAAGTCCAGTCTTCAGTAGAAACTCTTCAAAATAATATCCAATACTTCGGCACAGGTAAGCAATCCGTCACCACCCCATAAAATGGAAACTCTTACCAGATCCAACAGACCCACATTATCCGGTTCAGCACCGCAGTCCGAAAATCTCATGCATCCGAGCAACGTTCACCTCCCATTCATTCGCCTATAACTTTATTGCTACTTATCACAATGAATTGATCTATATCCTGATTTTTTTCGCCACTAATTAGGCTTTCTTTGGGTAGTACATTTTGCTAAGAATTATTTTTTTCTAAATCTATTTTAACAGGAAGATTAAGAAAGAAATGAAAAAAAAATTCATTATTTCTCAGTTTTTGGCCATTATAGTTTGAAATTAATATACGCTACCGTAATTAAAACTCATGTATTTTATTTGCCCATCTGTCCCGGTTATTACACTGTTTAAACGATGTCCCTATCACAATTTATGGTGCCGATATTTCATTTAGAAATAAAGGTGCATTTTTTCAATTTGCGTCCATCACTATTTATAAGCTTATAATTTTAAATAATATAATAACATATTCTCTTGACATGCATATTTAAAAAGTTCAGACCCTTGGGTAACTATTTATGTTGTTTTGGGGTTTTTTTTATCGTGTTTTTTATATTATTTTTTAATAAAAAAAAGTGTATGTGGGTAATTTTTGGTGTGGGAGGGAAACTGCAAATTTTAAATGTAAAATAATATTTTTTTTTTATTAAAAATGTATGTGGGTGTAGTTTACTATTTGGCCACAAGATGGCCACAGTGAAAAAAGTCCTGGATGCGAACGATCTCGCATCCAGGAACTAAAATGCTGGGGAGAAGTTTCCTGGGGGCAGAAATACCGCGCTCTCTGGAGAGAAAGCGTCGGTATTTCTCCAGGGAAGTTAGATCGGTGAATGGGAATTATATCCCCATTCACTGATCGGGGGGCTAGCGGCGGGCAGCGGGAGCGTGCGTGGGGGTGCGCCCGATCGCGCGCACCAGCCGGCGGCAGCAGCAGTGCCTATCTGGACAAGGAAGCTCGTCCAGATAGGCCGAACTGGTTATAAGGTCTATATAAGGCTCAGGACAGATAAGCAGTGGAACCTCAATATGCTGATCTCCTCTCCTCCTTTCATTCTTGCTTTCCACTGCCCCGCCCAAGCTGTTTTAAGGTGAAACTGGTTGGGCGTGGCAGATGTGGCTGGTGGAGGGCGTCCTGCATTATATGCGAGATACTGCATCTGGGTCCCTGTAATTTATTGGTATTATGTTTTATATATTGAAGTGCCACATAAACCCTTTAATAGGTTATGATTAGATGCATTTTCCTTTATTTATTTAATACCACAACTCCTTGAATTTAACTGCAGGGAGTGTCACCCTGTGAGGTGGAGACTGAAAGGAGGAGAGGAGATCAGCAGATTGATATTCCACTGCTTGTCTGTCCTGAGCCTTGTATAGACCTTATAATGTGTGTCTATTGGATCTGGTAAGAGTTTACATTTTTCGGTGTAGTGATGATTGCTTATCTGCCTTGAATTATTGGATATACAGTATATTATTGGATATAATAATGTAGCTGTATTGTAATGTATGTCAATTCATCTACAGGCATACAGAAGAAAAGATCACAGCTTCAGGTTTTGTTTCTGTGGATAAAAAAAATTGCATTAAATGTGAGTGATCTCATTTATTACAGAGTTAACACAAAAAACATTCAAAAATGCACAAACTGTGAAACGAGACCTTACTGACAATTTAAAACAGCGCCCAGCTTACAACAAATTTCTATAAGAAAATCATCTAAAACCAACCTACAGAAAAGTAATAAGCTGAAGGAAATTCTGATATGCAGTGGTGAATTATGGGTGCCTAACAATAAAGTATCTAGGTCAAATTACTTTATCTTTTACAGCTATCCTAAACTTGACCACAAGACGGAGCCAACGTAATAGTTTAGACTTAACCAACTGTAAGCTGGGTGCTGTTTTAAATATTTTCCAGCAGAGGTCTCTCTCAACATTCTCATCTTTGAAATGCACAATGATGCTAAGGGTATCCTTCTTAAAAAAAAAAATACATTAATGTAAAAGTTACTGACTTCATCAGTGGATTTAGTATACATTTACAGTAGTTTCACCTGTTTACCTATTTTTATTTAGACTGTGAATGTGAACAGAGTCTGCAAGGGGAAAAGAATAGGCATGGCTTATCTGCAAAAAAAAGTGTTTTATTTTGTTTACCTTCAAACAATGGGTCATTACAATTATATTCCCAAAACCTGCCACACTTACATAAAGAAATAACCATCCTTGTTCTGCATTTCACTGTAAATGGTAAACGCATTATTTGCAGACTGTAATTGGAGGCTCTTCAAGTTGTTCTAGAGGTTAATGGTTCAGGATAATTTATTAAAGGTATTTATGTTTTAAATCTGAATAATAAACTCATTTTTTTACTGCATGATGTTTTTTTTCTTTACTTTAAGAGGATCTTCATACTAAAATAGAAAATCCTGCAGTGCTGCTGTGACAAAAAGTCACATTTACCTGCGGTGTCTTGTCCCACAGAGCCGCATCACTCCACTTCCTGCTCCTGTCCCCTCCTACCCTCTCTCCACAGAGAAAAAATTGCAGAAAATAGCAAGGGCGTTTTTTCTCCGGGAGAGACAAGACACCGCAGGAAAATATATATTTTCGTTACAGCAGCGCTGCAGGATTTTGTATTTTAGGATGCAGATAATCTTTAACCCTTTGTGGTAATGGATAAAGGGTACATAGGGATCCCTATACCCCTTTTCAAATTTAGGGGTGGGCGGACGGGGTCATAGATTTAATAGCCACCGTGGGCTGGTGTAGTTGAGGGTGATGAGACCAGTGTACTCTGGGCTCCGAATTCTGTCAAAACCAGCCCACATGGGTGACAAGAGGTTACAGAGTACTATAGATAAATAGTATCTATAGTATTTATATTTGTGAGGGATCCATATGCAATAGCTGTACATTGATCATTGGTTTTGCTGGGGTTATATGTATAGCTGTAATTCTGATGGGTAAGGTTACATTGACAAGGAAGGAGAAGGCCAAGCAAGGAAATGATGTCCGTACAATAAAATGCATGCGCTTCAATAGTGCACGCTGAGGTAAATGTGTAGTGACTAAACTAATCTTTTGAATATGAAAGAATAAATAAATACTAGGAGCTGTAATGCCTGGCAGATCTCCTGCTTTCTTTCAGTCACTATGCCCCAATCTATTACCGTGCTCCGAGCCCGGCCCACGTCTTCACCTTCTAGACAAGCCCCTGCTTGAACAGGACACAGAATATGTCTCCTGACTTCGGTTACCCCCAGGTCTTAACGTGCAAGGTATAGCAACTGAGACCGAGAAAGCCAGAGTACCACCAGAGCAAACAAGACTATGCAGCTGGGTGATATTAGGTAGTGGAAGAGGTTACAAGGATCACCCCAGGAGCTATGGACAAGAGAGCAAGATTGCTCAGTGACCACAGCTCTGAGCTTCCGATAACCGCCACAAATAAACAAGACTCAATGGTTGCTCAGGGCGACCACACTCCTGAGCCTCTGATGTCCTGCACAATGAGTAACAAGACAGACAACAGACAGAATGCTTGCCAGCAAACAAGACACACTGGTTGCTCAGGGTGACCGCAGCCCTGAGCCTCTGATGTCCAACACACTGAGTAACAAAGACAGACAACAGACAGACAGACTGAATGCTTGCCAATCTAATTGCTGCCCCAGCGATAGCAAACATCCACAGTGACTTGGACAAGACAAACCTGTAACAGTATAACTAATGGCAACTGCAGCCTATTGTTACGTCCTAAGGAACAGGACTAGCAGGGACAGACAGACAGAAGGCTTGTTTGCCTAGCAATAGCAAACATCCACATCCACACGACATAGCATACAGCTTAGCCATAGTTGCTTGCTGTGTTCATGGTGTGAAAGTTTGTATTATTGTATTGCATTATCTTGCCTTGCCTGCCTGGACGTTTACTGCACCTGCGGGGATACAGTAAAGTCTTTACCATCCTGATAGTTGGAGACTGCCTTCACCACGTTGGTGATTGGTAGTATTCCTGCTTGCTCTGTTCCTGTGGACATGACTGTAGCAGCGGTTGCTATTAGTTACTCTCCTACCTATTTGTCTTGTCCGTGCAATAGTGCACACTGAGGTAAATGTGTAGTGACTAAACTAATCTTTTGAATATGAAAGAATAACAGTCACTGTACGCTATGTCGGGCGAGGTCTGAGAGGAGAGGCAGGCTTTTCTATGGACATCAGCCAATGAGAGCAGACATGCAAATTCCCAAACAGCTGAATGGTAATCACGCTATCCTGTGTTAGACTGACTGAAGGCTGCAAACTGCCTGTGAATGGAAAAGACTCATTACAAATGCATGCCAGATTATGCAACCACATGCATGTAAGAAATCCACAGCTGTCTGACTGCAGTTCAACTGTAGCAAGCTATAGATGGATTCACGACAACATCCTGAGCTCCTCTGAACTGCAGAGTGATTGCAGATGGCAATGAGACTCATTGCAAATGCAATCAAAACAAAGCAACCAAATGCAGGCAGAGAAATCAAAACTGCTCGGTTGCAGCTCTGCTGCAACTGATAGGAGGGATCCTTATAGGAGCTTACTAGTACAATAACCCATACCATTGGTGTTGCTCCGCTTGTGTCCATTGCCCCTCATGTATTGCAATGCACTGACGCTCCGTCAGAGGTCAAAGGGTAAAGATACTGTCATTTAAATGTATTGAAACAATTATATTGTGATTTTAAAATAGCGCAATACAAAAGGTCTTTTTGATTTTTTTTTTCCCTAGTATTCTCCCTAACATCAATTTGCTGATGATAGCATTCATGGGGGTTTTGCTATTATCAACAAAAGTTAGGGCCATGCAGAATTTTGGCCAGTTTGCTCCAAGTCTGAACCTGAACATAATGCATCTGTAGTCCTCATCATTTTGACTGTATCAAGATTATTTTAGCCTGTCATACGTGGCTTTGGTATGTGGAACCACATGATGTTCATGTATATCAGTCTCATCCACCTCTCCTCTTGCTTCTCTAATGCTTACCCACTCTGTCCTTCTCCCTATTGGCTCCCTATCATATTAGGAATATAGTTTGATTCTAAAGGGGCCCATACACTGGTCGATTTCAGCCATCGATCGATCGATTCTATAGATTTGATCGATTAGAAATCGATTCTATTGAATTAGCCGATCGATCGATTAGCGGCCGATTTTGATCGATTGCTCATAGAGCAGCAGATTGATGGTCCATAGAGTTGCATTGGAAATCTGTTGCTAGTATGTGGCACATGTCAGATAGATTCCTGTCAGATTCAACTTGACAGGCGTATGACAGAAATCTATCCGATGGTCAAATCTGCTGCAAATCTATAAGTGTATGGCCACCTTAACTCTGACAAAGGACTTCACAATCTATCTCATTCTTACTTATCTTCACTAATCTCAAGATGTCACCCTACATGCAACCTCTGCTCTATGAATAATGTTCTTCTCGCCACCTCTCTCCCTTCTCACCTCTTCTCATTGTGAAGTTTAGAGGGGTCGCAGCCAGCACGCAGTACACAGATGTATAAAATAAAGTCCGTTTATTGTGCAGTAGAAGAAAAACAGCTTCAGTTCAGCAGTAACAAGTGGAAAATAAACAGTCAGCTTACTTCAGCTTTGTAATATAAAGTCCTGCAGGTTCAAACAAAATCCGGACTCCTTTCCTAGGACCACACAAGGTTTTAAAGTGACCATAGTTCAAATACCGGGGAAATGTACCTCCCATCTACTACCCAGCCCCGATGGCCCCTACATATCCCCCCCCCCCCTTCTGCCTCAACCCAGAGGAGGTGGAGGCACATAGACCCACTAAACAGTGGACTCTGGAAAGGGCATCAGCGTTCTGGTGCACTTTACCCGGCCTATGTTCCACCACATAGTTGAATTCCTGGAGAGAGAGAAACCACCGGGACACTCTTGCATTTGTTCCTTTGTTCCTTTTCATCCAAGCTAGCATCCAAGGGGCATGGTCAGAGATCAACCTGAACTTCCTACCCAATAAATAGTAGCGCAGGGAGTCCAGGGCCCATTTTATGGCCAAGCATTCCCTCTCCACTACCGCATAGTTTTTCTCAGCGGCCGTCAGTTTCCGACTGAGAAAAACTATGGGATGTTCTTCTCCATCAATCACCTGTGACAGAACCGCCCCCAACCCAACATCTGAGGCATCTGTCTGCACTACGAATTCTCGAGTGAAATCGGGGGCTACCAGGACAGGGTGACTACACAATGCAGATTTCAGCTCCAAAAAACCCTTTTTCTGTCTCTGCCGTCCATTGTATCATCACTGACTTCCGGCCCTTGGTCAAGTCAGTTAAGGAAGCTGATAGGGTAGAAAAATTGGGAATGAACCGTCTGTAGTAGCCCACTATCCCCAAGAAAGCTCGAACCTGTTTCTTACTGAGGGGGCGGGGCCATTCCTGGATTGCCTCAATTTTATTAATTTGGGGTTTTACCAACCCCCTTCCGACAATGTACCCCAAGTATTTTGCTTCCTCCATACCTAGGGCACATTTCTCGGGGTTCACTGTAAAACCCGCCTTCCTTAATGCATCCAGGACTGCTTGAACCTTTGGAAGGTGAGACTCCCAGTCTGAACTAAAAATTACGATGTCGTCTAAATAGACCGACGCATATCTTTGGTGTGGACGCAACAATCTGTCCATGACTCTTTGAAATGTGGCAGGGGCGGTCTGTAACCCAAACGGCATTCTCTTGTACTGAAAATGGCCCTCAGGTGTGGAAAATGCCGTTTTCTCTCTGGCTTCTTCGGCCAAGGGTATTTGCCAATATCCTTTGGTCAGGTCTAACGTGGTTATGTAGCGGGCTGGGCCTAACCTTTCTATCAGTTCATCCACACGTGGCATGGGATAGCCATCAAATTTGGAAATTTAATTTAATTTCCGGAAATCATTACAGAATCGCAAAGTTCCGTTTGGCTTGGGCACCAACACAATCGGGCTTGACCACTCACTCTGCGATTCTTCAATGATGTCCAATTCCAACATGCGTTTTACTTCCTCTGAAACAGCCTTTCTGCGGGCCTCCGGAATGCGATAGGGCCTGACAAACACTTTAGCCCTGGGCTCAGTAATAATGTTGTGTTCAACCATATTAGTGAGTCCAGGCAAATCAGAAAATATCCCCTTGTTTCTCTGGAGAAACTCTTTTACCTGTTGGACCTGTGATTTGGAAAGAGTGGGGGCTACTTTCACATCCTCAATGCTGATTTGGGGTACAACACTCACACCCACCATAACCGGAGCGGTCTCTCTCTCTTTCCAGGGCTTTAACAGATTGACATGATAAAGTTGATAGGGTTTCCGTCTCCCTGGCTGATGTACCTTATAATTCACTTCCCCCACTTTTTCAATGACCTCGAAGGGACCGTGCCACCTGGCCAAGAATTTACTCTCCACGGTGGGGATCAATACTGCCACTCTATCCCCCACCTGAAACTGCCTGATTTTTGCGGAGCGGTTATATACCCGACTCTGCGCTTCTTGGGCTGCCCGTAAGTGTTCCTTGACAAGGGGCATCACCTTGGCAATGCGTTCTTGCAACTGGGAAACGTGTTCCACCACACTTTTGTGGGGACTGGACTCACTTTCCCATGTTTCTTTTACCAAGTCAAGCAACCCTCGAGGTCTGCGCCCATATACCAGTTCAAATGGTGAAAAACCTGTGGAGGCTTGAGGTACCTCCCGAACAGCAAACATCACCGCAGGCAATAAACAATCCCAATCTTTTCCGTCCCTTTGAACAACTCTTTTTAACATCATTTTTAAGGTCTTATTAAACCGTTCAACCAGCCCATCTGTCTGAGGGTGATAAACAGAGGTTCTCATCTGCTTGATCTGGAACAGTTTACACACATCAGCCATAACTTTAGACATAAACGGGGTTCCTTGGTCCAAAAGGATTTCCTTAGGAAAACCCGTCCGAGTGAACATATTAAATAATTCTCGGGCGATAGCTTTGGACGTAGGTTTTCTTAACGGAAAGGCTTCTGGGTAGCGAGTAGCATAGTCGAGTATGACAAGGATATATTGGTGCCTCGATTATTGGCAAGGGCACCAAAGGGTTTCGAAAATGGGACACTGGCGCGGTTAACTGACAGGTGGGGCAAGAAGCGCAGTAATTCTTTACTTCGGCCTTTAACCCAGGCCAGTAAAACCTGTCAGTTATCCTTGCCTCCGTTTTCTCGGCACCCAGGTGACCTCTCAATGCTTCATTGTGAGCCAAGTCTAGTACCATCCTCCGAAACTCTTGAGGCACTAGCAGCTGCTCAACAACCTCTTCTCTGACCTTTGCAACCCGATATAACATATCCCCATGAACTGCAAAATGAGGGAATCTCTCCTCTGCCCCAGGTTCCTGGGAAACTCCATTTACAACAGATACCTGTTCTCTAGCATGGGATAACGTTGGATCCCGCATCTGCGCAGTGATGAAAATCCCTTTTGATACATCCAGGTCAGGGAGCATAGATTGGGGGGAAGATTCCTCATCATCCTCGCCCAACATAACCTGTAATGGGGAATCATCCCCCCCTCCTCAGTAACCTGCTCAGTGTCCCGACAAGGATGGTCAGTCACATTTTCATCCATTTGCAACATTACATCATCCTTTTGCAATAATACATTATCATTTTGCAATAAATTTTCTGCAACATCTTTGTCCAGACTTGGTGCATCAAGTTCTCTGGTAGGGGGAGGAGGGGCTAAGTTATTATCAGAATCCTTAAATAACTTCCCTTTTACATTCTCCCATAGTTCCCAAAACAGTGGAAAGTCTCGACCCAATATTACTTGACACATTAGGTTTCTTACCACTCCGACGGCGTGAGTAATTGTCCCACAGTCAGTTGAAATCGACACTGGCACCACAGGATAAGTCTTTGTGTCACACCACCTTAAGCGGCTTTAGCACAGTGTCAATTGTTCCAATCAGATCAGCGTACACCATGGTTACCATACTGCCTGAGTCCAGCAAGGCTTTAGCAGGTACCTGGTTCACACTAACGGGGCACACAAAGCTCTCCTGGCACTCTGCCAGGCATACCTCCTGGGCAAAAAAGGACACCCTCCGTAGCACGTCACACTGCATGGGTTCCTCCTGCAGTGGACATTGGGCTCTGGTATGGCCCCAGGCAGAACATCTCCAACACTGGATCGCACCTCCCTTCCGAGGTGTAGCAATAGCAGGTGGCAACCCCTGAGCGGCTGTTGGGAATACTTCCCTATTGCTGGTGATGCTGGTTGCGGGGTTCCGTGAAGCACCCTTTCCAGAGTCAGGGAACCTTGCAACACGGGATAAGGTGGGGCCCGCCTGGCCCTTTGGAAAGAGTAGATCTTCCACTACGGTATATCTCTCCACCATCTCCACCAGCTGCTCCGCTTTTTTGGGGTCTGTATGACTGACCCATCGCTGTAGTCCCACTGGCAGGGCACGCAGAAAACGATCCAGCACGAATCGCTCCACCATCTCAGGCCCGGTAAGTACCTCTGGTTGCAGCCACTTTGTCGCCAGTTGGGTGAGGTCATACATCTGCGATCTGGCTGGACGATCCATCAGGTATTGCCAGCTGTACACCCTCTGTGCCCGGACCGCTGTGGTTACACCTAGTCGGGCCAGGATCTCTGCCTTTAGTCGATCATAGTTGAGGGCGTCTGCAGGGTTGAGATCGTAGTAGGCCTTCTGGGGTTCTCCCGTCAGGAACGGTGCAAGGATACCAGCCCATTTGTCTTTCGGCCATCCTTCCCGCTCTGCTGTCCTTTCGAACGTTTTTAGAAAGCCTTCCACATCATCTGTGGGTGTCAGTTTCTGCAGAAAGTGACTGGCTCTCACCATCGCCTGGTTGCTAGGGACAGCTCCTGCTGTCTCTCTCCCCTGGGCCAGCTTCTGCACCGCCTCAAGCAGTATTTTGGCTTGCGCTTCTGAGGCCTCTCGCAGGGCTTCCGTGGCTTGCTGTTGAGTCACCATACTCGCCTGCTGAGACACCATGCTCTGCTGCAGCTGCACAGTTGCTAAGGCCATTTGTTTCACCAATTCCTCCATCATGCAGACAAGGAGACTGGCCCTTTAAATGTCCCTTTTTAAACGGAACTTTTTCCTGCAGTGCTGCGCTGCCCGCATCCGAGCACCAGTTGTGAAGTTTAGAGGGGTCGCAGCCAGCACGCAGTACACAGATGTATAAAATAAAGTCCGTTTATTGTGCAGTAGAAGAAAAACAGCTTCAGTTCAGCAGTAACAAGTGGGAAATAAACAGTCAGCTTACTTCAGCTTTGTAATATAAAGTCCTGCAGGTTCAAACAAAGTTCATTTTTCATCAGGCCAATACCATACTAACAACAGACCAGGGTATGGTTTGGCTTCCATCAAGTGCTCCAATATTCCTTGTCAGGAGATTCCGTAGCAGACATGCTACTCCTCCAACACCTCTCTTCAGACTGCCTGTGAGGCTGCTTCTTATGCATAAATTTGCATCTCATCAATACCATATTAGTGAGGCTCTCAGCCCCACTGACAACCAGGTGTGTACCTAGGTGGAATGGGAAGGCCCGCCCTTCCTTCCCTCCCATCCCAGGAGTCCGGCCCTGAAAAGAAAAAAAACCAAGCAGCAACTGCTTGCTGCCAAAATCCGGACTCCTTTCCTAGGACCACACAAGGTTTTAAAGTGACCATAGTCCAAATACCGGGGAAATGTACCTCCCATCTACTACCCAGCCCCGATGGCCCCTACATCATATTAAAGACTTCTTTCAAATCTTTCCCTTCCCTTGGAAGTCACCATCACAATACTTTCAGCACCTCTCCTTTAAAATCTACACATTTAACCACTTCAGCCTACATTGTCGTTTCACCTTATGCATCCGAGCAACGTTCACCTCCCATTCATTCGCCAATAACTTTATCACTACTTATCACAATTAATTGATCTATATCTTGTTTTTTCCACTGCCAATAAGGCTTTCTTTGGGTGGTACATTTTGCTAAGAATTATTTTTTTCTAAATGCATTTTAACTGGAATATTAAGAAGAAAAATTGAAAAAATTCATTTATTCTCAGTTTTCAGCCATTATAGCTTTAAAATACTACATGCTACCATAATTAAAACCCACATATTTTATTTGCCCATTTGTTCCGGTTATTACACCATTTAAATTATGTCCCTATCACAATGTATGGCACAAATATTTTATTTGGAAATAAAGGTGCATTTTTTCAATTTGCATCCATCACTATTTACAAGCTTACAATTTAAAAAAAGTATAGTAATACACTCACTTGACTTGCATATTAAAAAAAAGTTCAAACCCTTAGGTAACTATTTATGTTTTTTTTATTGTAATGTTTTTTATTTTATTTTACTTTTTTATTTTTTATAAAATAATTTATTTGGGGTTTTTCAGAGTGGGGAAGTAAACAGCAGATTTTAAATAAAATTTATTGTGTATATTTAAAAAAAAAATCTGTAGGGTGAGTTTGTTTTTCCGTCCTGCAAGCGAGAGCTCTCACTTGCAGGAACAGAAGGGGTGACGTGGGACACAGAAAAACCGCTGCCTTCCGGAGAAAGCTGTCGTTTTTTCTTAGGGGAACACAGATCAATGTATGGCATCTGTATTCCCATTCATTGATCTCAGGGGCAGCGAAAGGCGGTGGCAGCGCACGCGGGATCGCGCGCGGCCCTGCAGCAGCTGTGCAGTCTATCTGGATGGATATATGGTTAAGTATATGTCCACTCTAGTAATTAACCAATTGTCAAAAAAAATCATAATTAAATAAAAAAAACCACAGATCTCAGCAGGCACACTTGATTAAAATCATAATTTCACTCACTTATTTACCAGTGAACTGCGATCATGAAATTACTAATAGTATCTCACCTTAAAATCAGCAGAGATTGAACCAGGCATGTCCCACACCTATACCTATAATTGGCACATTAGCAGGGGAATCATCACCCACATCATCCCAACATCATCCCAACCACTAACAACTCATAACATAAGGGTTTCACTCATCGGTATGATCTACAGCACTCGGCTATAGAAAGGTGGGCATGCGGACATGCACCATTCCCATAACACTACATCAGTAGATGGCTTCTTCCAATGGCCACCATGCACTAGGCCACATAACTATAACAGAGCAGCGTAGACATCTTGTGCCACCATAATAACATAAGGGGATGTAGAAAACACATAGGACTTGATTCACTAAGACAAATAGCATGCCTAATCAGTAGCGATGGCCCGAACCGTTCGCCGGGCGAATCTCTCTGGGCCCTGTACTACTTCTGGGTCGCTATGACCCGGAGAAGTACGCCTGCGCTGGCCCGGCGGTGAGCGTCCTGTATCGCGCGCCTGTTGCCGGGGACTCTCTGCACATGAGTGTGATGTCACTCATGACGTCACGCACATGCGCAGAAAGTGCCCGGCAACAGGAGCGCGATCTAGGACGCGCACTGCCGGGCCAGCGCAGGCGTACTACTCCGGGTCATAGCGACCCGGAAGTAGTACAGGGCCCAGAGATTCTGAGATGTTTGCCAGCGGACGGTTCGGGAACCGTTCGCAACATCTTTACTTATCAGAGTTAAGGTGCCTTATCAGTGCCCAAAAAGTGAAAAAGTATTTAGAGTGATATGTACCAATGAAAATGCTAATGCAGAAAGATGGCCAATATAGACAAAAAGTGCCAGTGCGAACCTATACAGCGTATCCACCAAGAATATAATACAACAGAAAGTATCAGTAAGAAGTATTATAGGGGAAATACCACATCTGCAGTGAATAGGAGCAGGAACCAAAGTGAAGTGGTGAGAGATGCAGAGTAGTAAGAGTGTTACCCAGTAATGCTGGGCATACAGGGCTCGTTTTCCGCACTCGATTCTGCAGGCGATTCTCTTATCTTCCGCTCGATTTTCTTATCTTTTCCCATTGTCCTCCATGCAGAATCGAGCATGAAAACGATTGGGCGGGAGATCGGACATGTCCGAAATTATCTATCGAGCCATATAAATGGCTCAGAATCGAGACGTGTATTCCCAGCATAAGCAAGTAATTCCTGAAAAACGAAATAGCCCCCCTTGATTAGCATAACAATGCCAGATGCTATAAACAGGGACAGGCTGAGGTAGAGGTGAAAGAAGAGTCAGTCCCAGGCACAGAGATAAACGGGCCACATCTGGTTTTCAGTCTGTGTTTAACTCTCAATGAGGCAGCAGCTGGGAGCAGGTGCACAGCAGTAACACGTTGTTTCACACAGCCCATTGTGCTCTAATCTGATTCTGTCATTAAGCAATTGTGTGGGAGTGCTGGTGAGTATGTAGACATCAAAACTAGTGAATGGGCAAATGAGGTGGAGTGTTTCAATGTTGAGCACTTTTCTCAGTCAGATGGAGTAGTGTAGTGTGCAAGAGTTGCCCTAGTGGAGTTAAAAAGTGAAAAAAAAGAAGCAGGAGGTTTGTGTTGGCTTACCTCTCACACAGATACACAAGTCAGCTTGGATAAATAGTTTATTCACACAAAAGATGGACAATGCATTTCGCATGTTGTATCCTATTTCTTCAGGTCAAAAAACATTAAAATAAAGGTGCCACTCAGCTGCAAATAGTCAGGTATGCAAAGCAAGTGAATAGGGGCAAGTGGTATCTGAAATCTGGACAAACAACCAGGGTCTGATAGGAGGATGGGGGGACACTTTGGCATCCTTGCCTTGGGTGCTGGATTGCCTTCCTCAGGCCCTGGCCATGAATGTGCTAATTATTAAGTTCATAACTGATTTAATTACTACATAATATTATTTGCTGATTGCTTCAGCATGTTTAGATTCGAAGTCAGTATTCAGAAAGTAACGCTTGTTCGCTTTCATCTGGTAAGGTATTCTTTCCATGTAATTAATTAAAAGGACCATGAGCAGTGGGTTAAAATAAAAAATGCCAGCATTATTTAAGGAAGTTCTCCAGGAATGAAAAGTATCCCCCACGATGTCCGAAACATTAATCACAATAATCTCTTTACTAAATGTGGACAGTAAAATTTTAGCAAAGGTACTGGCCACTCGCCTTAATACTGTCATTACCTCAATTGTCCATAAAGACAGATTTATACCCGGGAAAGGGTGCGATATCAATCTACGTCGGCTGTTCACGAATATATCCACTCGGCATGTTAACAGCTGCTCTAGAGTCATTGCATCCCTTGATGCAGAAAAAGCATTTGACAGTGTTGAGTGGATGTATTTGTGGGGAGTTCTGGAAAAATTTGGGGTGGGCCCTACATTTATCACATATCAAGCTTTATATTAAATTTATCAAGCTTTATATTCTGACCCCAAAGCAAAGGTTAGGACTGGTAACAGGATTTCCTCCTTCTTTTCTCTTGGCCGGGGTACTCGTCAGGGGTACCCATTGTCACCTGCACTTTTTGCATTGGCAATGGAGCCCCTGGTGGCAATCTTGTGTTCTTCCACAGAAGTTTCAGGACTCTGTATTGCCGGTTTGGAGGAGAAAGTATCTTTATATGCAGATGATCTGCTCCTTTATCTTGCTGATCCACATACTTCCCTATCCACTGCTTTATCTATTATTGATGATTTTGGGAAATACTCTGGGTTAGTAATCAACTGGAGCAAATTTCTGCTATTGCCACTGTATCCCTATCCTCAAATATCACCACCTTCCCACTCACTCCAGGTAGTGTCTACTATCCGGTACCTCGGTGTTGATGTCTCTCCTAAAGTGTCAGACTTTTATGATTTAAATATTGCCCCTATTCTGATACATACTCGGGAAAAATTGCCGGCTTGGGCAACACTTCCTCTCTCCTTAATAGGCCGTAGTAACCTTATTAAGATGTGCATACTTCCTAAATTTTTATATATCTTTCGCAACACTCCCATTCTTATTTCTGCCCGTACCTTTTCGGAGCTAGATAAAATTATTGGATCATTCATTTGGAGCTCCTCACATCCTCGTATTGCGTTGAGTAGCTAACAGCTGCCTGTGGATAGGGGTGGGATTGCACTTCCCAAGTTCAAATGTTATTACTGGTCAGCTGTCCTAACAACGGTATATTGGTGGTTCGCACAATTAGACTACAACCCAGCCACAGTATGGGAAGCATCAATACTAGGATCATTTACAGCTCTCTCTAGCCGACCCTTTCGAGGGTCCAAAGCTCTGCCTTCATTAACTATCCCTATGAGAACAACTGCAAAAATCTGGGAAATAGCAGGAACATACTGTATATGGCACAAAAGGGGCAGTGGTCACCACATACACCTTTATGGAATAATGTTAGACTTCAAGAATTTATTTCCATCCCTGACCCGGGTGTTTGGGCTAACAGGGGCATTCCTAAAATCCAAGATATAGTTGACGGTAACTCTCTTCGACAATTTGGGGATCTTAAACAACTATGCAATCTTCCAAACTCTATGTTCTTTAGATTTCTTCAACTGCGCCACACTTTCAATCTGACCTTCTAGTGCAATCCCACCCCTTAGAAGACCTCCTATCACATTCAGGACTCACAGGAGTTACTTCCCAAGTATATGCACTTCTTATTGATAAAGAGGCTAACCTAACTGATAAGCTCATGAACACATGGTGAAAAGATATTCATGACCTGACTCAGAAGGAATGGGGGGAAGCCACTGCTAATATGGTATCCACACCCATAGCTGCCAAACATAAATTAATCTCACTTAAATTCTTATACAGGACATATATCACCCCTCATAGACTCCTCAAAATGGGAATGGGAGATGCTGGGAAATGCTGGAGATGTGGAGAGAACGAAGCTGATTTTCTGCACAGATTTTGGACATGTGCTAGAATACAGGAATTTGGGGCAAATGTACATGATATGCTTTCCTACTTATTTCATAACTTGATACCCTACACTATCAAGGCATGTCTGCTGGGACATGGTGTAGGTCCACCTTTTGCAGCAATTACAGCCTCAATTCTCCACGGTATTGATTTATACAAATTGTGAATTGTTTCCAATGGAATTTTAGCCCATTTTTCAGTTAAAACACGGTCCAGTTCTTTTAGAGACGGAAATCGACTTCCATAAATGCTCAATAATGTTGAGGTCTGGGGATTGTGGTGGCCAGATGAGATGCTCAACTTCATTAGAATGTTTCATTAGAATTCTAGCTGTATGGATTGGGGCATTATCATCTTGAAAGATGGCATTCCCCTCCAGAAACAGTTCTTGAACCATAGGATGAACTTGGTCGCCCAAAATTCCTAAATAGTCTCGGCTGTTAATTCTTCCATGAAGAGAAATCATTGGCCCGGCGATTTCCAAGAAATAGCACCCCAAAACCCCCCGCCATGTTTTACAGTTGGGAGAAGGCAGCCTAGATGAAATGCTTCTTTCGGCTGTCTCCAAACGTACACTCAGCCGGAGGTCAGAAAAATGGTAAACGATGATTCATCAAATTCGTCAGAAAATCACATTTTTCCACTGCTCGAGGGACCAATTCTGGTGAGTTCTGCACCACTCTAAATGCTTTGAAACATTTGTCTTTGAGAGCAGAGGTTTTCTAATTGCTGTTCTTCCATAGAATCCAGATTTGTGCAGCTCCTGACGGACAGTTTTTGTGGTGTCCATTCAGCTCTGCAGTGATTTTAGGAGCCGTGGTCTTGCAAGCTTTTCTAACAATTCGATTTAGAGTCCAACTGTCTCTCTCAGACAACTTCGACTTTTGGCCACAACTGTGCTTTGCTGAGGACGTTTTCCCTTCTCTTTCAAAGGCAGTGATTACTTTTGAGGCAGTACCTCTTGAAATACCAAGCATTCGGGCAATTTCTGTTACAGTAGCCCCTGCCATACAAGCACCAACAATTTGGTCTCTTTAGTCTGCCATTTTTTATAAATTATAACCAACTTTGGTTTAAATATTGGTAAAAAACACTTATTTTAATTAAACATATCAAATAACAGAAATAATAAACAAAAACATTTTAACATATGTCATATGTCAAGTTTTGATTGCTTAAAACATGTTCAAAGATTTTCAAAGATTATGATGCCCAAATCTTAAGTGTTTCCATTATTTTGTAAAACCCCTGTATTTTATTTCTTTGCTACATGAACAACAGAAATATAAAATATCTAATATACAGTATGTGAGAATCCGCTCAGCTGCCTGCGCAGGCAGGCAGCCTTTTGACCATTGTTTAGGTTTGCTTGCTGCAGGACTCTGGAAAGGAGACCTTCTGTCAGTTGTGCAGCTTGTGTTGCTGAGGGATTTGCATACATTAGTCATGCAAATCCGTTACCTGACTTCTTTTGATGACTGGCACTATAAAAGCATTCTGCTCCATGAATGCTTTGCTGGACATTTCCCTTCCATGGTCTGTTCCTGATGGACACTGCTGGAGTGTCAGCCATTGCTATCTAGTATAGTTAATTCCTGGGGGTTGCGTTAGGCTCCCCTTCTAGCCCAGTCAGGTTGTATTATCTGTTTTGCCTGTTCCGTCTGTCTTGTGTTTGGATCGCACAAGCCCTAGCGTTAGCGGCTGTGGATCCTTCTGATTGAGTCTGGAGTGTAGGTTGGAACAGCGGTTGTTTCTGCCTACCTCATCTGTTCTGTCTGCCGTGTGTTTGGATCGCACTCGCCCTAGCGCTAGTGCTGGGGATCCTTCTGTTCTGTCTCCTGGGATCGCACTAGCCACTTTTCGCTAGCGCTGGGGATCCTTCTGTTCTGTCTTCTGGGATCGCACTAGCCACTTTTCGCTAGCGCTGGGGATCCTTCTGTTCTGCTACTCTGTCTCCTGGGATCGCGCTAGCTACTTTTCGCTAGCGCTGGGGATCATTCTGTTCTGTCTTCTGGGATCGCGCTAGCCACTTTTAGCTAGCGCTGGGGATCCTTCTGTCGCTTGTCCCTGTTTTCGTGTGTCTGTCTTGTCTGCTGCGCTTGCTGGAGGCTCGGTGAGGTAACCGTTAAGCAAGCGCTCGCGTCCTCTGTTTCATGTTTGTCTGTTAATGGTTAGTTAGGCGTGCTTGTCTCTATTGTGCTTATCACGTGGAGACCGCGCATAACCGCATGCACTGTTGCGAATGAGTGCGGTGTTCGCGGTTAGCTAGCATTTGTTATTTTCCGTATCTCCTTATTGTATTATTTGCTGTGCCTTTGCTACTCTCGTGCTCCGCCTTGCTGTAACCTTGTGTCACGTCTGGCGATCGCACCTCTCGCGATCGCGTTCCTGTTTCTTATCTGCTGTGGTGTGTGCACAGTCGCGGGTTGGCGACTAATTTTATGCACACACACACAATCTGTCTCTGTGCTCACTCTCAATCGCTTCTCTTGCGATTGCGTTTCTTCCCTTCGTACAATTCCTGTCTGGCGTGTGTGGTAGGGCAGAGGAGCTGTTCCTCTGCACTCCACAGCTCCACCTGCCGACAGGAATTTCCCTCTGCAGGTGCATAGCACCTAGCTTGGGTGTCCTCAATAATACGCTTGTGGAGGAAATCCGCCGCGTCAGCGCACGTCTGGTGCGCTGACCACGGAGACGATTCCACAATCGTTACACAGTACTCACGTATAAGCCTAATTTTTCATCACAAAAAATGCGCTGAAAAACGACTCCTTCAGCTTATATGCGAGTCAGTGGAGCAGAACAGATGATGGAGCAGGTTTTGTTACTGGCAAAGGAGCATAAGGATCGTGCACTAGTAATCTTGCTCTTGCCTGCAAAGTGAGCTGCTCAAGACTACCTGTGTCCCCTGACTTGTGAAGAAGAGCGTGCAAGCCACATGTCAGTGGTGCAATGACCGAGTATTCTTCCTGTGTGGCAATTGCTGTATCTCATTTCTATGATGTCATCTAGTGGCATCTTGAGACACAGCTGTATCAATCTTGGGATACATCTGGCTATGGGGTGGAGGGCTGACTTATAATGGGGGCACATCTGGCTACTGTGGAGGGGGCTATACTGGGAAAGGGGCTTATTCGCGAGCCAATCACTTTTCCCTTGTTCTGAGTTTTTCACATTTTTATCTAGTAAAGACATCCGCATAAGTTTTACAGCATAAATTCCTTGTATTGTTCAGGGATAACACAGAGGCCTCCTGAACAGTTCACATCTCGTACATCTTAGGGACTGGAAAACAAGGAGTTAATTACATTCACATATTGTTAAATAATGCATAAGGGCCCGTTTCTCACTATTGCAAATCTGCATGCAGATTTGCATAACCAATACAAGTTAATTAGCCTGTTTCTACTTGTCAAAAAAACAGAACGTTTTTCTGTGCAGGAAAAATCTGCACAACAGAGCCATCAGATTTCGCATACAATGTAATTAATAGAGAATTTGCAAGTGTTTTCGCTATGCGAATTCTCCATTCGAATTTGCATACGTTTTCGCATAAAATCAATTTAAAAGCACACAGGCACTGACATGGTTAAATTCGCATACTTACTAACATACTCGAAAACATAAGCGAATTTGAGGTAAAATTTGCGTACGAATTCACATCCTCATGCGGATTCGTTTTCGCATTTTCTGCAATTAATTTGCACCGCACAAGTGGAAACAGGCCCTAAATCATGTGTATGTGCCTTGTTAAGTAATAGGTTAGTTTGCTTTTGTGTTAATGCATTTTTTTTCAATTTCCATTTTTTCTCACTGCATCTTGTATTTACGGAATAAGAAGTGTCAACCTTTCTATCCATCTAGCCAAACTTACTGTTAAATAGAAAGAAGGCTCTGTAAATTAATCAGAGGATATCAAAATGGCATGCTTGTCTATTCTGATTTTATAAGCTGCTGTAAACATGAGTCACACTTAATGTAACCATACATCCAGCGATTTTGGTAGTGGTGTAGCTAGAGACTATGGGGACCCATAGCAAAATGTTTATGTAGCCATCAGATCTACTATGACAAAGGTCAAGGAGATATTTCAAACAGTGGTGCTTCCCCCTAAGTCTAAGACTCCAGAAAAAATAGTTTAAAGACAATACATTGGGGGAGAGAAAGTTATTATAAAAATACAAATTACTTTATTAATCACCAATAATATAAATACATTATAAAATTGACCAGCATACATCCATAGGTAGGGACACACATTCATTCAGGGCCGTAGATCTGATTGCAGAAAAAGTCAGAGGGTGTAGACACAAAGTGAACACATCAACCTGAGCCCCCTCCTCTCCAGGGCCCCATAGCAGTTGGCCGATTGACCAAGAGACAGATCTCTTTGTCATCAAATCTGATCAGTGTGAAATCTGCTGGCCACCATAATCCGTAGACCAGTTCCCAATCTATTTCAGCATGAAATCTTGCAGGAATTGCCCTTGTGACACTGCCACACACCGCCTCGCCACCCCTGGCCGCTGTCCCCCTAATGTTTTATGTGTTTCCCCACCCCAGGCCCATGCAGTTATATTTCACCTGCCGCCATCCACACGTGTCCTTGTACTCCCCGCCCCTACCCCCGGTTGTCAGCATTATAGCATGTGGGAAGCGTGTGTGATCTCACACATGTGCCCTATGTGATACTGTATATGCCACTAGTCATGTGGGGCCAAAATGCAGAAATCACTCCACATGGACAGGTAAAGTAAAACATGGGCAACGGGGGGGCATTAAACACTAGGAAAGCCTGTGCTGGGGTTTCCACTGCGTTTGTCACTTGACCCGATATCCAGAGCGGGAACAAGGATCTCAAGCATCCAAGACTGAGACACCAAAGTGCGCCCCCGTCCTTCCCACCCCAGCCGTCACACACCCATTGTTATTAAACTGCTCCAGGGTCCCCAACCCCCCCCCCCCCCCCCCAACACCTTAATCTCTAATTATCTGGCTTGCAGTCACTGCCATGTATGCCCTTTTCTTATTTCTCTCTGCTTCAAACACAATAGGGGAATGATGGCTGAGTGAGTTGTGCACCCCTCCTACACTGCGCTCTGAGGCTGGAGCCTCTCTCGCCTCTGCCTCGGCCCGGCCTTGCCGATATCAATCACAGTTACTGCTGAGCACCCAATCGAGCATGTTAGCCCTAGATTTTCCAGCATATTATAATTATCAAATCGGATGGTCGATCGGCCGCCAAGTCAAGTGATGTATGAGCACCTTTATTGTTTATTGTTTATCAAGCTACAAAAGAAGAGAAAAACTAACACAATCTAATGTCCCTCCTATACAGCCGAATAACATGGCTGGGCACTGTACAGCCTGTGGTCATTAAGAGACTGATTCATACAATACATGAGATTATCCCAAAAGACCAGTTCTGCAGCTTGCATTTCCTCAAATCTTAGGGCAGTCTGCCAGATAAAATGCCAAGCAAACTCATGTAAATACAATTCTTCTGTTTGTACATTTTGACATTAGCAAATACACAGCATCATGCTGAAATCAGCAACATTTATTCTCATGACGTTCTTCACTGCATAAAACAAATCACAATGAGAAAATAGCTGCACAATGCCAACTAGAATGTCTGAAAAGCAGTTTAAAGAGAACTTGAAGTGGTTTTGGACACTAAAACTAAACAGCCCCCGTGTAGCTATACTAACACTTTCCAAAACACCTCATTTTTTACCTAACTACGTGTTACCATTTTCCCATAATGTAGCATTAAAAAATGTCCTGTAACCTATATGACAGCTGGGGGTGTAAAACAGGTCTCCCACTACAATTTTGCATCTGTGGACCACACCCCCCCCCCCCCTTTTTTTTTTGAGACATTGCTGTTCCTTCTTTTTCTTCTCTTCTCTCCTTTTTCTTTCTCTCTTTTCTCTTTTTATTTTTACTCTCTATTTTTTTCTTTGTCCTTCTATGGGCTTGTTTTAGCATATTTCAAGGAAGAAGACCATTACTCCCCGGACCTCGGGGAGGCCAGGTGATAGTTCCCGCTGAGCCCTGGGTTTCCGTGGGAAGACTATATACACCCTTAGAGGTGTACTGTAGGGTCTTTAGTATGTACACATGGGGGCAGCCATGTGATTCATCTGTTGTTTAGTGCTTGATAGAACTGTCCTGTTTCTGGGATTATTTATCACTAAGTAAATTGTTGTTTTTGTGACATCATACTATGTGCTGGATTGTCTAGGCTGACACTGCTGGTTGGCCGGAGATTGAAATACGCTATGTTGTGACACAATGGG
Organism: Hyperolius riggenbachi; assembly: GCF_040937935.1. Taxonomy (NCBI): domain Eukaryota; kingdom Metazoa; phylum Chordata; class Amphibia; order Anura; family Hyperoliidae; genus Hyperolius; species Hyperolius riggenbachi. Next base: position 440,893,340 of record NC_090648.1, read on the forward strand.
TTCTATTCACAAAACTTCTCATAAAAGACGTATTTATCACCTAATTGATAAAAATAACCTTTCAGCACATTTACATGCAAAATAGTCGCTCAAAGTAAGTTGTTCCTGATTAACTTAATTTCAATATTATTTTTCTTACTTGAAATATCTTATATTTTTTCTCTTTGGGAGCTTAAAAAAGTAACATAGATAAGGTGAAAACAGAGGAAAACAGGTGAAAAAGCTTTGTGAATCATGCCCAATGTAATGTTTTCTTCTTGTGCCTGTTTTTTTTCTTTTTCTGTAATGAAAAAATTCTAAAATAAAAAATCTTTTACATCCTCCACATCTAAAAATGAGGAAGTTTAGCATTTGCCAGGAAGCCTAATGGTCCTGCTGCCAAAACTTGCCAAGCCAGAAATGCCCTCCCCCTTTTTTCCCTGACAGAAAAGGGCACATCAAGTGGGGTTAAAGGGGTTCTGTGGCCTTTTTTAAAAAACAAAAAAGTGTCACTTACCTGGGGCTTCTACCGACCCCCTGCAGCTATCAAGTCCCATGCCGTCATTGAAGCCTTCACTGTTTCTCGCCGTGGGTCACCTGCCAATTATTCATCTAACTAGATGAATAGAACTGTGGCTGTGCGGCCATGGCCCTGCATGTCCTCGTGAGCTTACTGTGCTGGCACAGTACAAGATAACTTTGTACTGTTTTGTAAAAAGGCCACAGAACCCCTTTAAAGGGACTCAGAGATCAAACAAAAAAAATATATACATACCTTGTCACGGAACAGCCGTGAGAGCGCAGGTGAATCGGGAAGATTCGCGGAGTCGGTTTTCTGATCGCTTCCTGGTTAAACTGCACAGTCACCGCAGCGCTCAGAATGACATTTTTTATTTTCATGAAGTATGTTTGTTGACTAGTGAAGTTAATGTTTTGTGTAATTAACTTGTTCAAAAGAAGTTCCTTCAGGGACCACTGACACCTAGGTATGAAAGCTTCCCAGCAGTAAACCCACATGGCAAAGTGTTGCCGGCTTCCTGTAAGGACAGGATAAACCCAGCAGGAGATCAGACTTCTTGACTCCGCATGGGGCAGAGGGAAAATACATGGAATATATGATTTTTGCATGTCTGAGGAATACCGTGCCCAGGACAGTTATGGGAGTTATATCATTTGATTTGTGGTCACTTGATAGACGTTTTGATACCAGTCTTGGGGGGCCAGGGATAAGGCACGACACAGTATTAAACCTCTCAGGAACTAAACATAATATGGTAGTCAAGTCTGATGTCATAGGAATTGTCATCCGCACAAATTTGGCATTTCCCATTTTTGAATTACAGCGTTTTGCAGGTAATTCTCTCTCCAAGGGAATGAACTGTAATTGGTTTGTCAACCGAGGGGCCAGCTTGGTCCCATCCCAAAACTAGCTTCAATGAAACCAAGCTTCAGGCCGAGAGGAGGAATCCTCCATTGTTACGCATGACTGAGCAGCGGCCATCTTGTCTGAACTTTGCTCTGGAAACAAAGGAACTTAACAGGTTTACCCAGAAGGACACTTTCACCTGAACTTAAGTATTCGTTTCCCTTTTCCCTTTTTATTTTTATACTGCGCTACTATTGTCTCTATAATCATTGATTTAATGATTTTCTGTATATATGAATTATTTATATTGCATTTATAATAAAAGACTGTTTTCTCAGCTACACCTACTATTCAGCCACAAAAAAAGAATCCTAGTGTAATGATCGCTGCTGCAGCAGCTATTGCTGGAAGTAGTGCTGCAGCTCAGGCAGTTCTGATCTATTTCCATGCAAGTTGCATAGCTTTGTCTGTCTTTCCCTGCTGTCGGCTTGTGACTGATTATCATTCACCTGTGTGGGAATCTGCATGTCTGCTCCCATTGGATGACCTCAGTATAAAGATCTGCTTCCTGCAGGGTTTCCTTGGGTTTTTTTTAGCTTCAGCTTAAGCCTGTCTTGCTGTCGCTTTAGCCCCCGATCGTGTTTCTTGTTAAAGATACTTTGCTGGTCTTTGCATCATATATTGGTTCATTGCCAATATATATGCATACCAGAACGTTTATTATTTTCCTTGTATTTGTGTTACGTTGATATATCAGTGTTGCTGATATATACGTACACGAACTGTTTATTTCCTGTGTTCAGTTAGTCAGTTTTCCAGCACGTTTTGGTAGTTTGCGCGTACCGTGAACACCCGTGCTGAGCTAGTTATCCTGTTCCTGGTCCTGTTTGTGGATTGCGTTCATCTCTGCGAAGAGATAACGAATCCTTCTGAATCCTGTTCTGTTCCTGTTTGTGGATTGCGTTCATCTCTGCGAAGAGATAACGAATCCTTCTGAATCCTGTTCTGTTACTGTTTGTGGATTGCGTTCATCTCTGCGAAGAGATAGCGAATCCTTCTGAGTCCTGTTCCCTGTATTACTCCAGTCCTAGTCAGCGTTCCTGCTTATGTCATATATCGGTTCATTGCCGATATATACATATGTTAGTCAGAAGTTACAAATAGTTTCATTGATAGCTGTAATTGTAATACGCTAGGAAAACATACTTATTGTATATTTATCTGTGTTACGTTTATCTATCTTAATCCTGCTATTTTCTGACTGTCCTGTCCTGTCTTTGTGAGGCACGCCATCGCCGCAGCGCATTGGCTGCCTCATTCCAGTCTGTCTGGTTTTGGACGCTTGCTGTCGCTAAGTAGCCGCTAGCTAGCAAGCGTTCATTCTGTCTACCTGTCCTGATCTCCTCAGTTCTGGTTTATGCGCTCAGCGCTACTTTGCGCTGAGACGTTATAACGAAAGCATTGTTTGTGGCTGTCAGATCTGCACCGGCTCTGTGCGCCACAATCTCCTATTGGAGTCAGTCCTCCCCTCCACTATACTAGGGATAGCCTGTTTCCTGGTGCTAGTGTGTGTACCTCCTCCACGCCAGCTCATGCGTTGCATGCTGACTGTGGAGAATACACCACCAAGCCTTACACCTAGCTTCCTGAAGATTCTCTACCGAGAAGTGTTGTTATTAGCCAGAATAGCGTGTGTTTTAACCGTTTTATCTGCAGGTCTTAGAGTCAGTCACAGGGGGCTTCTCTTCCCATTAAAAAGAGATAGTGCAGCCTAGTATTTTGTGTTTTATAGTTCGCACGCCTCCTTCTGGCCTGTCTGCAGCCAAATTCCAGCAATTTCAGCACACCGATTGTGCCACAAGATTGGATGATCTGTGTGCCGAAAACGCTTCAAATGCATTGTGCGGTCTGGCCACTAGGGGGCGTGTGACATACCTGGGGCTTCGAGACCTGGTTCTCGTAGCTTCGGGCAGCGGAGGACGGTGGCGTGGGAGCGATCGGAGCAGATGGGGCTGGAGGAAGCTCTTTACAGTCCAAGTTCAGCCATAATTTGTATACGTAATTAACAGAATAGTATTTTAAGAATGTGGTTTAGAGGAGCCAAAGTGAAATAAAATAATTAAAAACAGTTCAGGGGGAAAAAATTTAGCAGGTATTCTCCATTTTTAAAAAAATCTACAATGTATTTTTAAAAGTATTATGCATAATTTCAAATATTATTCTCAAAGAAAAAAGGGGGGAGGGGAAAATTGGAGGAAACCAAGAGCCAATATAGTGTAGTAAGTTCCTGTTGCAGGGTTTAAGACAACATGAATAATTATACTCACATTTGTGTGCCACAACAAAACAATAAAGAGTTGTACCCTTCATACGAGGTGGTATACTTATGTACAGGTATGTGGTTCAGAGGTGCCAAAGTGAAATAAAATTATTAAACACAGTTTAAAAATAGAGGAGGTAAAGGTAATTTTATTGATCCAAATGAACAAAACTTTCATAGATTGCAATGCTTTTTTTGGGACTTGGTTCCCACTTCTTCGAGCATGGAGCAAATCTCCAACGAGCCTTTATACAGCCTGTTGTCTCACTTGTAGTATGCGATATGTGTCAACCTGAGGAAGCCTGGTGGGCAGGCGATAAATGTAGTGACATGTGTAACTGCATGACATCATCACGCTACCCACATCAGCGCGGCTGGCGGCTGACAGCTGGGACTAAGGACACTGTGGACGCTGGAATTAAGGAAGCTGTGTGTGACGAGAAGAGTATCCATGCACCACAAGCAGACCAATAGTTCAAAGAAATCTCCTTTATTCCATCTCAAGCAGTAGAAAGAACTCCATCTCACACAATAGTACAAATACAGAACTTCATCGACAAATATATAGTCACAACTCCAGCACAATTCTGACTCTAAACACACCTCGTCTGGCTCTTATAGGCATTATGCTGGATACACACGGTGCGTTTCCGCACTCGATTCCCTGCTCGATTCCCGTCGATTCCCGACAGCTCGATTATTTCCGACATGTCCGATTCCCGATTCGATGGATCGTTAGGTTGATTTGGTATACTTTGCATGAGAATCGACCTAACAATCATCGAAATGTGCTCGGAAATACTCGGAAATAATCGAGCGGCTGGGAATCGAGCGGGGCATCAAGTGCGGGAACGCACCGTGTGTGCCCACATTACCCAGAAACTTTCAAAAAAATCCTGGATCACAATAGGCCTTATCTAAGGCTACAGAAGTTTCAGCAAGTCCATTGTTTTAATAAGTAAGTCTATAGACAACTCAGCATGTGGTACCTCCAGCTATCTGAAGCAGAAACAATAGAGGACTTCAATTACAATAGCTGGCATCACAACAGAATATACTGTAAAATATACAAATTACAAAAAAAATAATAATAAACTGCACAATACATAGCATGGGAATATTATAGGTTTTCCACACTGTGGATGCTGAGACTAGCGCAACACTGGGCAACATTGTTCAGTCCGACTAGCGTCAGAAGGCAGAGTCACAGTGGTGGTCGTGGACAGGAGCAGACCTGCGACTGGAGGAGGCAGTGACTGTCAGGCCACTTGCACCTGGAGAAGCAACTCCAGGGAGGTTGTGAGACCCCTCTGGGCACAACCTTTTTGACGCATAGAGCATACTGGAACTGTCTGAACCTCACTGTGAGCAGAAAAAGGCATCCCAATTGAGACTACAGCATGGCTGGCGAGACTTTGCGCACAATTTGCTTACAGACACTACCGGCATTTACGGCATAGTTGTGCTGCTAATTGTCCTAACTAATGAAGGGCACTTATTAACTAGTTTTATTAACTAAACTTGTAGTGTGATGTCTGCTCCAATGCATTTGCTTTAAAGTAGACTCGAACTCTTGCACAGCACACAATGAAAAGTCTTTATTGCACACATTGTTGCTGAAGAATTCACTTCTCTGAGTTCTGATTTTCATAGATTACATCAAAGTGTTTAATTAGTTCTTACAGGGAACTGTGTATAGTCTACAGGTTATCTCTGCCTAGGCAGCTCTCATACAGGGCCTATTGCCACTATGGCCGGCCAGCCCACAGGTAAGATGGGCGGGGAAACACTGCTTCTTTCATGGTTTGCCACCCAGATTGCACTGCGAAATGAATCTGTGACAGCATGCTGCAGATCTCTGCAGCACCCAGCTGAATCCCTATGGTCGTATATGGCACGGCTTAGTGATTCAGGTTGCACCTTCGCAGCAGAACGGAAGCCGTGGCCAAATTAGAAATGCCGACGGCATCTAGTGGAAACCGATTCTGTGGCTTAAAGAGAATCTGTACTCTCAAATTCTTACAATAAAAAGCATACCATTCTATTCATTATGTTCTCCCGGTCCCCTCTTTGCCGTTTCCGTCACTCCCCGCCGCGATCCTGGCTTTTAATCGGCAGTTTTAGGCAGTGTTTACAAACAAAAAACCAGGCCGCTACAGTATACAAGTTTTTATTACATAGAGAATTACCTGCATTCCAGTCTGGGATTCTCACACTTCTCAGCATGAGACAGGCAGCACCCTTCCCCCTCAGAGAGCTCTGTCTGTGAGTAGTAAACAAAGCACACAGAGCCTGCAGGGGGAGTGGAGGGGGAATACATAACTTCTCCCTATCACAGCAGAGGCAGCACATTCCTCCCTGGCTCGAAAAAGCTTGACAAAGAAAAGAAGATTAGATATATTACAGAGACAGTGCAACTAGAAAAGGCTGCAGTAATCCAGACCACATTAGAACAGGTCTAAGGAACTTATAGGATAAAAGAAATAAGGCTGAAAATTGTGTTACAGAGTCTCTTTAACCATTTCGGTCAGTGTTGGACTGGAAGGTGGAAAAGCTGAGGAAATCCACCTGTTGACCAAGCAGCAGAAACCCTGGGCCATATGAAATTCACTTTTTCTCCCGAGTTTTCTCATAGGAGATTATTTTTCATATTCTATTTAAAATAACTTTTTAACACTTTGCAATTGAAAAAATGCCATAAAGTAGGTGAAAAAGTCCTGTCAATATTGTTTTGAGTATTTTCTTGCTTGCTGGTGGCTTAAAAAAACATTTTATTGTCAAGTTTGAAAATCTCACCAAGGAAAAAACTCAGGAGAAGAAGGGAATTGCATATGGACCCAAAAAAATAAAAATCGGTATTTACCTGGGGATTCCTCCAGCCCACTGTAGGTTGCGAGGTCCCCCTGAGTCCTCCTGGCTCCTCACCCGTCCCGCTGGCGACTTCACTACCGGCGACACACGGGCCGAGTGTCGGCCCAACACTTCCTGACTGGTGATGCTCTGAATCATCACGCCGGCCAGCGTGACAGTCCTGCGCATGCTCGGTTTTCTAACTCTGAACCGCGCATGTGCAGGACTGTCACGTTGGCTGCCATGGTCACGTGTAGCAGCCAGCGTGATGACACGGAGCGTCAACAGTCAGGAAGTGTTCATCCGACACTTGGCCCGGGTATCGCCGGTAATGAAGTCGCCATCAGGACCGAGAGAGGAGCCAGAAAGACCTTGTGGCCTACAGTGGGCTGGAGGAAGCCCCAGGTAAGTACCAATTTTCATTTTTAACTACAGCTCAGGGTCCCTTTAAGTCTTCACTGTGAGCAGCAACACATGATTGCTTCTGATTGGCCAGCATGTAGATTCCCTCAGGTTTTCCACCTTCTAGATCCACACTGCTTTCAGTGTTCCTTGTAAAAGTAGAACCTAGTACAACCTTAGGTTTTTTAGGCTTTCCATAATTTGTAAAGAAATAATTTTCGTTTCCACAAATGTTATCATGTAGTGGCTAATCTTTTAGAGCAGAGAGGAAGTTCTGAGTTCTGAGTTCCTTGAAATATGTAGCACTTCCTATTGTGAAAGTTCAGCCATGCCCCCTTCATCAGCCTGCATCATTAACCCTCAAAAGCAATGTGAAGCAATGTGAAGATTAAATAGGAAAGTTAACCCAGGACTGAACTTCATCCCACTCAGCAGCTTTCCCACAATAAATCTTTACCTTTTCTCAAATAGATTATTGGGGGTCTGTATGGCTGGCTGATATTGTGGTGAAACCCCTCCCACAGTGTGATGTCAGGGTCATGGTCCTGACAGGTTGCTGTCTGTGAATCATGTTGCTTGAACGACCATTTACAACTGTCGAGCAAGCAGTATCTCCTTCTGTGCATGGAATTCTCAGTAAACAAACATTCCGCAGAGATCACTTGGCAGGACTAAATGCCTGGTACACGCCGTGCAATTTCTCGTCACATTGACGAACCAATCAGACAATAATTTCCAACAAGTCCGATCATATTTCTGTATTTGTATAAAAGTGATCTGAGCATTGACCAGAAAAACGATTAGAAGTCAGATAGGACCCGCCAGAAATGATTGATTTTAACATCAGTCTGATGGAAAATAGCATGCTTCGTACTAGGCATTAAAGAGAATCTGTATTGTTAAAATCGCTCAAAAGTAAACATACCAGTGCATTAGGGGACATCTCCTATTACCCTCTGTCACAATTTCGCCGCTCCTCGCCGCATTAAAAGTGGTTAAAAACAGTTTTAAAAAGTTTGTTTGTAAACAAACAAAATGGCCACCAAAACAGGAAGTAGGTTGATGTACAGTATGTCCACACATAGAAAATACATCCATACATAAGCAGGCTGTATACAGCATTCCTTTTGAATCTCGAGATCATTTGTGTGTTTCTTTCCCCCATGCACTGAAGTTTCAGGCTGCTCTTTTCTTCTTGCAAACAGCTTTGCCCTTGTTTGTAATTCCTCAGTATGTGAAAGCCCAGCCAGCTCAGAGGACGATTTATCCAGCTGATTAGAGCAGCTTCTCTCTTCTCTCTTATCTAAATAACACACAGGCAGTGTGCATAGAGGGGCCAGAAAGGGTGAGTTCATAGCAGAACCACAACACTGAAGAACTTGGCAGCCTTCCAGACACAGGCCGACAAGTCTGACAGGGGAAAGATACATTGATTTATTACAGAGACTGTCATAGTAGAAAGTGCTGCAGTAAGCCAGAACACATTAGAATAGCTTTTGGAACATGTAGGATGATAAAAAACAGGATGCAATTTTTGTTACGGAGTCTCTTTAAAGCAGATCTGTGACATAAAAAAAGTGTACTAAAATAAACATATCACCTTGTTCTTCTTTCTCCCTTTTTCTCCCTGGACTTCAACCTGCTAATTTTTGCTGCTCCCTGCTGCTTGTTACGATAATAAAAAAATATAATTTTAAACTCCTGCCACAAGATGGCCACGACCCGACCTCCCACGTCAGCACGTTGTGCACGAACATTGTGCACTTTGTTACACTTCCGGTGTAATGTCAGCATGGGCAGCCCCGCAGATTGGGCAGCTCTGTTGGTTCTGCGCAAGCGGATGTAGTATGTGCTTGCTGCGTCATCCCCCCTCGCTGCAGCGTGAAGGAACTTAGGTAAATTGCATAATAGTAGTGCTGCTCTGCTCCGCCCCTCGCTGCCGAATTACAATAGTTGGTTGAGCGCAGCAACAGCGCATCCCCCCTCCCACCATCCTCTATCAGGCAATACAATCAGCACCTCTCTCATTCAATGCAGAAAATGATGCGGAGGATATCGGGGAGGGCAGTAGGAGGCTATTATGCTGATGACAGTGCTGGTGGTGGGCGGAGGCAGCAGCAGCAGAAACACGGGCATGTGTACCACATTGTCACGTTCTGATGACATGTAGCCTGATGCTCTAGTACGTGATGACGTTTCCCTTCAGCGTGCTGGGCTGCTCTCGGGCTGCCCATTCTGACATTACACCGCACGTGAGAGCTGGGAGAGAATTGAGCATGTGCAGTAAGCTCTCGTGTACAGCTGGGTGGCAGTAGTAATCCCCTGACCGTGCTCGGCAGATGCTACGGACTTCCTGACAAGATTGTATAAAACTAATTCATGGATTACAATGCGGCCCGTGCTTTCTGTGCTGCGTCTGGGAACCACGTAGACAGGGAGCCAGTCATTTCAAGGGGGAAAAGCTGTCACAGATGACGTGACAGCAGGAGGAGGGGGAGGTTGGGAACAGGGAAGAACTGCAGGCAATACTATGCCTCTTCCTCCAGCAAGAGGATTTGACTTGTTGAGCAAAATAAATATGTCACCGACTACAGACAGTGGTTGACAGAAGGGTGATCAATGCAGCAAATAGTATGTACCCATTAAAGGGACATATCTATGATTTACGTTTATGTTGAGAAAAAAAAACACTTTCAAGAAAACCAAGTTTTCCTTTTAAGATCATGACACCTGTGACAGGGGCGTAACTAGAAATCATTGGGCCTCCCTGCCAAACTTTGGATGGGACCCCCTCCCTCCACTTTCTGCACAGGTAAACTACGAACCAATGTTATTCTTTTACCTAGTGCACACTTGAATGTGTTTTCCCCATGCAGATAAAAACTGACAGCAGTGAAGCACTGCCCATATTTTCTCTATCAATTACATTTACTTCTGTGATAAAACATGCATGTTTTCACACATACAGACACACATGGAGTGCAGAAAACGTACACAGAAACCCGACAGACGAGTGTGCTCCCAGCCTCAGCTTATTACACTCACTGTTAATTTCTGATGGAGCAGAACTGGCTCTGCAGTGCTGACTTTTCCAGCATTCCTACAGTACAGAGCACTTGGGATGGGGTAGAGAAGTTGGGGGCTGGGCGTTGTACACAAAGGCCATGTGCGCTTGCTGCACATTGAGTAGGGACTGTCTACAAATCTTTGTGTAACGATTGTGGAATAATCTCCGTGATCAGCGCACAAGGCGTGCGCTGACACGGCGGAAATCCTCCACAAGCATATGAAGGGGGGAACCCAGCTTTGGTGCAAGCACCAGTTGAGGGCAATTCCCACCGGCAGATGGCGCTGTGGAGTGCAGACGAGTACAACCGCTGCACGGCCACAGATGCCAGATGGGGATTGTACAGATCAAGACAATGTGGGGCTGAACAGCCCTTAAAGAGAAAGAGCACAGGTACAGGATGAATGTGTGTTCACCAATCTAGTCGCGACCCAGCGACGGTGCACACACAACAGCAGAAACAAAGTAAGAACGCAATCGCGAGAGAGGCGATTGCCAGATGTAACACAAGGCTTAAGCAAGACTGAGGACAAGAGTAGCAAAGGCACAGCAAATCATACAATGAGAAGATAAGGAAAATAACAAACGCTAACTAAACGCGAACACCGCACTCATTCGCAACAGCGAACGCGTTTACAGCGCGGTCTCCGCGTGTTAAGCACAACAGAGACAAGCACGCCTAACTAACCACTGACAGACAAACACAAAACAGAGAACGCGAGCGCTTGCTTAACGGTTACCTCACCGAGCCTACAGCAAGCGTTCGTAACAGACAAGACAGACAAACGGAAAACAGGAATAAGCTAGGAAAGATCCACTGCTCTTACCGCCAAAGCGAGTGCGATCCAGGTACAGAAACAGAATTGCAGATCAGAAGGATCCACAGCCGCTACCACTAGGGGCTAGTGTGATCCAAGCAAGACAGGCAGATGAGATAGCTGGTAGCAACCGCTGCTCCAGCTATACTCCAGGAAACAGAACAGAAGTATCAACAGCACTATCACAAGGCTAGTGCGATCCAGGCAAGACAGATCAGAAGGATCCACAGCACTACCGCTAGAGGCTAGTGCGATCCAGGAAAACAAAACAGAAGGATCCACAGCGCTAGCGCAAGACTAGTGCGATCCAGGCAAGACAGATCAGAAGGGGCTACCGGTAGCAACCACTGCCCCGGTTAGCACCCAGACAAACAGAACGATTTCCTGTCGACCACCGCTGGGACAGGACAATCGTAACAGACAGACAAAACAGATATGCAATCTAACTGCACTAGGAAACTGCCTAGTACAGTTCCAAGAATTACCCTAAGGTAAACTTTAACAGATCAACAATGGCTGACACTCCAGGAGTGTTTCTAACAAACCGTTATGACCAGCAAAGCCTTCTGGTCAGCAGAAGGTCTTTATAGTGCCAGCCCTCAAAGGAGAAAGCTGGGTAATTTGCATGTATGCAAATCCCTCAGCAAAGCAACTCTGAAAGTTGCAAGATGAAGCCAGGTCTCTTTTCCAGAGACCTGCATCTCTCAGACATAAGGAATGGTCAAACAGCTGTCTGCCTGTGCAGCCAGCTGAGCAGATCATTACACTTTGTCTCCAAACTTTGTATGATTCCTTATCAGTGGCTGAGCAGATGCAGTCATTAGAACAATTGTGCAGAGAGCAGTATTTTGTTTTCTCCGTGCCCTTAGTTGTCAGTCTCTCAGGAAAAGCAAAAGAAACTTCTCCCCCACGGGGCCCCCTGCAGCTTCTGGGCCCCTCTGTGGCTGCATCCCTTGCAGGGTTTATTGTTACGCCCCTAACCTGTGATAAATTTCAGAATGTAAATCAGAGAAAGAAAAGATCTTATAATGGGCAAACACTGACTAAATTTATAAATATACAGTGTAAAAAAAAGCTATTTTATTAATTTTTATTTTCACTACATTTCCTCTTAATGAGCAGTAGGAGTGGGAGTCCCCAGGAGCATCACTGGAGAGGAAAAATAAGTATAATATTTTCTTCCTCTAGGTTTTTTTTTATCCAGAGTTCTGCTTTAAGCTTCTACTGTACTTTAATCTCATACAGAGCACCGTGGATACAAGGAGAGGCAAGATCCGTATGCTGCTGCCAGTATTACACTGTAAATGTCTATACGGAAGAAGAAAGCACAATGATGATCACATCAATGTGCTGCTGCTGTTTACAGTCTAGCCCTGGCCATTCTGCACATGCCTAGAGTGCAGTAGACAAAACCAAGTTCAGGTTGTGTTTTGTGCTTACTAGACAGCTAGCTAGATAGATCTATAGGACTCTTTAGACTGTCTGGACTAAATTACAGAAATTGGGTCAATGTTCTACTTCACCTATACTGGATATCAGGACATGCAGCTATGTACAGAAAGGTAAGCTTTGATAATACAATAGATGAAAGCCACTGTTCATGCCAGAGAGGAAGATAAACATATGTATTTGAACAGTGTGACTTTTGACATATTTTAGTATAGTGATTTTTTTCAGTATTATTTCTTTGTTCATTTTTAAATGGAATCACCATAGTGATACAGAAAACATTGATTTTCAAGGTATTCCATTTAGGATCACTGTATTTGGTTGTTTTTGTTTTTGTTTTTTTTGTTAGGTTGTTTTTTTTTTTGTTAGGTTTTTTTTTTTTTAGGCTTTTGATCTTTTAGGTCTTTAAACTACAACACTGTACTGCTTTCATGGTGGCTTTTTTCACAACAACATAACTGAAAAGGTTCTTTCATTAAATTGATTCAAACTCGAAAGACATGAGCTAAGTGTTTATACAAGAATATAACAGAAACTTTATGCTCTTCTTTTATTAAAAGGGTACCTGAAATAATATGTAACATGGTTTTTCTATCTTGCCATACTTATTTTTACCTTAAAGGAAACCAGAGCTATAAATATAAGAAACACTGATACTTACCCTCTGCTTCCTCCTGCAGCATAAACACGTGTGAGTCCCTCGCCGTCCTCCTGCGGTAAGTCTGTCTCTCTCACACACACACACAATTTAAATAATTTGCATATTATTGCCTTTTTGCGTGTATTTACATTTTAGACAGCGCCTTAGGAGAATTGACCTGAGAGAGATATTATTATTATTATTAATAATTTATAAAGCACCAACAAATTCTGTGGTGCTATATACAGTATATTGAGGCTGCCATATTTATTTCCTTTCACACAATACTGGTTGCCTGACATCCTGCTGGTCTTTCATGCATCAGTGGTGCCTGAATCACACACATGAAACAAGCATGCGGCAAATCTAGTCAGACTTTAGTCAGAGCACCTGATCTGCATGCTTGTTCAGGGTCTATTCCTCAAAGTATAAGAGGCAGAGGATCAACAGGACGGGCAGGTAATCTACATTGTTTAAAAGGAAATACATTTGTCAGCCTCCATATGTCTCTCACATTAGGTGTGCTTTAAGTTTTTTGGAAATGTGATTTGAATACATTATAATTATTCAGGCCTTGTATTGATTTGTACTGTACTGAAATCAGTACATTCTCAGTACCTTCTGGAGCATAGTACACAGCATTGTAACTAGAGGGGAGCAGTCCCTGCTAGAGCTGTTTTGGGGCCCTAACTACTAACCTTCCCTTCCTCCGATACAGGGGACTACACTTCAGATCAGGTGTTTTTGTGGCTACACCTGTTATGGGTGTAAATATCATGATGGCCATACTTGTTTTATGGTCCCAGTGAGATGGGCCCCAAGGTCGTGAAGGGCACAAAGGGAAAGGAAAGGGTGCGTGTATTGGGGGGGGAAGGGGGGCAGCACATAAACGTTTTGCTGGGTGGCCCCATGACTTGTAGTTACGCCTGCTAGTATATGATTTGTTCAAAGCTTACTAATATAAAAGGTAGCATCAGAAGAAAGTAAAGGCCTCTTCACACAAGCTGTGGTGCACACTGCCCTGCCCACTTTCCTGCACTGCACACCTCCTCACCACAGTTTTACTCATTCATTACCTGTTCACTGATATGGCACCTGTTATGCAAGTGTACTGTTGACCGTTCCACTGCGGTGAGAGTCTCCTGAGTGCAGATTCTAATTGCCCATACACACGGGCTACAACTGTCACCGCAAACACATGGCACACGCACGTTGCGGTGACAGTTGCCCCGTGTGTATGAGACGCGCACCCCGAACTGTCGCCGGAGACAGCAGTTGCCATGCGTTTGGAAAGTTCAATTGCACAACAACTTCCGTTGCCGCAACTGTCGCTAGTCCGCCGTGTGTATGCGGGCTAGCGACAGCTACCCACTCACTGCAGACGGAGTTTCCATGGGGGGGGAACCTTTGGCGACAGCTTCCGTCGCGTCTCTGCCTTTGGGCAGAGACGTGTAGACAGCTGTCGCACAGGCGGAGCTGTCGCTGAGCTGTCGCGCACGTGTCCCCTGTGTGCTAGCGACAGCTGCAACGGTCCCCCGTGTGTACACAGCATAAAAAGTGACCACGGGTCTTCAACAGGGCACCCCAGGAGGGGGTGATGAGCCGCAACCCCTAGTGGGCTACGGACTGCTTTAGCTGCCTAGTGCCCACCAGGTTGCACACAGGAAGGACTCCAACAGTGGTTAGGAGAACAGGTGACACCTCAATGTGGAGGCTGGTATTTGTTGTAAGATTCTGAGATACTTGAGGAATACGTTGCTTTGTTAACAAGCTGCAGTGGCGTAATTGTAGTGACTCAGATTTGGGTAGAAGCCAAGGTCAGGGCAGGCAGCAGGGTTCAGCACGGTAGACAATCTGGAGTCAGGGCAGGCGGCAGAGGTTCAACACAGTAGACAATCCGAGGTCAGGGCAGGCAGCAGGGTTCAGCACGGTAGACAATCCGGAGTCAGGGCAGGTGGCAGAGGTTCAACGCGGTAGACAATCCGGGATCAGGGCAGGCGGAGATCAGGCAGTACCGAAGACAATCTGGGTCGGGGCAGGCAGCGAGCAGGGAGGTCCAGAAACAAGCCGGGGTCAAACCGAGGAGAGCACATCAATGGAGGTCAGAGGCAAGCCAGGTCAGAACCAGAATCAGGGCAACAAAGAGAGCTAGCTACAAGCGGCTAACACACCCACTAGCTGACAAGACAATCAGCACAGAGTGCTGTGAGCAGACGCCTTAAATACTGGAGCTGGGCCAGCCCTTTGTTCAAATTGCGCGCCACGCATGCGCACCTGCAAGAAACCGCGCATGCGCTGTGGAAAGAATTTAAGATTTATAATTAATCTCATGATATATCTTTTATATTCTCACGTGGCTATAAGAGCCACATTCATGTAATCAGAACATGGTGTTAGAGTGACACTTTAAGAATATGATCATAGTATTGTTTTAAGAATCACACAATGTAACCAAAATTAATGTGTATGAAGAATACAGTTACTGTTTTAAAGCCTCTCTATTCCAGAACGACCTCCCTCCCCCTCCTGTCTCTTGTACCAGGCACAGAGAACGAATTATTTGGGAAGGGCAGTTTGAACCAGATTTCCATGGGCGGATTTGTCTTTGCTGATCACTGGCTAGAGGTCATAACGAAACTCCACCACTGTTCCATTTCCAGTGAAACGAAAGTCAGCCTGAAAGTGAAAGCTAAAATACAGGAAGTCTCTTGAAGGACACAGGGAAAACCCGCCCAAAGAAGAAGTCCAGTCTCCTTTGGACATTGCTCATTGGACTCATGGGATGACAGACTGTTTGGAGGGAGGGATATATTAGCATGTTAGCTGGGGTATAAAGATCAACAGAGGAAGGAAGTCTGCACCTTTTTGTAACTGGCCAGGCTGCAGCTAGCCTGTTTGTGCTTTAATAAATGCTGGTATATAAAAAGGTTCTCAGCTAAGTGAATAAAGATTTCATTTTCATTGGCACGAATTGGAGAAGCCTCATTGAGTAAGTTAATTTTTCTTTAACAGCGCACACAATCCCCTGAGCACGCGTACACAGTCCCCCGTGCCGCAACACTACTTTCGCACACGCCTTCAGCAGCAGACGTCAATCCACCACCAGTGACGCGGGCGCACATGTACACACAACCCTCAGAAGGCCGACCCGGAAGCACGGACCCGTCATGTATCATGGAAGCCCGGCCATCTGTCAACCAGCCACTCTGCCCGCCGATCGGATCCCTTGGACCCACAGCAAGTGGTAAGTCTGCCAGATGACCCTGACAGCACCCTTCCCACCACAATCTGTGTGAACCCACTCCGCACCACTGCCTGTATGACCAGGGACTCAGGGAACATAGGGCTTATTTCACTAAACACCAGTTAAATTGTGTGCCGAAAGGGCATGGCAATTTTAACAAATATGTATGTGCAAATAGCGTTATGTCTGCAATGTGAATATGTGCTGCTAATATAATGCAAAATATGTGCTCTACCTTAACCCCTTGGCAACCACGTAATGCCAGTTGCCATGAATGCTGCAGCAGCCCGAGGTATGCTCCATGCCAATTGGCGTGAAGTCCTGGGGCAGGGTTCCAGGCCTAAGTGGAAAACCATCTTAAAGGATAAGCAAGGTGACAAAAGAAATGTAGTTTTACTTACCTGGGGCATCTTTCAGACCCCAGAAGTCATTTGTGTCCCTCCCCACAGCTCTGGTCTTCTCCGGGGTCCCACTGACAGCCTCTAAGGATCTGCGCCGTCACAGGTCAGTGTCTTCTGCACAGGTGTGGGTGTGTACCTGTCCCACTCGAGAATGTGTCCACTTCACTGGAAGCATACTGCGCCCACGCAGTAGTACTGCACAAACTTGTGGCTGCGCATGCGCAGAGGATGCCGATCTATCGGGGGTCGACTATCCTTAGAGCCTGTCAGTGGGACCCCGGAGAAGACCAGAGCTGTGGGGAGGGACACAAATGACATCTGGGGGCTGAAGAAGAAAATCCCCCATAGCATTGCATTAGCAAGAACTCGTTCAAATCACTAGCGATTAGAAAAGGCTTCAACTGGGTTTGAGTCCTTACTGTGATCTGCTCCACAAAGCAGATCACTCGCATTTTGCCCACGAGCTCTGTACCCAACGTTTCACGGCGCAATCACAGCAAGTGAAAACTGAAGGATGCACGATCATATCGCAGTGCGATTTTGCATGTGATCACACTCCTTAGTGGAAAAGCACCCTTGCCTACACACCAGTAAAGTTAACGTGTGCTCTCCAGGCTCTCTATGCATGGCAATTTTACTGAGGTTTAGTGAGTCCACCCCATTACATGATGTCAGCGCACTGCAGAGTATTCTGTACTATACAAATCACACAAATCACATGGCTTTTTTATCTCTAAGATCCTCTATACCTTTTTATTCCCAATAAAATAATAAAATAATGTGTACTATTTAACACTAGTTAATGTAACACTCCTTCGTGATCTTTATTCAGCCCATCTTGAGCAGACCTTCCTTTTTCTCTTTCAGAGAAACTGATTGAAATTCCCGTTGTCAGACAGGACCCTGCAAAACTGACAGGTGGAGGGTATTGTGTCCAATTCTCTCTTTGTTGCCTTCCCCCCTCTTGCAGTGAATGGCTGCATCCCTCCCCTCCTCTCCTTTCTTGTCATTTACACTGCTAGAGAATAGCTTTACTCCAGAACAGAGAGAAACACACTTTCTGTTTGAGAAGATCAGCAAAGGACCGTCATCTTTCTAACACAAACCATGGATTTTACTCTTCATAAATGACTATGGTTTACATTCTGTGGATTATTTTCTGGACTAAATTATTAAGGACATGCCCTAAAAAATGGCAAGTATGCATATCTGCTTGATTACTAAGCTCTCATTCTGAATGGGTTTTTTTTCCATTAAGACTGAATAATCATAAAATCTGGGAAGCCTGAGATTTTCCTGACTTAATCAATGCTGTCTCTATAAACTATTATTTTAGCAACCAATCCATTCAACGAGATTCATTCTAAAGTTTCAGATTCATTTTTAGTCTAAGAAGCATAAAACAACAGAAAAATATAACAAAAACAGCAATAAAAAAAAGTTTGTAAACGATCCCAGATAAAAAAAAAACTATAGACAGTAGAGCTACTCTTGCAATGTTTGCCTATATCTATATTTCTTGTATATTCTTGGTGTCACAGTGTTGAAAGCTATTGAAGATCTACTGTTTCCTGATCTGGAATGAAATCTGTTAGGAAGCTGACACTTGCTAATGCATTACAATGTTATTTTAATTAGCTCTCTGTGCTAGAACAGCAGATTGTACTGTGGGAGTAATGTTGTCTTCTGTTTCCAAAACACATGATAAATTACGAAAGCCCTCCGTTCCAATTAAGATCCCCGTCATGTGTCACTTTTTGGATGGAAGTGTGAATCTTTTGTCCTCAGGTTTTGGTTACAAACCATTTTAACTGCCATGACTGTATTTAAAATAGATCATCAGATGAAATCAATAGCAGCTGCTTCTGTTCAATGAACTGCTGGGTGTACACTGATGATTCGCTTGCTAGACTTTCGCTTTGGCAAATGAAGAGTTACAGCGTGGAATAGTCCAACGTGTACTATGCCCATTTTTTTTCTATTATTCTGATTATTTTGAGACACGATAAGGATGGATAACATTTAAAATTTGAATTTGCTTCCCCTGAACATCGGTAACTTATTTTAATAAGGAGAACATATTTTTCTAGCCGGTGATTGGATACACTAAACCATATCTCGAGCCAATGCAGTGCTGCATACAATTCAATGGCTGCTATGTGCTCGCTCCTCCTTCGTTTCCTTTCTGTTGCCAGCTAGATTTTACCTTAGCCTCTCTGCCTGATGGAAAAAGAAATGACAAAACAACCTCGACTGCATCCTTCCTTTTTTCCTAAGGATTAGCTTACTCGGTGGTTCAAGATGTGCTGAGGGGGAAAGAAAAGGGACGGCTTGTCATCCCAGGCTTTTCTGCAATGATTCATCCAGCAGGTTACCGTGTTTTGCAAGTAGGAATACTGCATCTCTTCCCTTTGTGGCTGCTTGTAAACCTCACATATGCACAGTTCCGGTACTCTATCCCGGAGGAGCTGAACAGGGGAGAAATTGTTGGGAATATCGCTAAGGATCTCGGAACAGATGTGGCCAAACTAGTAGCTGCTAATCTCCAGGTACTTTCCGATTCCGATTCCCAATATTTCTCAGTAAATGTAAACAATGGAGCCATATTGGTGAATGACAGAATAGACCGAGAGCTCCTTTGTGGCCAGAGTGTTTCTTGTATTTTAAATCTGAAATTTGCGATAGAGAATCCGGTAGAAGTGTATAGGATTGAGGTGGAGATATTAGACATTAATGACAATTCCCCTCGATTTCAGAGTGAGGATCTGACTTTAAAAATAAACGAGTTGGCATCCCCCGGTGCTAGATTTCTTATTCCAAATGCACAAGATCCAGATATAGGCTCCAATGCTTTGCAGGAATACCATCTTAGTCCCAGTGAAAATTTTGCTCTGATTGTGAAAAAGCGTGCTGATGGGAGTAAATTTCCAGAGTTAGTTCTAGAGAAGGCTCTAGATAGGGAACAGACAGCTGTCCACCACCTGGTGCTGAAAGCAGAAGATGGTGGGGTTCCGTGTAGGTCAAGCACCATGCAGATCACTATCATTGTCCTGGATGCCAATGATAACCATCCAGCATTCGATCAGCCGTCATACAATGTTCAGCTGAAAGAGAATGCCCCCAAAAACTCTCTAGTCATCAAACTTAATGCCACAGATCTAGATGAAGGCCCTAATGGAGAAATAGAGTACTTTTTTAGCAGTCACAATTCAGATGCCTTAAGCAATATTTTTCAGCTAAATTCAGAAACAGGGGAAATTCGGGTACTGGGAAATTTGGATTTTGAAGAGATTTCGGTTTATGAGATTGATATTGAAGCTAGGGATAAGGGAAGCCCTATTATGGAGGAACATTGCAGTGTAATTGTCCATATTATTGATGTAAATGACAATACGCCTGAGATGACAATAAGTGCATTTTCTAGCTCAGTTCCAGAAGATTCTCCACCCGGGACAGTAGTTGCCGTCATAACTATAAAAGACAAAGATCATGGTGATAATGGAAGGGTGCAATGCCAAGTAGACAAAAACCTTCCATTTACAGTAAGGGAGGACTTTGAGCATCAGTTTTCCTTAATTACAAGTGACCATTTGGATCGTGAAAGTGTTTCCGAATACCATATAACAATAACAGCAAAGGATATGGGTAATCCTCCACTTTCCACTGTGAAAGTCATATCTGTTGTAGTCTCTGATGTCAATGACAACACACCCCAGTTTGTTGAACCAGTTTATGAGGTCTTTGTGGAGGAGAACAACAAAGCTGGTGAGTTACTTTGCACGGTTTCTGCTACAGACCCAGATTTGGACCAAAATTCCAGACTTTCTTATTCTATTTTACAAAATCCTAAAGATGACTATGGCAGTACATCCCACATATATATCAATTCTGAAAATGGACAAGTGTATTTAAAATTTCCTCTGGATTATGAGCGAATTAATTACTTCCAGTTCCAAATAGAGGTTTCTGATGCTGGCTCCCCACCGCTTAAAAATAAAACTGTTGTGCATGTTTTTGTTCTCGATCAAAATGATAATTCTCCAGCAGTTGTATTTCCAGTAGTTGGAGCCAATTCAGTTGCCCACTGTAAGATACCCCGTTCCACTGGACCAAATGTTATGGTAAGCAAAATATCTGCTGTAGACCATGACTCTGGACGAAATGCTTGGCTTTCCTACAACTTACTTGAAGCCACAGACCCCACTTTGTTCAGCATTGTGATGAGAACTGGAGAAATCAAAACTAAACGTGCTATTCAAGATGTTGATCCTACTTTACATGAACTTCTTCTGTTGGTTAAAGATTCTGGAGAACCCTGTTTATCCACCTCAGTTACAGTAATGATGACCCTGGAAGATAAAGACCTGGAGGTCTCACAAGGTGTAAAGGACCACTCTAAAAAACGGAATATCTCCAGTCTCACTTTGTATCTGATTGTCTGTTTGATTGTGATTTCTGTCATCTCCTTGATTGGTTTGGCAGCCCTTGGAATTAAAATTCACAAGTGCGAGAACAAGAATTTCCCCCTCTGTTGTCGTCAGAGCCAGAAGAAAGCAATGGTGGCAGGATCTAAACTACACGGAACGTTTCAGCTTCACCCAAGCCTTTGTAACACTATAATAGGCGTCCGAGTGGATTGTGCGGGAAATATTCCATCTAATCGAAGGGTGAGGACATGTTTCTCCCCAGTCTCAGATATTAGTGAGTTTATGTTTATGAGGCCACCTCATGTCACTGCTAGCTCCTCTTCCCCGGGGATATTGGTTCCAGATCCTAACTTCTCCATTGCTTCCAATGAGGTGAGCTCCCAGAATTTGCCATTACTTGAAACCAAAGTCAAATAAGATGAATGTCATTAAATTTTCAACTTCATCTTTCATGGCATCTGTGAGCGGTGTGGTGAGCGTATTTACAGCACATTTCTATCATCCCGGATCATTATGCCATATTGTCCACTTTATAAGAAGAAAACATTACTACATTTGTTTTTATTGGGGGAGGTAGATACTTTAGAGTAGAATAAGGCTGTCTTGCCAGCAATACAGTTTAAAGGTTAAATTAAAAGCTACAGATTGAGAACATCGCCCTAAGCTCTCTACAAAACATCTCAGTGAACATAGCATGGCCAACCTAACAATCAACAACTAGGCCTTAGAATGTCTTCTGTTAACTAGCCTTCTCCACAAAACAGTTTCATTAGAGGACTAGGAAATAAAGAATATCTGCTTCTAATGTTTACTTCAGTAATTACCTAGATCTGCTACTTCGGTGGATATCATCAATGGAGATGCAGAGGTATTTATCCGTTTCAAGTTTTCTTTATTTCCTGGTCAAACTGATGGAGAAACCCCTTTATACACAGTACCATAACATGATACTTTAGAATATACAAAATAAAATCCACTTTATAAAAGATGAGGCTGTAGATGTCTTAGAAGTTTAATAGGGTTATTAATATCAGTAAAAATGTATAAAGAGTGTGACTTTTGATTATATATATCAGATGAGAATCCCAAGAGTACACCAAAAGTTTTTACATTGTAAAAGTGCCTCAGTTAGTGTTGACTTAAATAGGTTAAGAGGATTAAACATGC
The DNA here is from genome assembly GCF_040937935.1 of Hyperolius riggenbachi. Taxonomy (NCBI): domain Eukaryota; kingdom Metazoa; phylum Chordata; class Amphibia; order Anura; family Hyperoliidae; genus Hyperolius; species Hyperolius riggenbachi. Next base: position 440,915,470 of record NC_090648.1, read on the forward strand.
CTTTAACATCACATTATGAGCCTACAATAAATAGTTTATCCTTTTAATACTGCACATCCTGCTCCCAGCCACTTAGTACTAGGCATAGTCATAAATAAATATTATTTAGATACCTGTGGCATTAAACCTAGTATAGGGTTTTATATGACCAGGCCATGAAGTTCCCGTGCCATAGAATTCAGTTTCCTTCACGATTTTATTTATGCAAGGCCATCTGCTAGAATTGATTCTTGTGGACAATAATATTTGCCAGGATGTGATCTAGAACTGGCCTTTTTCGCGGTGGATTATCTGGAATATATTACTTGAGAAATCCTTTGCTTCTAAGACGGATGAAGGTCCACCAGACATTGTCAGGTTTTCTGGATTGGATTGTGACCAATCAACTGACTGATGTGTCATCTTTATATAAACTTGCCGCACTTTCATAGATTGCCTTAAAGTTGGTACTGTATTGGACAAGACAGAGACTTTTGGGGAATATACACCAGCAAAAAAAATGCCATAATTACAGTGTAATCAAGGAGGCGTTGTGAAATACATTGACATAAGATTTAGTCTGCTTTTGCAGACACTTTTATATCCATTTATCCCGATGGAGACTTATTTTGTAAAAAAAAAAAAAATATTAGTGGGTCCTGATTAACATGCAAGTCATCTTTTGAAGACCATACGATGGGGTAAGAACTGTCATGACTCATGAAAATCTTTTTTTTTACATTTTTTTGCCATATAAAAGTACATTTCATGTTGTGTGATACATTTTACATACATAATAAAGCATTTTTCATATTTTATTTGTGTCAAATGAGTTGTGGTGCATTGTTTTTTTTTCATCCTGTTTAACACCTTTCAAAAAACATACTTTTATAATTCATGATGGTGGTTCATACTGGTGATATTAAACAAATCTCAGTGTTCCATATTGGTCAGGGCGGCCATTTTGTGTGCTAAGCAAGAATCCATAAACACAGATTCACTAGAAGCCATTACCCAGAAGGCTTTGATTCTGGTAATAATATAAAGTCGCAGTGACTTCACAAATGCTTCTTAGTGAAGAGGGTGTATTACCATTTCTATATTGTTCACAAAATGGCTGCACCTGCTTTATGACAATAAATGCACGTGTATAATTATTATATGAAAGTTATGCTTAACATAAACAGGGAGAAATCATTAATCAATTGCAGATATCTATTAAAAAAAAGTGTAACCACGACAACGACTTAAAACACTGTGGAACTGAGAATAGGAAAGAGTGTTTGAGAGGTCATAATTAAGATATTAATGTATGCATGCAGAAATATACAATGATGGATAATTATTTGCTTAGCGTTTTGCTATTAACTGAGAAAACTGTATTTGACTATATTGCCACAGGGTAACACAAAGTACACACCCAGTTATTACCAACACATTCATTTAATTACAGTCAACATAAGATTATACAGGCCATGTGATGAATCAATTTCTGCCAGTTCTAACCCACGATCTAATCTGTCACAGAATCTGTTAAAAAAAATTATCTAATGAAAAGAAACCTGAAGCGAGAGTGATATGGAGGCTGTCATATTTATTTCCTTTTAAACAATGCAGTTTGACTGGCTGTCTTGCTGATCTTGTGACTCTAATACTTTAAGCTATAGACCCTGAACAAGAATGCAGATCAGGTGCTCTGACTGAAGTCTGACTAGATTAGCCACATGCTTGTTTCAGGTGTGGTCTTCAGACACCACTGATGCTAGAAATATCAGTATGACTGCCAGACAACTGGTATAGTTTAAAAGGCCTCCTTATTCCTCTTACCTTATGTTCCCCTTTGAGGAAACCTGTGGCAAAATAAAATATAGGTGTTGCCAATTTGACTTTGACTAGTTTGAAGATGCAAGTTATGAGGTTATCTTCCACCACATCTCATCTCTTAGTGAGCCATTGACCTTATGGCTCATACACACGGGGCACAACTGTCGCCACAAACACGTGGCACGCGCATGTTGCGGCGACAGGTCCCCCATGTGTATGAGGCGCGCGCCACGAACCGTCGCCAGTCAGAGCTGTCGCCAGGCGATTGACGTGGCCAATCGCCGGCAACAGCTGTCGCCGCAACTTCGCCGCAACTGTCGCTAGTCCACCACGCGTACTGCGTGTGTATGCAGACTAGCGACAGCAACCCATCCACCATGCACGGAGCTTCCGGCAGGGGGGAGGAACCTTCTGCGACAGCTTCCGCCGCATCTCTGTCCCTCTGTGCGCTGTGTGTACGGCTGCTGCACTGGGGGACCAGGCGACGAACTGTCGCTGCTTTTTTTTTTTTTTTGTCTCTTGTGAGACATCTGTGCCTCGTGTGTATGAGGCTTTAAACTGGTATTCATCCAGTGAAATCTGAATGCCTGGTTAGCATGCATCTTACTGGTCAATGACTTTGACTAAAATTAAATAAATAAAATTGCTTCATCAGTGGCTAATGGGATTAGTTTCAAATTAATATGTAGGAGTAGGAACTCCATATAGACGCAAGTACTAGGAAGAAGGATTTAACAGAAGGAAACTGATAATGCTCTTAAAATTGGTAGAATATAGCGTCCATCACTTTTATATAACATACAGAGGTTTTAAATAGTTTGTTACTGCTCCTGGAGGCATCGATCCAAACAAAGGCCCTGATGCACTATATGCTGCCATGCACAGTGACAACACCACCTGTTAACCATTCGCCCCACATGTGTCACCGGATTAGCATGTTACCATGGCAATGCGCCTGTTAACCCGGTAATGGGCGTGGCACTAATGGGTTCACAGGCGATGTTCTCACGGTGTTAGTTCCAGTGAGATTGCTGTTCGCTGCCTGCACATGGCAACTTTACCGGCATATGGTGCATCAGGCCCACAGTTGTTCATTATAATTTTAGAAATATGATGTAAATGGAACTTTTACAATGTAAATGAAAATTGGAGTGTAAAGAGCAGAATTGGAGCTTCTCCAAACTTTACTGGCCAGTTTCCATGAATACAACTAAAGCACACCTTCAAAAATGAAAAAGAGAAAAGACCGAGAGCCCAAAATAGTGTAGTATGTTTTTGTAGGGGATGAGATTAATGAAAGTAAGTAATATACTCACAAGTCAGGGTTGCCTCAAGAGCAACCACTGTAAACGCAGGTGGGGAGAACAAGCCTGTCCCCACTCAGGAGTAAAACGTCGCTCTCTGTGGATAGAGGAATTATAGGGCGGGTCACCCTTCCACCAAGGGTGGACTTCTGTATGTAAGAAGGTGTACAGAGGCGCCGGAAGTATAAAAGTGGCTAAAAAGTTTTAAAATGTTTTGGTCGCGGTGGTGGACCGGCCGACCACAAAGGGACAACAAGGCTGTTGTTTTTAAATAAATATACATAAAATTTATTCAGAAAGCTCCCAGCAAATAGTCGCAACGCGTTTCACGGGTAGCAACCTTCATCCAGACTTCACGCTGTGTTGTTGCTCCTGCCCTCTATTGCCTGAAGAAGCACAGAGGTGCCAAGCTTCATCCTAACTTCACGCTGTGTTGTTGCTCCTGCCCCCTATTGCCTGAAGAAGCGGGTTGCTACCCGTGAAACGCGTTGCGACTATTTGCTGGGAGCTTTCTGAATAAATTTTATGTATATTTATTTAAAAACAACAGCCTTGTTGTCCGTTTGTGGTCGGCCGGTCCACCACCGCGACCAAAACATTTTAAAACTTTTTAGCCACTTTTATACTTCCGGCGGCTCTGTACACCTTCTTACACCTTCAAAAATGTTATATGAAACTCACTTGTAGATAGATTTGCTGACAGGCAGACAAACTATAACACTAAGAAGTCTGGCATAGAAGACAGCCTTATCGCAAAATGTGGCCCTAGGTAAGGTAGCAGTTTTGGATCCCCTATTTGTCATTTAAATATCATCATTAAGGTGAAGTGAAAACAGAGACTCAGAGGAGAAGGCAGCTAGGCCCCTAAACATTCACCGGGTGCCCTAGACACCTGCCTGGCCTCCCTTGTTGGTGATACTTCCCTGCTTCAATGTCTTCTTGGATTTCAGTTGTACAACACAATCAGAATCAACTTTATGCACCAAGTACATCAGGGGGATATACTCAGAATAGGGCCGGATTTGTACTCTTTACTGTCAGCAGCTGTCCCCTTCCTGTATAGCTAGTCAGATGAACCTTTCCCCTTACTCCAGTATAGGTATACTGATGACCCCTCCCTCCCTTCCCTCTAGTATATGAAGCCAGGTAACCCTCCTCTCCTTTCATATAGATAACCTGATGACCCCCCTCCCTCCAGTATAGGTAGCCAGGTGACCCTTCCCTTCCCCTAGTATAACCTGCTGCCCACCCTCCCTTGATCCTGTGGTGCCCTAGGCCATGGCCTATGTGGCCTTGGCTTAAATCCGTCCCTGACTCGGAATTGGTTTTGATACAGACAGGCATTGACATTTGGTTCAAGTTTAACAAAGTGGACATTAATGCAGTGCAACATACACATATTTAAAGACACATATCTACAGGCAGGGAATTTTGGGGATCCAGAGACTCTGTGGCACGGGGAATGGTTGGTGAGGGTGGACTAGAGTTCAGGAGAAGGACAGCTTGTACTCTAGCCCACCCTCCCCAACACTCTTTAGACCTGGTATATGATGGTTCTCCAGGACTGGAGATGATTGCAGAAGATACGTTTCAGTGATTCTGAAAACCTGAACCTGGATTTAAAGCAATGTCTGTTCTTAGGTAGAAATAAAATCCTCATATAAATCATGTTGATGTGTCAGTTGCTCTAAGGCCAGTGAATTGGCAATTAATGATTCTACTAATAAAGCCAACGTAGGTGTGAAAAGGGTTCCACTTCCCGTTTCTTAATTTGGAATAAAAAAAAAAACGGGAAAAGTTGTATTGGAGATCGAATCAGGCCATTTCCTCTAACTCTATTAAATTATTTGCGGTTGTTACTAGGCCTTATTATCATACATAGTAATAGGTAAGTGTCCCTGCGTCTGTCCGTGTGTCAGTGCTTTTTAGCACTGCGCATGTGCAGGGACAAGACGCAGAGACACTGCCGAGAGCCGGAGGACGGGGCCAGAAGGGGCGGTCGTGTGTGCATGCGTGCGGCGGGTGTGCCCGAGGCGTGCGGGTGGCGTGCGGGGGCGGCATGCGTGCACGTGGCTGGCGGTGTGCGCATGCACGGCGGATTACTGACAGACCTAGCCAGTTTTTAATGGGCTAAGGTCACTAGTTAAATAATAAACCCAGTTCACACTGCAAAAAATAAAGATATTTTGTACAGCAATTTTTCACCCAATTTTGAAGGAATCTGTGATTTTGCATCATTCCTTCAAGTGCAATTGCTCCAAAAATGCAACATGCAGCTTGATTGCGATTTTATCCAAATTGCAATGCTGCAGTGTGAACACTTACATTTAATCACATTGACATAGACCTTTGCTGATTGCCGGTGATCAGCAAAGTGCTGAAAATTCCCGAAAAAGACCTCCAGTGTGAACTAGCCATTGAAGCCTTCACACGTTTAACCACTTGCCGACCGCTCCACGCCAATTGGTGTGAACGCAACGGCAGCCCCAGGACCACTCAACAGCAATTGGCGTGAAGTCCTGTGGCTGTGTTTTGGAGGAGATGCGATGTGCACGTACTTACGCTTGAATGAAGAAGCTCTGCTCCATCATCAGTCTCCCAGCAATCGCCGGCAGAAGACTGTTAGACGGCGAAACCGCCATCTATTTACATTGTACAGCGCTGCGATCCACTGCAGTGCTGTACTGAAGACAGCCGTGACACTCGGCTGTATCCCTGGGAGGCTCAGAGTGTGATCAGCTCTCATAGACTGATGTCTAAGAGAGCCGATAGCTAGGATTGGCTGCCGGGGGGAGGGAGGCGTATAATAAAATACATTTAAAAAATGGCATGATTTATTGAAAAAGAAAAAAAAAACAATAAATAAATTTATTTAAAAAAACAGCCTGCAGCAGCGATCAGAGCCCACCAACAGAAATCTCTGTTGGTGGGCAGAAAAGGGGGGGACACTTGTGTGTTGAGTTGTACGGCCCTGCAGCGAGGTCTTAAAGCTGCAGTGCCCTTAAGTGTAAAAAATAGCCTGGTCACTAGGGGAGTGTAAGCCTACGGTCCTTAAGTGGGTAAAGGTTTTTGTCTACCATTCTCAGTTCTGTGACTGTCCATACAACACTATTGTAGGCCCCACTCTCTTAACCCTTCCTGCCCCTCCATTCCCATAGGACCACTGATGTTCCATCTATGATAACATGCTGAGAATTTAACTTTGGCTCCAGAGGAAATAATCATGTTATTGCAGCGATCTATCCTGTGGTGAATTTAAGGAGGGGGTGTGGCAATCATGTCCTTCCTTTAGCGCCAGATCACACTTGTTTTAAAAACGTTTTTAAAGCTCTGCTATAACGCAGGAAGTGAATCCAATGTTAAAAATAGGACTCGCTTTCACTTTTGCAGAAACACGGATCGCAAAGGGATCCATGTTGCACGGAAAGAAAACGCTGCAGAGAGTCCGGGTTTGACACTTGTTCCTGGACTGGATGGGAAAACGTGTCCAATGCAAGCATATGAAAATGGACACTCCACTCTCACTAGGCTAGTCGCCGCATGGGCATCGCCCGTTTTCTTCACATCCACGACGCCGCTGTGACGTAATACTTACATGTCCCACCACCTATCACTGCCGCTTGGTCTATTCTGAACTGCCCGGTGGTAGGGGATTCTCCATTGAGCTGCAGCAGACCGATGGGAATCCTCAGCAACAGGGAGAACTCTCATTGGTTCATGTTGGACCAATGAGAATTCTGCCTGTTGCTAGGAAGACTGCCTGTTGCAGCCAATGGAGAGCCATGCTTCTGCTGGCCCCCGGGCTGCTGAAGGTACCAAGTGGCGATGCGTATTGGCCGACATAGCGACGCTGCGGACACAGGTTGGACGGGGGTGTTTTGCACAAAGTGGATGCAGAATGGAGGGAACACATTCCGTTTCTGTTCTGCCTCCACACAAATGTGGACCGAGCCTTACTGCTGATTAGAGGGAAGGCATGGCTACAACCACTGAACTATCTCCAATATATCAAGCACCAGCCCTGAATCTGATGTAGCAGTGGCATGACAATGCAAGAGTGATGCAGTAGTTTGAAGAAGGTTGTGGGAGGCAGAGAAGTTGGTACAGCTTGGTACGCTTAATCATAAGCGTAACTATGATCAATCGTAAGTGGAACTGCTCAGAGTACTTTAAGCTCCACAGCTCTCCAGCAAGATGGAGGGTCACATGACCTCAAAGTTCTAAACCCTCAGAGATGACCACAGGTGGGGTTTTGATTGGTGGCGTATATACAATTAGGTTAGGTGGGGGGGAATAATGCGAAAATGGGCTCTAAAGACAGAGACACACTGCAGAGTGCTTTTCGATCCATTTTCATTTTTCAAAACACTCTCCGATTGACTTGCATTAAAATGGTGGTAAAGTTGCTGCAAAATTGTAATGATCACGATTTTTTGGAAAATTAATAGGAACATGTTTTCAAAAAAACAAAAACGGTTTGAAAAGCGCTCTGCAGTGTGTCACAATCATTAAAAACATTTGAAGTACCTGCTAATTCACTGACAATTCAGCAGTCCTCTCTGCTTTGTTGATGCCTTAGGCCTCATTCACAGTAAACCTCATTTTCCGCATATACTTGCCACAGGGAACCCAATTTACATGTTAATGTTTGCGCTTGTTAGTATTATACACATTTATATTTGCGCATGATCATTTCATTGAATCCTACCACAAGGAGCACTGCAATTTTGGATTTGAACCAACCAGTCCAATCCCATTTTTCATCATTCAGACCCCTGAAATCAAATGATTGTGATCAATCAATACTCAGCGCAGCAGAACCTTTCTTGCATGCTTCACCAAAATGATGGGTTCTCTTGAACATCAGTAAGGGCCTGTTCACACTTACATGTTAATGAACTGATTTCTGAGTGTGATACGCAGAGGTATCAACAGTGCATAGAAAGCGCTGATGGGCAAATCAGGGGGTTTCGGCACACGATGCTCAACACCGAGTGCCAAAACTAGGCGCCCCACTGCCATGATGATATACCCTACATGTTAGGGTCATTTGGGGATCCAAGTTACATCTCCCTCTGAGTTGGGACAGTTTGGAGGAGGAATACTATTTTACGGCACCGTGGATTTAAGCGGCAGCATGGTGAGCCATCATTTGGCTCATCATGCCACCAGCTCACTGCTGGCACACATATACGTGCGCCTGATGGGCACGCTTATGCACTGTGCAGCAGTATGTTCTGACATAGTAGGTCATTACTAGCCATTTAAAAGCCACTGTTTGCCCCACGGCTAATGCAACATCCGCACTTTGAACATGTGCAGCAATAATGTTCCCAACACATTAAAGCACAATTGTGACTTTAACAGGAGAGACAGTCATATACTCACCTAAGTAAAGGAAAGCCTTACAGAGTCTTCCCACGTCATCCTCGAGGCTACTGATCCAGCACTGGGACACTCTGGAAGGTGCAGGTTGCCTCACATGCCTGCTCAGTAGCATGGAGCCACTTGGGCTCAGTGGAAAAAAACTAGCCCAGATGACTGCATGCTACTGCGCAAGCATGAGGCATCCTTCAAGGTGTGGCAGTGCTCATTTATGGATGGGAGCATGGCCATGAACTTCCAGAGGGTTCCAGCTCTGGATTTGTGAGAAAATCGATTTCAAAGGAAAATAGTATTCATTTAAATGCGGTAAATGACAGTTAATGTATTTACCTCACTTACATGTATACTTTTTTCATTTGAAACTTTAAAATCGATTTTCTCAAAACTATAAGGTCTTTTTGAAAGACCCATTGTTCTTCTTAACATATCTGCCAAATTTGGTGTTTCTAGCATGTAAGGGGGCTTTGCTATTAACCACTAAAGTCGGCGGGTTTTTAATCACAAATACTTTTTTCATTTGAAACTTTAAAATCGTTTTTCTCAAGAACTGAAATTTTTTTTTAAGTTGTAGCCGCTGATCACCTTTATAATTTATGTAATTTTGGTGATTGTAGCATGTATAGGGGCTTTGCTATTAACGTTAAAGTCAAATCCTTCTCCATGTAATCACGGATAAAATCCGAGTCGAATTCGGAGCTCCAATTCAAATCCGGATCATGATCACAGCATAACTGGATTTCGATTCTGCCGTGGCTGCATTTACTCGAATTTGTGATTGAGGGTATCTGAGCATCACTGCTGACCAAACCAAGAAGACTTTTGGTTTAAAACCTGATCTTTTAAAAGTTGTCAAACATACACATATAGAGGACACAAAGGGTGTAAGAGGCACCCAGGAGTGTATAAAACTAAGTTAAAGAGTACCTGAGATGGCAACTCTCATTGCATTTATACTTACCTGGAGCTTCCTCCAGTCCCATGAGGCACGATGGCTCCTTCGCCATCCTCTACAGCCATTCCATTATCCTGTAGTCATCGCCGGTAATCTTGTCAGTCATAGCCAGTTGTGTGCTACTGCACATGCATGGGCCGGGCACGCACCGTCACCACGCTCCAGCATCCAGGAACGTTCTGTCTCTGCAGATGCATGACAGGGGACACATGCGGAGAGTTACAGGATAACGTCGTGGCTGGAAAGTACGGCGAGGGGGCCATTGCACCTTATGGGGCTGGAGGAAGCTCCAGGTAAGTATAAATACAAGAGTTGATATCTCAGGTTTCCTTTAAAATCAAATAAAAGAGAAAAAGGGGGAGGTCGATTACCTCAACAACAAATTCAGATATATAAATAGAATGAATTTTTAATAAATGCTAATTAAAAATTCATTATATTTATGTATATGAATTTGTCCTTATTGAAGGAAGCCCCCCCTTTCTCTTTTCTTTGTTTTGAACTCCTATTCATACATTCCTGGGCGCCTCTTACCTTCTTTGTGCTTGTTTCCCTCCTTGTGAGGGCTAAGTCTGGTCACCACATGGCTGATGCCACATGTCAGGACCTTACTTCTGTTTTTCAGAGTGCGACCATCACCACTCTCTCTAGGTACCCGAGTGAAGTCGGGATTGTGCATCTCCACCTGTGTTTAGTGGTTGGTTGCTCCCTATGCAACCTCCCTTTATGAGTTTTTATTTCAAATGATTTTCATTTTTATATACTTTGTCACATACTGCACCATTTGGGATCCCGGTGTCTCTGTGTTTTCTCATTAGGTGCATTGCTCACCCTTCACATATGTTTTGATATAATAATTTTATTGAAGAAAAGAGAATGCCTCCATACACGTAAAAAAAAATAATAATAATAATTTACAATTTTTACCGTAGGACACATTATTCCTTCCTCTCTTTCCTCCATATTTTATCATACAAATAAAAAACACAAGAACAAACACAAAAACATTCCCCACCCTCCTCCCCCGTACATCCAAATCCTCATCAGACAAAAAGAAAAACAAAACAAACCACAAAAGAACTACCTGTCCTACAAATTACAGTATATTCCCTAATCCCAATATCACATCACAATTCCCTCCTCAAGAGACTCCTCCCCTAAATCTCCATCATACTCCCATATTCTGCTGAATCCTGAAACTCCAACCATTTCTCCCACTTATCATTAAAGGCCCCCAACTTATTCTGCTGAAGAGCAATCTGAATTTCAGCATCCTTGAACGCATTAACTCTGCCAATCCACTCTCTAAGGGTAGGAGGATCTTGACTTCTCCACTTAATTGGAATCAAACTGTTAGCAGCTATCAACAATTGAGGGACAATCGATCTCTTATAACTACTAATGGACTTCAAAGTATCATGTAGCAACACTTTAGATGGATCCCAGTTTATACATTCCTCACTTAACCTAACAGTACAATCTAATACATTTTTCCAAAATCTTGAAATTATAGGACACTCCCACACCGATGTATTAATGTTCCCTTCGCCCCACAACCTCTCCAAAATCTATCACTTACACCAGCATATATGGAAGCCAATCTATCCGGCATTCTATATCATATAGTCAATAACTTAAATATTTGAATCCCCAGAGAGGAAGTATTGGCGCGCTCCACACTACATATAAACCTATTACCCCCACCTGTAGGCATGCCGCGTAGGTAAGAATATCACATTAATATTCATATATCATAAACAATTACACAGAGACCTTGCGCTGCCTTACAGTCCACTATATTGTCCACAAAAATTCTATCTTAAATCAGGCTTCCTTTTGTTTCTTCAAATCTTCAAGGTGGAATTTTTGTGCACAATATAGTGGACTGTAAGGCAGCGCAAGGTCTCTGTGAAATAGTCAATAACTTAAACTTAAAGAGGAACTTCAGCCTAAACAAACATACTGTCATTAAGTTACATTAGTTATGTTAATTGAAATAGATAGGTAATATAATCTCTTACCCACCCTGTTTTAAATGAACAGGCAAATGTTTGATTTCATGAGGGCAGCCATCTTTTTGGCTGAAAGGAGGTGACAGGGGTCATGAGACACAGTTCCAACTGTCCTGTGTGCTGATCACCCCTCCCAGTTGCTAGGCAACATGAATAACAACATAGGAAATCCCATCATGCTTTGCACAGCATCAGGGAAAAAAAAGCCCGGGCAGTTTTGATGGGTGGAGCTTAGCTAAAGATGCAGTTAAAAATGAGGCTTTGGTACGAAAAACAAAGTTCTGATGCTGTGAAACTGTTAAAGAAACGCCAAGCCTTTTCAGTTCTGCTGAGTAGATTTTTAGTTCGGAGGTCCACTTTAACTTTCTTCATTTTAGAATTTACAGAAGTAACATGGGCCAGAACACATACTTTCCTTTTTTGAATGTCACTCAAAGATATATCAAAATCCACCTCCCACTTACTTAGGTATTCCGGAAAATTCCTAATCCAATTCAAAAACCCTTCACATATATAGAGGGAACTAATATGCATTTTTATCTGACATTATGCTTCTTGCGAGGGCCAACAGAATTGGATATATAATGATCACATACATGGCCAGATATAGTTATCATAGATGATTTATCTTCCACCGTATCCTGCCTCCTGTATCTTTGCATTCCATGTGCATTTTGATTCGGTGGAAGTGTTCTAAACATACTCTATATTTGTATTAAAAGTTAAAATTACTATATAGTAGATGGAAGATTGCCGAACGGAGCAGTTGTCTTCATACATGGGTGTTTGTGTAGCAACATACAGTATTAACTTTGACTGGCAGGTTTCCAACAACTGTAATGAAGAAAGTCTCAACATTATTAGTCAGACTTGAATCCCACGCAGTTACAGAGACTAGACCATCTCAACTCAATGCACTGTGTCTCAGCAGTAGAGAAAATGAAATAAATATTAAACAGGAGATGACAAGAATTATCATGAACCTTTTTACATTTTACATGCAGCATACTCAGTAGTGGACAAAGCCAACAGTGGACCCCTGTGCAGAATAAATAAAGGGAGCCCAGTGTCAATGGCTGATGTCATAACTGATCATGGGTGGATCCAAATTATGTTGATAACATAAAAGTTCATGAACCTAGTATTTTTAGGCATTGAGGTTTGTGACCAAAAGTTCTACAGGCACTTGTATTGACCTGAGGAAGCAGGCCAAGACCCATGAAATGCGTTGTCTACCATGCATAAATAAACATTACTTTTACCATTAAATAATGGTTTGCAGTGTTGCTCTCCAAGGCCTCGTGATCATGGGTAACCCGTAATCACAAGCTGTTTTTCCTAATCACGAGGTTGCCTCTCAATCACGGATTCAGTTCAGAATGCATTTGTGATCGTTGTCCAAATCCGGCTCATGATCACGGATTTAGCCATGATCACGGGCTGTGATTATTACCTGAAAACCCGCCAAATTTAGTGGTTAATAGCAAAGCCTCCTTACATGATATAAACACCAAATTTGCAGGACATGTTAAGTAGAACAGTGGGAGCAAGAAGACCTTATAGTTTTTGAGAAAATCGATTTTAAAGTTTCAAAGGGAAATAGTATGCATTTAAATGTGGTAAATGACAGTTAAAGAGAGTCTGAAGCGAGAATAAATCTCGCTTCAAACCTCATAGATAGCAGGGGCATGTGTGCCCCTGCTAAAACGCCGCTATCCCACGGCTTAACGGGGGTCCCTGATCCCCCAAATCCCCTCCGTGCAGCGGGGGAGCGCTTCCGCATTGGGGCAGGGCTAACCGCCGCAGCCCTGCCTCCCGCACGTCTATCAGACGCGTACCTCCGCCTCTCCCTCGCCCCTCTCAGTCTTCCTTCACTGAGAGGGGTGGGGGAGAGGCGGCAATGCGCGTCTGATAGACGCGCTGAGAGGAAGGGCTGCAGCCGTTAGCCCTGCCTCCAGGAAGAGCAAAATTTACGACCAAGTTGGTCGTTGATTTTTCAGGGGGGGTTTGGGGGTGAAGGGACCCCCGTTTAGCCGCGGGATAGCGGCGTTTTAGCAGGGGCACACATGCCCCTGCTAACTATGAGCTCTGAAGCGAGATTTATTCTCGCTTCAGAGTCTCTTTAATGTATTTACCGCATTGACATGTATACTTTGTTCCTTTGAAACGTTAAAATCGATTTTCTCACAAACTATAAGGTATTTTTGGAAAAAAAATCCCCCAGGTTTCCACTGTTTTACTTAACATATCCTGCAAATTTGGAGTTTATATCATGTAAGGGGGCTTTGAATTTTTTTTTAAGTTGTAGCCACTGATCACCTTTATAATCTATGCAATTTTGGTAATTGTAGCACATTCTGTAGGCACTGTATTAATGTGGCACACATTTTATACTTGTATATGACTCAGCCATAAGAAATTATCACTGTTTCTCATGGGTTAGAGAGAGAAATATACGGAGAGGAGTCTAGAGGATACTCATGACCCAACTGTGGTGGAGCTGCATGAGCCCTAGAGGACATGCGGCCCCTGTGCGGCTGCACAGCCTGCATGGGCATATGTCCGCCTCTGAGCATACTGGATATTGCAAGATATGCACATCACCACTGGCGTAACAATAGGGGAAGCAGCCCCTGCCCCCGCGGGGGCCCGCTCATGACTGTTTTAGGGGGGCAGTAGGGGTCGCAGCATGAGGGGAGAGCTTTGCACATCCTTCTTCCCTCTGCGCTCTCCCTCCTGCAGTTATCTGTCAGCAGCAGCGGCGGCGGAAGCAGCTATAAACACCCCCATTCATCATGGAGGTCGCCGATCTCCAAGGGCTTCACATTACTTCCTGTTAAAGCAGGAAGTAATGTGAAGACCTTGCAGATGGGAGACCTCCGGTGGTGAATGGAGGTAATTATAGCTGCTGCCGTCGCTGCTGACAGGTAAATGCAGGAGGGGGAGTGCAGAGGGAAGAGCCCGAAGGGAGGGAGGGAGGGATTGGACCTTCCTCCCTCCCCGCTGATGTGCAAAGCTCTCCCCTCATGCTGCGACCCCTCCTGCCCCCCTAAAACGGCCATGAGCGGGCCCCTGGGTGGGTGGGGGGGCCCGCTCAAATTCTTGCATGGGGGCCTGGGGACTTCTAGTTACGCCCCTGCACATCACAGTACACTAACTGCTGTTACAGTATGTATACTGTTTAACACTGAAAGATTGATAGTAACTATCATGGGAGGCCTGGTATTCAGAACAATATTTATAAGTCTCAGGGATAGGAGACTATCTATCTATTATTAAATTCACATTTTCTCCTAGGAGAATTTTTTCATTTTGTGTTTTAAATACATTTTCAGCACTCTGCAATTGAAAAAAAGAAGGTGAAAAAATACTGTAAAAATTATTCTTGCTTGCTGGTGGCTTAGGGCCTGTTTCCACTGTACGCTGTGCGATGCGGTGCGATGCAGCTACATAGCACTATAACCAATGCACGGCAATAGAAATGTTTCCATTGCGTGTTGGTTGTGCGGAGCGATCTAAGAATCTGCAGCATGCTGCAGATTCTCACACAGCTGCATCGACACACCATCTCCTCCAATACACTTCCGCATCGGGAGATGCAGAAATGACATGAATGGGAGCGGAAGTGATGCGTAGCCGCATCGGCGCACATTCGCAAATGGAAACAGGCCCTTAAAAGGTATTTTATCGATAAGGTGTGAAAATATAATTTAGGAGAAACTTTTGGCGAAAAGTTAATTGAATAAGGGCCTTAATATTGTATTCAAAATAATGAACTTATTAACTGCCCCCTGGCGCAATCCCACTTCCTGACACCTAACCGTGACCATACCTCACGCACAAACCTCCTTCCTGACTCCTAACCTTAATGGACCCCCCCATTGTAAACCCCCTTCCTGTTGCCTAACCTTAACCTACCCCCCCTCGCCCCGCCGCCACAAAAATGGAAAATACTAGAGGTGCTGCATAACTTTGGGCGCCGCCATGGGCACCTATAGAAATATTGTTTACAGGTAGAAATGTAGTGGCCCCCCAAACTTCTCAGGTGGGGAAACCAAGCCCATTTCCACTTTGCAGGGGCGTTTTTAGGCATAGGCATTCCAGGCCACTGCCTGGAGGGCCATTGGTTCTGGAAGGCGCCATGCCCCTGATTAAGCCCTACTCCCGAAACTAAGCCCTGCCATCCCAAACTATGCCACGCCTCCAAATGAAGCCACAACCCCATGGGTGTTTGTGCCTCCTTCTGTCCCCCTTTGTGCCACCTTCAGTCTCCCTGTGCCACCTCTGCCTCCCCCCCCCCCCCGTGTGTCCCTCTGTGCCTCCTTCGGTCTCCCTTTGTGCCTCCTTCTGTCTCCTTGTGCCACTTTCAATTCACCTGTGCCCCCTCTGCCCCTCTGTGCATCCAGAGATGGATTAAGAACCTGAAGCGAATAAAATTATTTAAAATAAACACACGACGTACCTGCAAATGGATATTACATACTAACCTCACCTTCAGTTCCTCTCAGAAGCTCACCATTTTCTTCTTACAATGATCCCTTCCAGTTCTGACAATATTTTGTCAGAATTGAAATATACCAGTTGCTGTCGGTTATATACCCACAGTTACAACTGAATGTGCAAGGTAATGTCCATGTTTCCCTATGGCTCAAGTGAGTGATATTACAGTTTAACAGTGTGCTGACCAGGAAGCTGTTATGGGGTAATGGCCATTTTTAAAATGGATGACGGAGAATTATATTGATCACAGTACAAAAACAGGACGCAGGAGAGGAGAAAGAGGTTGAGGAGTAGACTACACAGGAGGTAAGTATAACCTGTGTATGGTTATTTTGACTTTTTATTTTCAGTTCAGGTTCTCTTTAAGGTGAAATGGTGCACTAGGCAAGCAACGACTTTGGGCCCGCTTTGTTGGGGGCTAGCATAAAGCGTGCCCCTAGACCTCCAGGCTCTAGGCACCTGCCGAAGTTGTGTTGCGGATGATTCTTTGCCTTTGTTTGCATGCATGTGTGCCTCTCTCTGTCCCACTGTGCCTCCTTTTGTCCCCCTTTGTGCCTACCTTTATCTCCTTGTCTCACTATCTGTTCCTGTCCCCCTCCTGCGCTCCCCCAGCCCAGTGTGTAAAGGCAGAGTTTAGTGCAGCAAAAGCTTTGCTCTAACCTCGAACACTGGCAATACAGTGCAGGAGACTTGGGCGCAGCTAAGCGCCACCATAGACCATAATAGGAATTACGGCTATAGTAGCACACAGTGAGTAACTTCGGCGCTGTAATTTACTTTCCAGCAATAGCTGGAAGCCGAATTACAGAATTCCCCACCATCCACGTGGACCTAGAGGGGGAATAGCAATTAACGTCGCCAGAAAATACCGGCTGTATCCTGCACCCAAGTCTCCCAGTGGCGATTCCTCTCGTACGCCTCTCACCTTCCCTCTGGAGTCCAGTGGTGTGCCTGTGCGACCATCCTGTCTGTTTTCTGCTCTCTCTAGTGCTGGCACCTCACTCTCTTCATGTCACATGTAATCACGCTAAATGCGGTAGGATATGCTGGACACTAGGGCTAGTGGTGAGTGGACAGGCGGAAGCACAGCATTCAGCTCCAGCAGATAGATGAAAGCACAGCTTCTGGTGTGCTGTACTCTGCATTTACACACTATGCTGGAGGAGTGCAGGAAAGGGGTGTTGTAATGATCCGCTCAGCTGGATGCACTGGCAGACAGCTGTTTGACCATTCCTCTAGTCTGTGGGCTGCAGGTCTCTGCAAGAGAGACCTGTCTTTCCATTACAAGTTTCTGGTCTGTTCTGCTGCTCAGGAATTTGCATACACTCATTATGCAAATCCCCTACCTGCCTCCTTTGATGACTGGCAGTATAAAGAGCTATGTTTCCCAGAGTCCTTTGCTGGTCATAAGGGTTAGTCCTGTGGAACACTCCCGGAGTGTCAGCCTTGCTCATTGTTTGAAGATTAGCTTAGAGTAATTCCTGAAACTGCACTAGGCAGTTTCCCTAGTGCAGTTAGGATTGCATATCTGTTTTGTTTGTCTGTTGCGATTGTTCTGCCCCAGCGGTGGTTGACAGGAAGTCATTCTGATCTTTGTTCTTGGAGTATAGCTGGAGCAGCGGTTGCTACCAGCTATCTCCTCTAATCTGTCTCGCCTGGATCGCACTTGCCATGTGCTAGTGCTGTGGATCCGTCTCTCTCACTTATTCCTGTTTTTGTGTATCTGTCTTGTCTGCTACGAACGCTTGCTGGAGGACGGTGAGGTAACCGTTAAGCAAGCGCTCGCGTCCCCTGTTTCATGTTTGTCTGTCGGTGGTTAGTTAGGCGTGCTTGTCTCTGTTGTGCGTATCACGCGGAGACCGCGCATAAACGCGTGCACTGTTGCGAATGAGTGCGGTGTTCGCGTTTAGCTAGCGTTTGTTATTTTCCTTATCTTCTCATTGTATGATTTGCTGTGCCTTTGCTACTCTCGTGCTCTGCCTTTCTGTAGCCTTGTGTCACCTCTGGCAATCGCCTCTCTCGCGATTGCGTCCCTACTTCATATCTGCTGTTGTGTATGCACCATCGCGGGTTGGCGACTAGTTTGGTGCACACACATACAATCTGTCCCTGTGCTCATTCTCTTTCGCAATCGCTTCTCTTGCCATTGCGTTCTCACTTGGTTTCCTTTGTTGTATGTCCGCCGTCGCAGGGTGGCGGCTAGATTGGTGGACATACATACATTCCTCATCTGTGCTTATTCAGTCTTGTGTCACTGTTAGCAATCGCCATCTCTGGCGATTGCCTTCTCTCCTGTTCTTCATGGTTGCACTGTCGCGGGTTGGCGACTAGATTGGTGCACACACATACCCTTTGTCGCTTTGCTCTCTCTCCTTCAGGGCTATCTTGCCCTGCGTTTCTTCCCTTCGTGCAATTCCTGTCTTGTGTCTGTGGCAGGGCAGAGGAGCTGTTCCTCTGCACTCCACAGCTCCACCTGCCGACAGGAATTTCCCTCTACAGGTGCATTGCACCTTTTGCTGGGTTCCCTCAAATTACACGCTTGTGGAGGATTTCTGCAGTGTCAGCGCACGTCTTGTGCGCTGATCACGGAGAGAATTCCACAATCGTTACAGGTGTGCAACGAAATGCGACAGCACCGGCGGGTTGTTTGTATCTCAGGGACTCCCTGTTAGAGTGGGGCCGAACCTCCGATTTTAGGTTCGCGAACCGGGTTCGCGAACTTCCGCGTAAGGTTCGGTTCGCGTAAAAGTTCGCGAACCGCAATAGACTTCAATGGGGATGCGAACTTTGAAAAAAAAAATTATGCTGGCCACAAAATTGATGGAAAAGATGTTTCAAGGGGTATAACACCTGGACCCCCAGGTGGAGGAGTGGGATACATGCCAAAAGTCCCCGGAAAAAATCTGGATTTGACGCAAAGCAGCGTTTTAAGGGCAGAAATCACATTGAATGCTAAATGACAGGCCTAAAGTGCTTTAAAACATCTTGCATGTGTATACATCAATCAGGTAGTGTAATTAAGGTACTGCTTCACACTGACACACCAAACTCACCGTGTAACGCACCGCAAACAGCTGTTTGTGTAGTGACGGCCGTGCTGGACTGATGCGCACCATGGCGAGAGTGCAGGTTTTGGTGGCTTTACAGCCCATATGGTCGCCTGGCTGATGTAGCTGAATGACAGAACAGTGACTGTCCAGCTGATCAAATTTGGTCTGACCACAATGAGGCAACGACCTTATTATCATGGGTGTGCCCCCCGAGACACTCATCTAGGCGCCGGTCATTGCTTCATTGTGATACGCAAGCCCCTTCACCACGGCAAGGTAATGATCACGAAGGGGAATGGGCGCATGTACATGCCTTTTCTTTTGTTGTTGCAGCTGCCCGCAGTGCAGCCAGAAAAATTAGGCAGTCATGTACACGCACCAGAAAAATTATTACAGCAGCCGCTGCTAGCAGCGGCCTAAAAAAATCAGCAATCCGCCTGGAGTCCCGGACCCTGTTGGTGGTGGCGGAGAAGGTAGTCAAGCGGCCTGCAGGCAGACATGCTGTGTGGAGGGACTGGGAGCGACTTAGTCTTCTTGGGGCAGGCCAGGCAGCCAGTCACACGGCGTGCAGGCAGAGATGCTGTGTGTGCGGGAACTGACTTAGTCTTGGGGCGGGCAGCAGCCCTCCGGGATCCATGCCTCATTCATTTTGATAAAGGTGAGGTACTTATCGTTTTGTGACTTAGGCGACTTCTCTTCTCAGTGACAATGCCTCCAGCTGCGCTGAAAGTCCTTTCTGACAGGACGCTTGCGGCAGGGCAGGAGAGAAGTTGGATGGCAAATTGGGACAGCTCTGGCCACAGGTCAAGCCTGCGCACCCAGTAGTTCAAGGGTTCCTCATCGCTGTTCACAGCAGTGTCTACATCCACACTTAAGGCTAGGTAGTCGGCTACCTGCCGTTCCAGGCGTTGGTGGAGGGTGGATCCAGAAGGGCTACGGCGAGGCGTTGGACTAAAGAACGTCCGCATGTCCGACATCACCATGAGATCGCTGGAGCGTCCTGTCTTTGACTGCGTGGACACGGGAGGAGGATTAGTGGCAGTGGTACCTTGCTGGCGTTGTGCTGTCACATCACCCTTAAAGGCATTGTAAAGCATAGTTGACAGCTTGTTCTGCATGTGCTGCATCCTTTCCACCTTCAGGTGAGTTGGTAACAGGTCCGCCACTTTGTGCCTGTACCGAGGGTCTAGTAGTGTGGCCACCCAGTACAGCTCATTCCCCTTGAGGTTTTTTATACGGGGGTCCCTCAACAGGCAGGACAGCATAAAAGACGACATCTGCACAAAGTCGGATCCAGATGTACCATCCATCTCCTGTTGCTCTTCCTCAGTGACGTCACGTAAGTCAACCTCCTCCCCCCAGCCGCGAACAATACCACGGGAAGGTTGAGCAGCACAAGCCCCCTGCGACGCCTGCTGCGGTTGTTCTCCTGCCGCCATCCCCTCCTCCTCCTCCCCCAAAGAAACACCTTGCCCATCATCCTCTGAGTCTGACTCGTCTTCTGCACACGACCTCTCTTCTTCCTCCTCCTCCCCCCTCTGTGCTGCCGCAGGTGTTGAGGAAACAGCTGGGTCTGATGAAAATTGGTCCCATGCCTGTTCCTGCCGTAACTGTTCCTGGTCACGCTCATTCACAGCTTCCTCCGCCACTCTACGCACAGCACGCTCCAAGAAGTAAGCGTAGGGAATCAAGTCGCTGGAGGTGCCTTCACTGCGGCTCACCAGGTTGGTCACCTGCTCAAACGGCCGCATGAGCCTGCATGCATTTCTCATCAGTGTCCAGTTGTCGGGCCAGAACATCCCCATCTTCCCAGACTGTTTCGTTCTACTGTAGTTGTAGAGGTAATGGGTGACGGCTTTCTCCTGTTCTAGCAGGCAGGAGAACATGAGCAGGGTCGAATTCCAGCGAGTCGGGCTATCGCAAATCAGGCGTCTCACCGGCAAGTTGTTTTTCCGCTGAATTTCCGCAAAGCGTGCCATGGCTGTGTAAGACCGCCTCAAATGCCCACAGAACTTCCTGGCCTGCTTCAGGACATCCGCTAAGCCAGGGTACTTTGACACAAATCTTTGAACAACTAGATTCATGACATGTGCCATGCAGGGTATGTGTGTCAGCTTCCCCATATGCAAAGCGGCAAGGAGATTGCTGCCGTTGTCGCACACCACGTTGCCTATCTCCAGGTGGTGCGGGGTCAGCCACTCATTCACCTGTTTCTTAAGAGCAGCCAGGAGAGCTGCTCCAGAGTGACTCTCCGCTTTGAGGCAAGACAGGTCTAAGATGGCGTGACACCGTCGTACCTGGCATGCAGCATAGGCCCTGCGGAGCTGGGGCTGTGTAGCTGGAGAGGAGAACTGCCACTCAGCCAAGGAGGAGGAGGACAGCGAAGAGCATGTAGCAGGAGGAGAGGAGGTGGCAGGAGGCCTGCCTGCAAGCCGTGGAGGTGTCACAATTTGGTCCGCTGCGCTCTGCTTGCCATCGTTCACCAGGTTGACCCAATGGGCTGTGTACGTAATGTAGCGGCCCTGCCCGTGCTTGGCAGACCAGGCATCCGTGGTCAGGTGTACCCTTGACCCAACGCTCTTCGCAAGAGATGACACCACTTGCCTCTCAACTTCACAGTGCAGTTGGGGTATGGCCTTTCTAGAAAAATAAGTGCGGCCTGGCATCTTCCACTGCGGTGTCCCGATGGCCACAAATTTACGGAAGGCCTCAGAGTCCACCAGCTGGTATGGTAACAGCTGGCGAGCTAACAGTTCCGCCACGCCAGCTGTCAGACGCCGGGCAAGGGGGTGACTGGCCGAAATTGGCTTCTTCCGCTCAAACATTTCCTTCACGGACACCTGACTGCTGCTGTGGGCAGAGGAGCAGGAACCGCTCAAGGGCAGAGGCGGAGTGGAGGAGGGTGCCTGTGAAGGTGCAAGGGAGAAAGCGGCAGAAGCAGATGATGCACCTGAAGGAGGAAGAGGAGAAGGAGGGTGACTTTTCTTTTGTGTGCTGCTGCTGCTTTTGCTCAGGTGGCCATCCCATTGCTGTTTGTGCCTTTTCTCCAGGTGCCTTCGTAAGGCACTTGTCCCTACGTGAGTGTTGGCCTTTCCACGGCTCAATTTTTGTTGGCAGAGCGAACAGATGGCTTTGCTCCGATCTAAGGCACACACATTAAAACATTTCCACACCGCTGAGCCACCCTGGGATGTGGGCACTATGGGGACCTCAGCAGCTGATGCTGAAGGGCAAGTTGTCTGGCTGTACATAGGTGGCGATACATGGTGCCGGACACTGCCACCAGCTGTTTCTGATGAAGAGCTGCCCCAGCTTCTTTCAGCAACTTCTCTCCTCCTACTACTCTCTGACTCCCCCTCTGAACTGTCCCCCTCTTCATCTCCTCTATTGGGAACATACAGAGGATCCGTATCATCGTCATCATCGTAATCATCCTGCCCAGCTTCGCTTGCCTCAGAAAAATCCAAACATGCACCATCAGTAGGTCCTTCCTCCTCCTCACACGTTACATCCATAGTGTTGTCGCGTAACTCAGACATATGAGCTGGTGAAAATTCATCTGGCTGTAACAACAATGGCTGTGCATCATTGATTTCACCACTAAATAATTATTGCGAAGTGTCAAATGCAGCGGAAGTGGTGCTAGTAGTTGCGCTGGTGGCTGAGCAAGATGAGGTGTTCTGTGTCGCTAAATACTCAACCACCTCCTGACAATCTTGGGAGGTGATGGGACGTGCCTTCTTCCGAGCACTGTACTGTGGGCCAGGTCCACACGAAATTACATTTACACGACCTCGCACAGACTTGCCGGGTGGCCTTCCTCTGGCTCTGGCACTACCTCTTCCTCTACCTGTTTTGTCCATATCGGGTATGCACGGAGTGGTATATCACACTGCGTGCACTCACGTAGGTAGGTGGGTTCACTTAACTGCACAGGTATGCGCACTGATGCCGTGGGTTCACTGAACAGAACAGGTATGCAGTGGCGGGTTCACTGAACAGAACAGGTATGCAGTGGCGGGTTCACAGAACAGGTATGCAGTGGCGGGTTCACTGAACAGTACAGGTATGCAGTGGCGGGTTCACTGAACAGTACAGGTATGCAGTGGCAGGTTCACTGAACAGAACAGGTATACAGTGGCAGGTTCACTGAACAGAACAGGTATGCAGTGGCGGGTTCACTGAACAGTACAGGTATGCAGTGGCAGGTTCACTGAACAGAACAGGTATACAGTGGCGGGTTCACTGAACAGAACAGGTATACAGTGGCGGGTTCACTGAACACAACAGGTATGCAGTGGCGGGTTAACTGAACAGGTATACAGTGGCGGGTTCACTGAACAGAACAGGTATGCAGTGGCGGGTTCACTGAACAGAACAGGTATGCAGTAGTGGGTTCACAGAACAGGTATGCAGTGGCGGGTTAACTGAACAGGTATACAGTGGCGGGTTCACTGAACAGAACAGGTATGCAGTGGCGGGTTCACTGAACAGAACAGGTATACAGTGGCGGGTTCACTAAACACAACAGGTATGCAGTGGCGGGTTAACTGAACAGGTATACAGTGGCGGGTTCACTGAACAGAACAGGTATGCAGTGGCGGGTTCACTGAACAGAACAGGTATGCAGTGGCGGGTTCACTGAACAGTACAGGTATGCAGTGGTAGGTTCACTGAACAGAACAGGTATGCAGTGGCGGGTTCACTGAACAGTACAGGTATGCAGTGGCAGGTTCACTGAACAGAACAGGTATACAGTGGAAGGTTCACTGAACAGAACAGGTATACAGTGGCGGGTTCACTGAACACAACAGGTATGCAGTGGCGGGTTAACTGAACAGGTTTACAGTGGCGGGTTCACTGAACAGAACAGGTATGCAGTGGCGGGTTCACTGAACAGGTATGCAGTGGCGGGTTCACTGAACAGAACAGGTATGCAGTGGCGGGTTCACTGAACAGAACAGGTATGCAGTGGTGGGTGTACAGAACAGGTATGCAGTGGCGGGTTAACTGAACAGGTATACAGTGGCAGGTTCACTGAACAGAACAGGTATGCAGTGGCGGGTTCACTGAACAGAACAGGTATGCAGTGGGGGGTTCACAGAACAGGTATGCAGTGGCAGGTTCACTGAACAGGTATACAGTGGGGGGTTCACTGAACACAACAGGTATGCAGTGGCGGGTTCACTGAACAGGAATACAGTGGCGGGTTCACTGAACAGAACAGGTATGCAGTGGCGGGTTCACTGAACAGAACAGGTATGCAGTGGTGGGTTCACTGAACAGTACAGGTATGCAGTGGCAGGTTCACTGAACAGAACAGGTATGCAGTGGCGGGTTCACTGAACAGTACAGGTATGCAGTGGCAGGTTCACTGAACATAACAGGTATACAGTGGCGGGTTCACTGAACACAACAGGTATGCAGTGGCGGGTTAACTGAACAGGTATACAGTGGCGGGTTCACTAAACAGAACAGGTATGCAGTGGCGGGTTCACTGAACAGGAATACAGTGGCGGGTTCACTGAACAGAACAGGTATGCAGTGGTGGGTTCACAGAACAGGTATGCAGTGGCAGGTTCACTGAACAGGTATACAGTGGCGGGTTCACTGAACAGAACAGGTATACAGTGGCGGGTTCACTGAACAGAACAGGTATGCAGTGGTGGGTTCACAGAACAGGTATGCAGGCGCAGGTTTACTGAACAGGTATACAGTGGCGGGTTCACTGAACAGAACAGGTATGCAGTGGCGGGTTCACTGAACAGTACAGGTATGCAGTGGCAGGTTCACTGAACAGAACAGGTATGCAGTGGCGGGTTCACTGAACAGTACAGGTATGCAGTGGCAGGTTCACTGAACAGAACAGGTATACAGTGGCAGGTTCACTGAACAGAACAGGTATACAGTGGCGGGTTCACTGAACACAACAGGTATGCAGTGGCGGGTTAACTGAACAGGTATACAGTGGTGGGTTCACTGAACAGAACTGGTATGCAGTGGTGGGTTCACAGAACAGGTATGCAGTGGCAGGTTTACTGAACAGGTATGCAGTGGTGGGTTCACTGAACAGGTATGCAGTGGTGGGTTCACTGAACAGGTATGCAGTGGTGGGTTCACAGTACAGGTATGCAGTGGTGGGTTCACAGAACAGGTATGCAGTGGCAGGTTCACTGAACAGGTATGCAGGTATCCAGTGGGCTCACTGAACAGAACAGGTATGGTGGGCTCACTGAACAGAACAGGTATGCAGCCAGGAACAAGCTAAGCCTAACTAATCTTTCCCTATGAGAGACAGTCTGCAGCAGCTCGCCCTACTCTCACTAACGCAGGCACACGAGTGAGCGTAATGGCTGCCGCTGCCTGCCTTTTATTAGGGGGGGAGTGGCTCCAGGGGCTAGTGTAGCCTAATTGGCTACACTGGGCCTGCTGACTGTGATGTAGAGGGTCAAAGTTGACCCTCATGGTGCATTATGGGGCGAACCGAACTTCCGCAAAAGTTCGCCTGCGGGACGCGAACGCGAACCACTGAAGTTCGCATGGAACCGTTCGCAGGCGAACCGTTCGGCCCAACTCTACTCCCTGTATTAAAGAGACTCCGTAACAAAAATTACAACGTTTTTTTCTACCATCCTACAAGTTCCTAAACCTGTTCTAATGTGCTCTGGCTTACTGCAGCACTTTCTACTATCACTGTCTCTGTAATAAATCAATGTATCTTTCCCCTGTCGAACTTGTCGCCCTGTGTCTGGAAGGCTGCCAACTCTTCCGTGCTGGTCTGTTTATGCACACCACTTTCCAGGCCACTCTATGCACACTCCAGTGTGTGTGTTATTTACATAAGCCAGGAGCGTCTCTGCTATCTTATCAGTGATAGAAGAGAGCTGGATAAAAATCCTCCTCTGTTAAGGTCCGTACACACGCCGGACTGGAGGCAACGACGGGTCCGTCGTCACCTCCCGCTGGGTGGGCGTTCCAGCGACAGTCCGGCGTGTGTACAGTCTGTCTGTAGACTGATACGGCTGTTTCTGAGCGATCCGCCCGGCGGATTGCTCAGAAACAGCCGTATCAGTCCGCCGACAGACTGTACACACGCCGGACTGTCGCTGGAACGCCCACCCAGCGGGAGGTGATGACGGACCCGTCGTTGCCTCCAGTCCGGCGTGTGTACGGACCTTTAGGCTGTGAAAGGAGCTAGGCTGACACATACTGAGGAATTACAGACAGGAAGAAAGGATCTGCCTCACAACCTGTCACTAGTATTCAGTGCATGAGAGCTGCAGGGGACAGAAGGTAAACACACAAGTGATCTCTTGAGATACAAAAGGAAGGGTGTATACAGCCTGCTTGTGTATAGATGTATTTTCTATGTGTGGACATGCTATACATCAACCTACTTCCTGTTTTGGTGGCCATTTTGTTTGTTTATTAACAAACTTTTTAAAACTTTTTGACTACTTTTAATGCGGCAGGGAGCGGCGAAATTGTGACAGAGGGGAATAGGAGATGTCCCCTAACACACTGGTATGTTTACTTTTGTGCGATTTTAACAATACAGATTCGCATCCACCCTATACGGCACATGGTTTATACTCTCTAGTGTGTGGTGGCCAGTATGTTTTTTTTTAGTTTTAGGGGCACAGGACTGATGCCTGGAGTGAAAAAAAGGCTAGAAATGCCCCTGACACTTTGGTCTGTTGCGGCACCCAAGGATCAGTGGCACTCCAAAAACAATGAGGGATGGTGGGTAAAAACCCAACCTTCCACCCATGGGGGGGGGGTCACTAATAGCTATTCTTGGTGAAAGATGCACCAGAAGTCTATAAAATCATTAATACAATTAAAGTGACGATAGGCAATCATATGGAGACGCTTAGCCTATTATCAGAATAGCCTTTTTAAAGAGAATCTGTATTGTTAAAATCGCACAAAAGTAAACATACCAGTGCGTTAGGGGACATCTCCTATTACCCTCTGACACAATTTCGCTGCTCCTCGCCGCATTAAAAGTGGTTAAAAACAGTTTTAAAAAGTTTGTTTATAAACAAACAAAATGGCCACCAAAACAGGAAGTAGGTTCATGTACAGTATGTCCACACATAGAAAATACATCCATACACAAGCAGGCTCTATACAGCCTTCCTTTTGAATCTCAAGAGATCATTTGTGTGTTTCTTTCCCCCTGTTCTCATGCACTGAAGTTTCAGGCTGCTTGTTTCTTCCTGCAAACAGCTTTGCCCTTGTCTGTAATTCTTCAGTATGTGAAAGCCCAGCCAGCTCAGAGGACGATTTATCCAGCTTGTAAAAGATAAGAGAGAAGCTGCTCTAATCCTAAATAACACACAGGCAGTGTGCATAGAGGGGCCTGGAAGGGGGAGTTCATAGCAGAACCACAACACTGAAGAACTTGGCAGCCTTCCAGACACAGGCCGACAAGTCTGACAGGGGAAAGATACATTGATTTATTACAGAGACAGTGATAGTATAAAGTGCTGCAGTAAGCCAGAACACATAAGAATAGCTTTTTGAACTTGTAGGATGATAAAAAACTGGATGCAATTTTTGTTACGGAGTCTCTTTAAGAAAGTGGGTTGTTGCTTATGCAAGTCATTGAGTTTTGATACATTTTTTTACCTTTGCTGTAGTCTCTTATTTCTACAGGATAAGTCCACCATTCTTCCTCCATTTTAAACTTTTTTTTAACTAAAACTGTTTTATAGAGTTTTGTGAGCTTCCTGTTTAATTAGTTCTTACTGAACATGTTTGAGCTTCATGGAAGACTTGAGAGGTAATCCTCATTTGTGTAGTCTACACTGAGTCTTTGTAACCATACGTACTTTTGCACGCCACATGTGTTTGTCAATCAGTGCTTCTTTCAGCTTTTGTATAGGCATGTTCATAGCTTCACATATGCTGTCTATCCATCTTAGCCTCTGCCGTCCTTGTTCTTTTGCCCTAAATGTTTCCAAACATCAAGGATTTTACCAAATAACCCAGTCTTGTCATTTTGTGATCAAAGTACTGTATGTAGTTTTAATGGTAGTATCAACACTTCTAGTAAACATTTTCAGGGAACTCTCAGTAGCTTTCTTCACACTCACAATTTAAAAGCATTAATTTTTCTATGCAAGACCCAATTTATAGTCCAACTTTCACAGCTATGTTACTACAGGGAAGCTTTAACTATCCGGATCTTTGTTGGTAAAGTGGCATCTCCATTCTGTAGTACCTTGTCCAAATTTGCCATTGCTTTCCTCCCAAGAAGCATGTTGTCTCTCATATACATGTCCCAACAATCTGCCAAGTATCTTCTAAACCTGGTCTGTTGTAAGATAGTTGGGCATGTGTACGGCTGGCAAACAACCAGATTACCAACTGATAACAGGTTGTTTGCCAGATCCAACCGGTGGATCAACCAGCCCAACTATCATTAAGGTTGGAATGTGTGTACAAGTCCTTTGAATAACTTTGTTGTTTTTGAATAAGAACATGATGTGCAGTTTGTCGTTTAGCTTGCACGCATATTATTTAAGTGAGTTGGTTGTTTTGTCAGTTGGCGTGTGAATACATAATTGTCCTTGTTGTTCGGTTGGTCGGTCATGCTGTGTGGTTGATTGTGCATTATGTTGGATGTGTGTATGAGCTGGATGCAGTCACCATCAGAGGTGATACAAGCTATGTAAACAGATTCAAACTGGCACTAATGAGTAAAACACTCCACCCTTAAAGAGAGACTGAGGCGGTGTAAGGGGGGAGGGGGGGGTGTTAGATGGGGGCACACAGAAGCATGTTCTCTGCCTCATGATGCCTCTGTGTCCCCCCACCGCCACTCTCTGCCCCCCCACCACCACCACCACCAGGCTATAGCCCCCGAAATTAGTGACAATAATTGTCACTATCAAGACAAAGAGACATCCATTACTTCAACAAATATGAACCAATACCACTCCCTAAATGATCAAAATAATCTTTATTAACTGATATAAAAACAATTAAAAACAGGGTGCAGCGACAGGGTATCCAGAGAACGTGGTGATGTTCAGAATATACTACAAATGTCAATCATCAATACTGATCCCTAGCAGGTCAGGTATACAAGTGCAAATACAAGTACTAACAATCACAATATTGCAAAGACGCTGCTAGACAGCACGGCTGTCTCATCAGGTAAGAGCTGAGACCCGCACGCTGCACCAGATCTAAGTGATCACAAGATCTGGTGCCGCATGCGGGTCTCAGTGTGTGGTCCTGACCTATTCAGTAGTGTTGGGCGAACAGTGTTCGCCACTGTTCGGGTTCTGCAGAACATCACCCTGTTCGGATGATGTTCGAGTTCGGCCGAACACCTGATGGTGTTCGGCCTTTTAAGTTCGGGTTCGCCCCGAACTACTGAATGGCCGCCGAACAGGGCCGAACAGGGCCCCTGTTCGGCCGAACAGGGCCCTGTTCGCCCGAACATGCCGCAATACGGCCCCCCTATGGGGTCGCAGGCATAAGGGGGGAGCATGCCCCGATCGCGGGGGGGTCGGAAATTCCCCCACCCCCTCCACTAGCGCTCCCCCCTCTGCCCGCTTCCCCATACAAAAGTTTAAGGCAAGTTAAATAGTACTTGGTGGCTGGCACTGGCAGTGGAGTGAGGAGGAGGAGGAGTCCGAGTAGCAGAGTGACGCGTTGAGGCCGGGCAGCGGGCGGTTCAGCGGTAGTACCCTTGTGGTACTTCCGCCCTTTCTCTGACCTCACGTCCTCTGCATACGAGGGT
Organism: Hyperolius riggenbachi; assembly: GCF_040937935.1. Taxonomy (NCBI): domain Eukaryota; kingdom Metazoa; phylum Chordata; class Amphibia; order Anura; family Hyperoliidae; genus Hyperolius; species Hyperolius riggenbachi. The sequence continues at coordinate 440,945,235 of NC_090648.1, forward strand.
ACGCGTCACGCGTACCCTCGTATGCGTCATCACGTAGAGGACGTGAGGTCAGAGAAAGGGCGGAAGTACCACAAGGGTACTACCGATGAACCGCCCGCTGCCCGGCCTCAACGCGTCACTCTGCTATTCGGACTCCTCCTCCTCCTCACTTCACTGCCAGTGCCAGCCACCAAGTACTATTTAACTTGCCTTAAACTTTTTTTATGGGGAAGCGGGCAGAGGGGGGAGCGCTAGCGGAGGGGGTGGGGGGAATTTCCGACCCCCCCCGCGATCGGGGCATGCTCCCCCCTTATTCCTGCGACCCCATAGGGCCCCCAAAATGGGCATGTTCGGGGGTCCCATTGACTTCCATTGAGTTTGGCGTTCGGGCCGAACATGCCGAACATCTGGCCCATGTTCGGCCTGTTCGGCCCGAACCCGAACATCCAGGTGTTCGCCCAACACTACTATTCAGGGGTGAGTGCATATTACATACTTTGGGCTGCATTATTATCCTTTAACCTGATAGACAGCCGCGCTGTCTAGCAGCGTCTGTGCAATATTGTGATTGTTAGTACTTGTATTTGCACTTGTATACCTGCCCTGCTAGGGATCAGTATTGATGATTGACATTTGTAGTATATTCTGAACATCACCACGCTCTCTGGGTACCCTGTTGCTGCACCCTGTTTTTAATTGTTTTTACTGTCTATCAGTTGTGTCTTAATAAAGTTTATTTTGATCATTTATGGAGCGGTATTGGTTCATATTTGTTGAAGTCATGGATGTCTTTTTGTCTTGATAGTTCAGTATTCACTTTTTTGCTAATCTTTTGCTCTGCTTGTTTTGGGTTCAATACAGTAATTGTTGCTATTTCGGAGGATAATGGGAGGTGAGGAATTCCTTGCCCAAAATGCCCACTAGGGGCATTCCTGCAGGCTTTTCCCAGCTGCCATTGGGCAGCTCTCTCTTCCTGGCCGCTTCCCCCGCCTCCATGCACACTGGAAGAGAAAATCCCTCTCCTTCCAGCGTTGTGACCCCAGAGGTCACAAAAGTGAAGGTGGGCCCTAGCAGGCTAACGGAGCAGCGGGGATGGCGGCTACCTGGTCTGCCCAGCCACCCAGATCAAGTAGCCTAGTTTTTTTTTTTATTGTATAACCCCACCTCGGGCTTTCTTTAAAGTTGTGCCCTTAGGCAATACCTGAAAGAGGTATATCTTGCTTATAAAATCTATTTTTAGAAAAGTGTAACAACTTAAATATTAGGGAAAGAAACAAAATAGTAAAATGCTGAATCCAGCAATTCGTGCCCTTCTCCTTTCTAGGACATTTGTAGGATGGTCTAATATAAATCCTAGAAACAGGAAACATATTCCTTCACAGTCTTGCTCCAGTAGGTCTTTATCTCAAGAAATATAAATTGATTTTGCTATCAGTGACAGACTCTGTCTCACATGTGCTGCTGAATTTCCTTTAAAATATATGCTACATCATTCTGTACGCCTGCCAAGAGTTCAGCTTTTGTGAGCAGTATCTTGTGGCCAATACGGAGGCACGGAATCATCATTCCAGTTTGAGGGTTCGGTTATAAAGCATCTGTAATCCTCACGTGTTTCACCAACAATGATAAAACAGGAATATACTCTATATTACTGGCTTGCATACGGTGTTCTAAGCTAAGCCATGTCCCGAGATTACTCTCAGGGCCGGATTTCTGGAAAAGGCCATAAATGCCCAGGCCTTGGGTGGCTGTAGCCTAAAGGGTACCTAGACATGAAATTGGGGTTGCTACATAAGTTAGAGGAGGCTGCAAATGGAGAAACAGATGAAAAAAAGCTGATGCCCATCGAGCTATATTATGATAGAGAGGAACTGCAGTACATGGACGTTACACATGGAAAACAGGGCTAAACATGGGAGGAGAGCTATACCATATTTGGCCTAGGGGCAGAAAAAGAATAAATCCAGCCTTGATTACTCTCAAGATACAGCTGATGCACACCTGGTAGTCCTGATGAACTGTTATGGTGTGGCAGGGCTTCAGTAAGGCCAGTGTGACTGCTTTCTTAGCTGGTATACATCTTAAAAGAGATTGGATTAAATAGAGGATTAATTATCACAGCAAGAGATAAGAAGCCCCAAATCAGATCTATCCATTTTGGCACCAAAGACATTTCTTATGTCTTCTAAAGAGACACTGAAGTGAAAACAAAGTTATGATATAATGAATTGGTTGTGTAGTACAGATAAGTACTAGATCATTAGTAGCAAAGGAAATATTCTCATTTTTTTTCAGTTATATATTTTTTACACTGCATCATTCTCTAATATTTGCAGTTTACACACTACTCAGCATTCTAAATGATTTTACAGGCAAGTGAACTTTTGAACCTTTCTCTGCAGAGAAAAATAAAATACAATGACAGACACTTGAGATAATAAACTTCAGAAGACAGAGCTCTCTGCGGTGTTGAAAGTGTGGAGCTCAATGGCTCTTTTGCATAGATAACAACTGGTGTTTCCTAACTCTCCCTGTACTGGAAACAATATTATGCTGGGAATACACCATACAATTTTCTCTTAGATTCTTCTGTTAGATTTTCCCGTTAGAATGCATAATTAGATTATTTTCTGTAGAGACTGGTCATTATCTCTGGTGCATTGTCTTCTGGTTATCTCCTGCTGAGTAGAACAATGCCTAATTGCTAGGCGGATAGATGGTTAGATAGATCATTTCCAACATGTTGGAATTTATCTATCTGGCGGGTAAACCTTTTCTTGATTCTATAGTTACATCCAGGGCCGGGCCGAGGCTGAGGCGAGAGGGCGCAATGTAGGAGGGGTCGCACAGCTCACTCAGCTATCATTCCCCTATTGTGTTTGAAGCAGAGAGAAATAAGAAAAGGGGAGACATGGGAGTGACTGCAAGCCAGATAACTAGAGATAAAGGTGTTGGGGGCCCCGGGATGCCACATGCATACTTTGTCAGGAAAAACACAAAGACAAAACATTATAAGTGTAAAACCGACAAAATACGAGTTTTAAAAAATCCAAACAAAACTTTAGTGAAAGAGAAGATTTGGCCAAGAAATAGTGTGAAAGGAGGGATGTCCAATCCCTGTGAGGAGAATCATCTAGCTTCCTATTGTGCCTCTGTGACAGCAAAGGAAAAAAAAAACCTCCCCAGTAAGGACAGTAATAAAACCTTTCCACACATAACATTAAAAAACCTACAGTTGTACTTTAAAGCACACCTTAACTGAGACGGATTTGGAGGCTGCCATGTTTATTTCCTTTTCAACAATGCACATTGCCTGGCTGTCCTGCTGATGCTCTGCTTCTAATACTTTTAGCCTAGTGTTTCTGACTGACATTAATGATTGGGTTTGCTGCATGCTTGTTTCAGGTGTGTGATTCGGACACTACTAATTCACGAAAGGACTGCCAGGCCACTGTCATTGTTAAAATCATATATATAAGATATATGCCAGCTTCTATATCCATCTTACTTCAGGTTCCCTTTTAAATGTACTGGTCACAGTGATAGGTGTGTGAACTCCTGAAGTCATACAAATGAATAAAACATGTGTGATCTGTGGTAGGCCCGCTTATTTTGTTTCAGACGCCCAGGTACCAGTATACTATTGTAAGGTACGCAGACACATAATTGGTGATAATTGTCGGCTAAAATGGCAGATAACTGTTTCATCCGACAATCACTGTGTGTGCAGCGGTCCCCATTCAATCCTGCTCACTTGTCATGGATAGGAAAATCCATCGGGTGACAATTTGGGGACTGAAGGTATACAAACACATCTCTACCCTACAGGCTAACAATGGGTTCTGTTGCTATAGAGGGGGGTGAAGGAATGATGATCAGCTCACAACAAAGTGAATTCCCACTAGTGGGGACCAGGGCCGAGGCAGAGGCAAGAGAAGCGCAGTGAGCACAACTCATTGTGTTTGAAGCAAAGATAAATAAGAAAAGGGGATACATGGCAGGGACTGCAAGCCATATAACTAATGATTAAGGTGTTGGGGGCCCTGGAGCACCTCTTAGTCTAATAGCAATCAGTGTGTGATGGCTGGGGTGGGAGGGATGGAGGGGCGCACTTTGGTGTCTCAGCCTTGGGTGCTGGAGGAATTTGTCCAGCTCTGGAGGGGGGAGAGAAAACAACATTGCAATCAGACACAGTGGATCCTTAACGACCCCCTATGCCCGAGCAGGACTGATCAGAAAGTTATTTCCGCTCCCCCACCGAAGAAGATTTGTTCTGTTATGCGCAAATCCCCCCCCCCCCCCCCCCCACACACACACACAGACGCACACACCACAAGTCACACAAACATGAACCGGGAAAACTGGGAGCCCATTATCGATGGAAGTTTGGGCCTAAAATATCAATTTTAAAGGTAAAAATGGACACACGAAAGTAACCTTTTCTTCAGATTGTTCAGTATTTTGGCGCAGGGGGTAGTGGTTAGGCGTGGGGGGGGGGGGGGTTAAGGTTAGGAGTGGGGGGTGGTTAAGGTTCGGCATGGGTGGTTGAGGTTAGGCATCGTTAGAGGGAGGGTTCAGTGTGAGAATAGGGTTATTTACAGCCAGTGAAGCTGAAAAAGCTTGTTTCAGATACAATGGGCGCCCTTTTTCCTTGATATATAGATGCCACAAACAACTAAGGTCCCTGAACTTCTGTGCTAGCCTGTGTGGCGTGACCAAGGCCAGATTTATACTCTTTGTGCCCCTAGGCCAAGTATGTTGTGCAGTAGCCCCCCCCCCCCTCTTCCATGTGTACTTTAGCCCCTTTCTTTCATGAACAGCTCTCTTGTACATTAGTTTCCCTTTTTAATGCGTTGCTCCCCATTTTCAGCATCCTCTTTCCTATGTAGCAACCCCTCTTTCATTTTCCGGTGCCCCCTTAGGCTGCAGCCGCCCAAGGTCAGGGCCTTTTGGCCTTTCCAGAAATCTGCCTCTGAGATTGATTACCCATGTTTTCCTGCACTCCTGGCCTTCTATAACAGTGCAAATGTTTGTATGTCTAGCATTGATTTTTAACTCAAACAGAGACCGAGGAGTAGCTATGGGTGGGCAAGGGGGCACATATACTCCCGGGCGCAGCACTGTGAGGGCGCTCAGCATGGCCACTGCACCTCCACGTGCATGAGAGCGGCTCGCTGGTTGCCCGAAGTGCCTCTGCTTCTCTCCCTCCCTCTGCAGAAGTGTTAACAGCAGCAGAATAAGGCTATCTAAAGGGGGCACATCTGGCTATCTAACAGGGTGAAGGGGGGCACATCTGGCTAACTAAAGAAGCACACATTTGGCTGTTTAAAGGGGGGCACATCTGGCTATCTGAATGGGGTAAGGGGGCACATATATCTAAATAACTTTTGACTCCACCCATGACCATGACCACATTCTGGTGTGTGGCCACGCCCTTTTTTGTCTAGAGGGGGGCGCAAAAACTGTCTTTGTCCCCAGGCTCTGAAAACCCTGGACAGAGAGTGAGCATTACTTAGGTGATCATTTCTCAGAGTGAAATTCTCTGATACTGTAATTCATACTCAGTTGTGTGTCAGCCTGCAGCCTTGAAACACATTTACATAAACTCGTCCTTCAGTGGAGCATAAAACCTCTTTCGGTTTTCTATGTCCCCATCTGAAAGGATTCTTCTTTGTTTATAAGTGAGGAAATCCCTTCAACGAGGGCACAAAGTTTGGTTCTTCGGGCCTGAAGAAGATTGGAGTCCCTATGCGATCTAGAAAACTTGGTTTGGATCTACTCTAAATTGTTTGCTACAGGGAGGGCAATGCTTAGTAGAGCTCATGGAGAAGCATGTGATCAGTTTGATCAGCTGATAGAGTTGTAAGGCTCTGATTCGCTGGTCAAGATCATGCAGTAAACCATATCAGAACCCTACAAATCTATCAGCTGATCAAACTGATCACATGCTTTTCTTTGAGTCTTTGAGAGAATAGTGAAGTAATCATTTAAGGCCATTTTTACTTATGCATCCACAATATGAACCTGTATTGCTGGGTGTATGATAAAATCTTTTTCAGTTAAATGTGTGAAAACACATTTAACTGAAAAGATTTTATCATACACCCAGCCTGTTTTCATAACATGTGTACAAAGCCTAAATAGACTAGTTCCATACTGGGGCGGTGTAATGAGTTGCATTATAATGTGGGCAACTTGGTGGCGTGGCGCAGTGGTTGGCACTCTCGCATTGGGTCCCCAGTTCAAATCCCAGCCAGGACACTATCTGCACGGAGTTTGTATGTTCTCCCGGTATCTGTGTGGGTTTCCTCCGGACACTCCAGTTTCCTCCCACTATCCAAAAACATACAGATAAGTTAATTGGCTTCCGCCCCTAAATTGGACCTAGACTATGATAAATAGACTCATACAAACATACAGTGGGTTGCAAAAGTATTCGGCCCCCTTGAAGTTTTCCACACTTTGTCACATTACTGCCACAAACATGAATCAACTTTATTGGAATTCCACGTGAAAGACCAATACAAAGTGGTGTACACGTGAGAAGTGGATCGAAAATCATACATTATTCCAAACATTTTTTACAAATCAATAACTGCAAAGTGGGGTGTGCGTAATTATTCGGCCCCCTGAGTCAATAATTTGTAGAACCACCTTTTGCTGCAGTTACAGCTGCCAGTCTTTTAGGGTATGTCTCTACCAGCTTTGCACATCTAGAGACTGAAATCCTTGCCCATTCTTCTTTGCAAAACAGCTCCAGCTCAGTCAGATTAGATGGACAGCATTTGTGAACAGCAGTTTTTAGATCTTGCCACAGATTCTCGATTGGATTTAGATCTGGACTTTGACTGGGCCATTCTAACACATAGATATGTTTTGTTTTAAACCATTCCATTGTTGCCCTGGCTTTATGTTTAGGGTCAATGTCCTGCTGGAAGGTGAACCTCCGCCCCAGTCTCAAGTCTTTTGCAGTCTCCAAGAGGTTTTCTTCCAAGTTTGCCCTGTATTTGGCTCCATCCATTTTCCCATCAACTCTGACTAGCTTCCCTGTCCCTGCTGAAGAGATGCACCCCCCGAGCATGATGCTGCAACCACCATATTTGACAGTGGGGATGGTGTGTTCAGAGTGATGTGCAGTGTTAGCTTTCTGCCACACATAGCGTTTTGGATTTTGGCCAAAAAGTTCCGTTTTGGTCTCAACTGACCAGAGCACCTTCTTCCACGTGGTTGCTGTGTCCCCCACATGGCTTGTGGCAAACTGCAAACGGGACTTCTTATGCTTTCTGTTAACAATGCCTTTCTTCTTGCCACTCTTCCATAAAGGCCAACTTTGTACAGTGCATGACTAATAGTTGTCCTATGGACAGAGTCTCCCACCTGAGCTGTAGATCTCTGCAGTTCGTCCAGAGTCACCATGGGCCTCTTGACTGCATTTCTGATCAGCGCTCTCCTTGTTCGGCCTGTGAGTTTAGGTGGATGGCCTTGTCTTGGTAGGTTTACAGTTGTGCCATACTCCTTCCATTTCTGAATGATCGCTTGAACAGTGCTCCTTGGGATGTTCAAGGCTTTGGAAATCTTTTTGTAGCCTAAGCCTGCTTTAAATTTCTCAATAACTTGATCCCTGACCTGTCTTGGACCTGTCTTGTGTGTTCTTTGGACTTCACATTGTTGTTGCTCCCAATATTCTCTTAGACAACCTCTGAGACCATCACAGAGTAGCTGTATTTGTACTGACATTAGATTACACACAGGTGCACTCTATTTAGTCATTAGCACTCATCAGGCAATGTCTATAGGCAACTGACTGCACTCAGATCAAAGGGGGGGCGAATAATTATGCACACACCACTTTGCAGTTATTTATTTGTAAAAAAATGTTTGGAATCATGTATTATTTTCATTCCACTTCTCACGTGTACAACACTTTGTGTTGGTCTTTCATGTGGAATTCCAATAAAATTGATTCATGTTTGTGGCAGTAATATGACAAAATGTGGAAAACTTCAAGGGGGCCGAATACTTTTGCAACCCACTGTATATAGACTTATGACTATGGTAGGGATTAGACTGTGAGCCCCTCAGAGGGACAATTAAGTAACAAGACAATATACTCTGTACAGCATGCGAAGCTGTTGGTGCAATATGAATACTAAATAATCATATATAATAAAGTCCCTGTTGCTGCGTCCACCTGTGTTCCTGTGTCCACACGTTGTGCCTGGTGCTCATGCGCAGCACGTGGACAGACTTCAGAGAGCAGAGGAGTACAGGTGCAGGGGGATGGACAGGTGGTGCAAGCACATGGGCCGAGAACATGCGCTCTTTGTATTAAAGTCTATGTCCAGTCTCCATTGCAGTTCACACTCATTATAATGCGTACATTATGCAACTGACCGCTATGAATCAAACCTAAGAGGTCTTCAGACCTGGAGAACTTTAATGCATGAAGGCACCTGTACCTTGTAAATTAGATAAAGGACAGTCGCAGCACATAGGCTGTCAAGGGCTCCATTTCGTTTCCTGTAGCGATCTCCTACAATCATAAAATCCCTGTGTGTATTGAGCACGTTTCATGGCTGGACCACCAGGGTGGCACGACATGGCACAAACCGCTGCTAATTGTTCTATTGGATGAATGCTAGCTGTATAAATGGGTACTGTATACCAGCTCCTGTGGCAACATGTTCAGTGGTCAACATCCTTGACACCTGCTTTTAATGATAGCATCTTCAATAATATTTTTTCTTCGTTTTAGCACATTAGTCATTAGGTGGGCGTACACACCTTTGATGTCCTCAGAGATCAAGACCTGATCCCCTTGGGCGACATCACTGTGCCGGGCTGCATACGCTTGTCAGCTGTATAGCTGACAAAGCACTGTGTTGCTATGAGGAGGGGGGGGGGGCAAAGGATGGACGACGAACACTGCATGCATGACGGCAGGCAGGGGAGCAGCATAAACGATAGGATCGGCATCGCTGGGGTGAGTAGATCTCAGGGATGGATCAAGACCAAGTTGCGCCTGGGGCAAGGTCAGGTTTTGGCGCCTAAAGGTCAGGTTTTGGCGCCTAAACTGCCATTCATTTTGCCGCCTTTCTAAGAATTCAACAAACTGCGCCTGGGGCAAGAGACCCACTTGCTCCCCCCTAGATCCGTCCCTGGTAGATCTGTTAAGCATCGCTCACAGGTTGGGCGTCGGTTGCTGCCGTACACACACCTGATTATCGTCTGAGGTGGTCGGTATGATTAAGGAGCCGTTGCTCCGATACGCATGAGCTTTTATCTGCAACTTTGATGCAAGAAAATGAATAAAGATCTTTTTTGTACATATCCCAACATTTGGTGCAGCTGGATTTTTCCTGGATTCTTTGGTCGTTATCGGTCGCCTTAGCCGAGGAACTCCAGTGAAAAAATTGTAATAAAAAGAGTGCTTCATTTTTACAATAATTATGTATAAATGATTTAGTCAGTGTTTGCCCATTGTAAAATCTTTCCACTTCCTGATTTTCATTCTGACATTTACCACATGGCGACATCTTTACTGCTGGCAGGTGATGTCAGTGGAAGGGGTGTTGTTTTCTTTTTTCTCATTTGGAAACAGCTATTTCCCGCAATGCAATGAGGTTCACAGACAGGAAACTGTCTGGACCATCACACTGTGGGAGGGGTTTCACCACAATATCAGCCATACAGAGCCCCCTGATGATCCGTTTGATGATCCTACTGATTGGGATGATGTTCAATTTTTGGTTATGCTTTTCCTTAGGTCAGGCGTGTGTACGAGCCTTTAGAAGGGGTTTAAGATAAAAGCGATTTAATGCCTACAAGTAACTAGCAATAAATCAAACCTTGAATTTGATTACCGTATTAAAGTGCATCACCAGTGATACATCACCATTACTGTTCTACTGCATGGATGAACTATATAAGACCTACTACATTGCCATGACAGCTCTATTGCATGGACATACTACTATATATAAGGAAGACACACTCTCTCACCATGACAACTCTACTGCATGGATACACTATGAAAGGAAGACCCATTACATCACCATGAGAACTCTATTACATTGTAACACTATATACAGAAGTCAGAAGACATATTACACCACTATGACTGCTCAATTGCATGAATAAGGAAGATCTTGTGAATTCATAGTTTCCCTTTATATGGAATAAAACAGACATTAATCTCCCAGTTTCCCCAGGATTTCTGTGCAAAAAGTGTTCCAATTAATTTTCATAACCTTTTTTTTCCCTGTAACTTGCCAAAATGTGTCAAGCAAGGGTCTAGTATACAGTGCAGGAGAGTAATAATGTGTATGCATGTCAATTCTGTTCACAGCATGTTTTGTATTGATGTGTATAACCGTGAATACCGCTTGAGAGGTTAATGTAACATTGCACATGAAAGGACATTTGAAGAATTATCAGTGATCTGATTACTTAGCCCTCATATGTGAATAATTATTTCACTTCTAAACATATGCCATCGTGCCACAGTGGATCTCAGCGAAGAAAATGTTGATTTGGGAAATTGGAAATGTGGGCGCCAGTGATGCCAGAGATGTTTGAGCGCCTATAAGAGGTCATTTGGGCTTCAGAGGCACCTGAGAAAATAGCGGATGCCAGTGGTGGTGGGGGTCGGTTGGGGTTAGTCATCAGTGGAGGGGTTGTAATATCAAAAATCTGCCTGACTCCACCACTCCTTCTAAAGGCCACCTCTACCTCACCTTTCAGGGAGCAATAACACTCATATGAAAATAAGTGGCAAATCTAAGAAGTAAGAGTCACCACTCAGGTTTTATACCATAAATCTGAAAGCAGTTTTATTGATTAGCATACAAAATTACCCAACAGACCAACTACCACCGGCCATAATGGAGCGCTCCCATACATACATATCTTGCCACTGCACTCACATTCATACACCAACTCTGGTACCAGTTCCAAGTGCCAGGATATTCAGAGAGGGGCTTAACGACCGCCTAACGCCAATAGGCGGCGGCTGGTCGTAAGTGGAATTGCATGGAAACGGCCACTTGTTTGAGCGGCCGTTCCATGTCAGTTCACGGACGATGTCTCCGTAAACAGTCTGCGAGCCACCGATCACGGCTCGCAGGCTAAATGTAAACACGCAGGGAAGAAATCCCCGCTGTTTACCTCATACGGCGCTGCTGCGCAGCAGCGCCGTAAAGGAGATCGGCGATCCCCGGCCTCTGATTGGCCGAGGATCGCCGGCATCTGATAGGCTGAAGCCTATCCTAGGCGGTGCAGGACGGATCTCCGTCCTGCGCAGCACATAGCGAGAGGGAGGGAAGGGCAGAGAGGGTGTAAATCGCTGCGGAGGGGGGCTTTGAGGTGCCCCCGCCGCAAATCACAGGTAGCCGGTAGCGATCAGACCCCCCAGCAGGACATCCCCCTAGTGGGGAAAAAAGGGGGGGAAGTCTGATCGCTATGCTGCAAACCTGATCTGTGCTGTGCAGCACAGATCAGGAAAAAAGAGCCCGGTCCTTAAGTGGTTAAGTGCAGTTACAGTAATGGTATGTTGCCTTCGGGTTGCAAGCTATATATCGTTTCTATAGACATATCTCATCACCAGCATGGGCACTCAGGACCTCCGTTCAAGAATTAAGCTGCAGCTACCATCCGCTTTCCATCCAGGTTAACAATGCACCAGTTGTTTACCACTGGTGCGTGGATTTGTCCTGCAGCACGAGCAGTTGCTCTACAACTGCTGTGTGTAACACACCCGCCGGGAGCTGTTGCTCACATTGTAAGTTTCAGACCTGTGTTGCAGCCACCAATCAGAGCGCTCATAGCCCTACGTAACTTGAACCCGCCCACATACTATCTATGTGCGCCCTTTACGAGCTTTGTTAGGGTGTGCGTGACTGGAGGGGTTGGTTAAGCATCAGCAGGTGGTCGGTTAAAGTTAGGCATTGGTAAAGGGAAAGCTCTTGTGAGAATAGGATTAGGTTTAACGATGGTAAAATATCAGTAAAATTTCACCAATATTTTACTATCGGAATGAGCACTGCCCAATAGTAGAATATAAGTAATTTTTTGATATTCTACCAGTGGTCATCTCTGGTGCCCATAATTCAGTGGCACCCATTTTGCACATACAGTATGTATTGATTTAATCACTTTGCATCCAGACCTTGTTTACCCCTAATGGACCAGAGCAGATCTGACATTTTAGGTATGTCCCTATTTAATCAGCAATAACTTAATCCCTACTTATGACACCTAAATGAAATATAAATCATTTTTTTCAAGACAAACTAAGCTTTCATTGTATGGCATTTTTTTTTCCTTGAACAATTTTGTTTTCTATGCATTTTAATGGGAAAAAAGAGGAACAAAAATAGAAAAAAAACACATTTTTCAGTCTTACCAATTCCAGTTTAAAAATAAAAAGCGCTACTGTAGATAAAAAATACAAATTTTGTTTGGCTATTTCTACCATTTATCACAAAATTTACATTATGTTCATGTCACAATTTATGGTGAGGATATTTGATTCTGAAATAATGCTACAGTGTGTATTTCTCACTATGAACTGAGAAAATAAAAGCATTTTAATGGTAAAAATCAATTGTATTGGTTCAGGGAACATTTATTCCCTTTCACCAATAAGTGCTACAGTAGATAGTGTGGGAAGTGTGCGCAGGAGCAATGCCTAATCATGCACAGCTGTGCTTCAGCTACACAACTCATATCTACATCCTCGTGGCTTAGATGAAGTCACAGAGGACATAGATATATTGTAGTAGTGGATAAAGTGGTTAAGGTCCTGTTGAAGGATAGAAAATTAATTTCTGCAAAAACCAAGAGTTGAGAATATAGTCAGGCCTAAATCTGTATGCCCACTTTAGATTTTCCTCCAAAGCAATCAATTGTTTCAGCTACAAATCTAGAGTGTGCTGGGGGACTCCATTGTTGTCCTTCTCTTCAGTGACTGAGTGACTTATTCTAATGTATTCTCATTTCAGGTCGCTCTTTTGTCATTACTCCCTCCCCTCCTCAAAGAACAAAACATGCAGCTAAACTAGGATTTGTACTCATTCCTAAGTTGCCACCTGAAATGAACATTAAAGAGGAACTGTTATCAAGGACTGAACTTCATCCCAATCAGTCTTTACCTTCTCTCAAATAGATCATCAAGGGCGTCTGTATGGCTAATATTCTGATAAAACCCCTTACACAGTGTGATGTCAAGACCTTTTGATTTTAGTGATTTTTCTATAGCGGGGTAGGGAACCTTTTTGGCTGAGAGAGCCATAAACACGACATATTTAAAAATGTAATTCCGTGAGAGGCATACAATATGTTTCAAACTAAATACAAGGAAATGTGTGCATTTTCCCCTCTGCTCATCACCTATGTCTCCCTCCACTCTTCTTGACCTTTCTGCTTTCCCCTCTGATCTCCCAGTCCCCATTACATATATTCCCTTCTTCAGACACGGTGCTGGGTGGGGGGGTAGATGGCTAAGGGTGGTGAGTGGGGAAAGCCGGTAAGGGTGCTGGGTGGGGAAAGGCAGGTCAGGATGCTGGGTGGCAGGCTTGGTGGGGGAAGGTAGGTGAGGTGCTGGGTGGCAGGCTTGGTGGGGGGAGGTAGGTGAGGTGCTGGGTGGCAGGCTTGGTGGGGAAAGGCAGGTCAGGATGCTGGGTGGCAGGCTTGGTGGGGGGAGGTAGGTGAGGTGCTGGGTGGCAGGCTTGGTGGGGGGAGGTAGGTGAGGTGCTGGGTGGCAGGCTTGGTGGGGGGAGGTAGGTGAGGTGCTGGGTGGCAGGCTTGGTGGGGGGAGGCAGGTGAAGTGCTGGGTGGCAGGCTTGGTGGGGGGAGGCAGGTGAGGTGCTGGGTGGCAGGCTTGGTGGGGGGAGGAAGGTGAGGTGCTGGGTGGCAGGCTTGGTGGGGGGAGGCAGGTGAGGTGCTGGGTGGCAGGTTTAATACTAAATAACAAATGGTCTACCTAACTGCGTTAACCAGTCTGTCCCATATAAGCTAAAATCCCCCATTAGAGACAGCACACTCACCAGGCCAGGCAGCGTGGCGGAGTTCCACAGCGCGGGCTCTAGCTTTACATCATCACTGGCCGCAACACCAGTCCCTGCACTAAGCGTCACCATGGGGGCGGAGTTACAATACCCTGGCCGCGGCGGCCGGAGGAGGTGGCGCACAGCACGGACATGTGAGGAGAGGCGGAGATGTACAGGGAGGAGGCGGACTTGTGAGGATGGAGGACGGGCATGGAGGCGGCGGCACACTAATGTAAAATTGAACACAGTCTCCCTGGCTGCGCTGTCACCAGGGATTTAGCGAGCCAGAGAGCCACATGCTGGCCTGAAAAGAGCCATATGTGGCTCGCGAGCCATAGGTTCCCGACCCCTGTTCTATAGTAAAAAAAGAGAAAATCTTTCTTAGGATTTTCCATTTTGTCTGTGTCTATCTTGAAGCCAATCCTGACATCATTTCCTCCCTTACTCTGTCTGTGTTTGCATTGCCCGCCCTCCTCCCAGTCTTCAGACACTCCCACCCAGGTCTGCAGTAGAAAGTGCATTGAGAAATATTGGTCAATCAGAGAGGAACAGAGGTGTTGGAGGGGAAACAGGAGGGGAAGAGGCTTCAGCCAATTGGGCTGCATTAGTTAAGTCTGAGGGGAAAGTAAATAAGAAAAAAGAAAACCCAGCATGCCCTGCAACTCTCTTTGTGCGGCAGATGTACCAAATTAGAGCCAGAGAAACTGTGGAATGCTGTTTATGGAGAAGAAAATTAAGAGTGATTTTTAACTTTTCGATTACCTGTTTAGAATCCTTATATCTTGTTTACCAGATAAAAATAAGGAGTTGATTTTTGATTTATGCCCTACAGTTACACTTTAAACTTATTGACTTTTTATTACCTGGGGCTTCATCCAGCCCCTCATAGTCCTTCAGATGCCTCAGTGTCCTCTGTATCCCTTCCATTCTCCCACTGGCAGCTCCGTACGATCTGCGTCTGGAACTCCAGCCATATCGATTGCACATGCGCAGCCTGCGCGCAGTCAGCATGACTGGAGTTCCAGTTACAGGAAGAATTAATCATTGTGTTAATCAATTTATATCAACAGATTTACTTCCATCCATATTTTTATTGTTCAGCTACATAACCAGTAGTCCTGAGAATCAACCAAATTTTCATACAGCACAAAATTATGCTGAATACTGATAAAAATATACCAGCCTGGCCAATACTAGTTTTACTTAATTCCATTCTAGAAAATGTATTAAAGTTGAATGACAAAAGTATTTATTTGTTTCACCTTCCAGGCTAGGTTCACAGTGGGACTTTGCGTTGTGTTTCCTGTTCAACATGAATACAACGCAACGCAACTAAAAAAGTTGTACCACACATACAGTAGGTACAGTAAAGCATACAGACATTGAAAAGTATGCTTCCCTGTATCTGTTAACGTGTGCGTTCATTGGTAACACCTGCATGCAGTGCATTACCATAATGCAACACATTACACCGTTACGCTAATGAATGGCGCATACACTTATCATTGCAGTGTGGTAAACAGCATTACAAGGCTCTATAATGCACTACCATAACATCCCACTATGAACCTAACCTTAAAGTGGATCCGAGGTGAACTTTTACTCATTGCATGATTTTGTTCCTTTCCTATTGTTTATAGGACATTCCTCAAGCCAAATACTTTTTTGTTTTTGTTTTAATACTCTAATTCCCTATAAACTGAATAAACCACGCCCACAGGTTTTCAGAGAGCCTTGGCAGTAGCAAGGGCTCATGGGAGCTCAGTCTGGGCAGGAGGAGGAGGAGGTGTTACTAGCCATTGATTTCAGAGGCAGATGGGAGGAGGGAGGAGGGGGGATTGTTTTTTTTCACAGGCTTAGTGATCAAGATACAGATAAGCCTGTGTAATGTTAACAAACAACATGGCTGCTGTCATTGTATCACAGAAAGAAATAATCATTTTCTATTAAAGCTGTTTGCAGCTATATTTGCTGTGTAAACTATCTAAACTTTAGATAAGATATATATATACAAGTTACTTGTTATAGTTAGTTTTTCACCTCGGATCCGCTTTAATCACTTTATTAACCACTACTCGCCCACCTGTTACCGGACCACAGTATGTTTTAAAACATCCTCCCCACCACTGCTGTTGTCTGCAATCACTGGCTCCCCTTACCGTCGGAAACCCACAGAGCCAAGATTGGTGAAAGAAAAGAAGACTTCCCTGAACCAATCAAAGTGTGTAACCTGATTTATCAGTTAGCACTGGGCTCCGGCTGAGAGGAATCCACCAGACACCGACTTAGATTAAATTATCAAAGATTTATTTGTGACCTAACGGTAATCACTGTAGCTTCAATCAACCCGTAACACTTAAACAACACAATACACCTCCCTTGCACATCACAAGTCAAAATACACAATCTCCTAGTCTTCACAGCCGGTGCACCGGTAAATGCTGCGGGATAAAAAGGTTAAGTTACACAAAAATTATATATGAAAGTTGAGCTACAAAGGTCTTCTTGTACAACAATCAATCATTTTACAGCATGTTTAGATCACAGTACCACTGTTGGGGCACGGGCTGGGGAAGGGGATGGTCTGCTGAGCAATTTCAGTTCCTAAACAGTTCTCAGTCCCTTGCAACCAAGTCCAAGCTATATTGCTCAGCAAAACCCTTGGGGAACTCGTGACAGTTCTTAACCACTTCAGGACTCAGCCTTTACCCCCCCTTAAGGACCAGCGCTGATTACTAAGATCTGTGCTGGGAGGGCTCTACAGCCCCCAGCACAGATCAAATAACAGGCAGAGCGACCAGATCGCCCCCCTTTTTTCCCCACTAGGGGGATGATGTGCTGGGGGGTCTGATCACTCCTGCATGCGTGTGGGTGGCGGGGCACCTCAAAGCCCCCTCCACTGCAGGATTCCCCCTCTCCCTCTTCTCCCTCCATGCCCCGGAGATCGGAGGCTGCACAGGAACGGATCTGTCCTGTGCAGCCTCTAACAGGCTCCTGCCTGTCATGTGACAGCGATCCCCGGCCGCTGATTGGCCGGGGATCGCTGATCTAGTACAACGCTGCTACTGTTAGCAGCGTTGTAAAAATGTAAACAAAGCGGATTATTTCCGCTTGTGTTTACATTTAGCCTGCGAGCTGCGATCGGCAGCCCGCAGGCTATTCACAGAGCCCCCCGCCGTGAATTGACAGGAAGCAGCGGCTGTTTCCTGATTAATTAGTCTGCAGCCGGCGACGCAGATGTGCGTCGCTGGTCTTGCAGCTACCACATTGCCGACGCGCGTTATGAGTGCGCGGTCGGCAAGTGGTTAAAGATGGTACTTCACTTCTTGTATCAAACTCTCAGTAATGAACTTTAACTCTTGACTTGAAACGGACTTGACAGGAACAATGTTTCTATAACAGGACTTAATGCAAGCAGGGGGCTGTGTCAGCTCTGCAGGGTACTTATGGAGGCTGTTAATGTCTCTTAGTGACAGCAAGGCCTTTATACTCAATACACCTGATACAGTATAAGCAGCAGAAGATTTCTTCACTTTAGCTGGGCAGCTCTATCTTGCACCAACAACTGTATCATCAACACAAGGTCTCTGTATCTTTAAAACTTTTGTACACGAACAGTCTTTAGTAACAGCACTTTGAACAGAACTGGCCTCTTCAGGTTCTGGGTTGCTATATTTCTATCTCAGCAAGCTTCCGCTGAACACTGGCTACTAACTGAACACACACTGTAACTTGTAGTTGGCTCTCCGGCCTAATACTCATCTGGCTGCCGGGGTCCTTTCTGTCCGGACTAGCTCAGATGGACTCTGTGCACTCTGCCTCTGGTCTCCGGTCACTGTCTGGCCGGGTTGCCTCTGCTTTACTTGCTCCACTGTAGTCTCTGCGTGACCGCCGGGTCCCCTCTTAGTCTCCGGGGTGACTGCTGCGGCCTTCCTCTCTCGTGGCCTCCTTTTCCCGCTCCTCCCCACTGCCTCCTGTCTTTCCAAGTTCCGCTCACTCTCGCTCTCTGGCGCGCTCTGGCTGGTTCCAGCCAGTTCCCTCAGGCTACACCCTTCTAGCTCTGCCCCTCCACGCCTGCACTGTAGCTTCCGACAGGCCGCGCGGGGCTTCTGGAAAGATCCACTGCTCTGTGTGCTTTGGTCGCATACCAACAGTCTATGCGACCATTTCAATGCCTCCACTCCTCTCCCATGCGCCGTATTGGTTCCACAGGCAAACATCTAAGGCGAAACTTACCTCACACATAGAAATACATTAGCAAAACTTTTGGGAACCTCTTTTAGAGGGTTACAAGTGCCCATAAGCAAAGATCATGGCTTTAATGAGAAGCCATTGAACTTTGCAGTAAGAACACTGTCTCACGGAGACAGCGTTTATGAGGACACCTAGTGGTAAAAATAAACATTACATACAAAATAAAAAAATACTTTTCAAACTGCATTTTACACATTATACACACTTTAAATTAACTAGGGGCGTAATTATGTATGGCATGAGGGTATATTACTGTTATATTTGCAAGGGATGGGGTTGTAATTAGTGACGGACTCAAAACTGAAAAATGCACCTTTATTTCCAAATAAAATATTGTCATCATACACTATACTAGGGACATTATATCCGGGACAAATGGGCAAATAAAATACATAGGTTTAATTCACCGTACCACGTTTTATATTAAAACTATAATGGCCGAAAACTGAGAAATAATGAATTTTTTTTCCATCTTTCTTGTTATTCCTGCTAAAATGCATTTACAATGATTCTTAGAATAATGTACGACCCAAAAAACAAAAAACAAGGTATAGATCATTTCGCTGTGATAAGTAGTGATAAAGTTATTGGCGAATGAAAGGGAGGAGCGCTAACAGGCGTAAATTGCTCTGGTCTCACTATGGATAGTGAAGGAAGGATGAAATTCGGCTTCCAGCTATTGATGGCGTCCAAATCACAGTGTGTTGTAGTAATTTGTGCTCCGTCTTTTGATGGCGCCCAAATTACTCACTGAGCGGCGATATAGCCATAATTTTTATTACTGCCTATGGTGGTACTGACTGTGCCCAAATCTCCTGCACTGTTTTTACAGTGCTCCCTGCTGTGCAACTAAGTATTTCTGCTTCATATAGGCCGGAAACAATGCATCAATACTATTATATTCTGCTTTACAGTGCTTTATGCAGTATATTTAGTCTTGTCACTAACTGTCTCTCACAGGAGCTCACAATCTAATCCCTACCATAGTCCTATGTCCATTGTGGTCTAGGGACAATCTTTTTAGGGGAAAGACAATTATCTTATCTGTGGGTTTTTGAGATGTGGGAGGAAACAGGTATACTCGGAGGAAACCCCGAAAGACACGTGGATAACATAAAAAACTCCATGTAGATAGTGCCCTGTCTGGGATTTGAACTTGGGAACCAGACTGGCAAGGCAAGAGACAGTGGCGTACTCCTGTAAGCTGGGTCTGGCAGAGTAAAATGTGCTGTGCTTCATCACCCATGTCTTTCAGTGTAGTCCCATTGCAGGAGGCCCAGAATGAGCCAGAAATTGAGAATGAAGGCTTTTTTCATGTAGGCACTGTCACAGACCGCTAGGCTGGTCTGCGGATGGGGTAAATCGATCAGCGTCAGAAATCCTCTTACACGGTCATTTGTTCATCACGAAGGGTAACCCGCGTTCGCAATTTGATGAACTGACTCGCGAAGGGAGCGTTCTGATACCAACCGAATCACTCCACACATATACAATTCGAAGATCTGCCACCAAGCGAGTTACACAGCCCGCTACTGTAATTTTACTAGGACTTCGAGAACGCTATATTAACCCTTAGCAGTATGCAAGAATCTGGGTCAGATCGTTATGTCTGGGCCGGGTTCTCGCATACGGGTTATAAATGTACACTTCTATTAAACACAGGGTAGCGAGTTCAGGAGAATAGGTACGATTGTGTATGTTCAGCAACAGGTCATAACCGCTAAACGATTTTTAAACGTTTAATAACACAAATGCATTACATACAGTTATATACACCTATTAACATATAAAACACAGAGCTTAAAAATAAAAGGAATAAAATCAGAAAGTTCTTACTTAGTTAGCTGAGCAGTCCATTTGAATCATGAAGAAAATAGTCCAGTTTAAAAGTAGGCATTCAGTTTAAAAGTCCTTTGTATACTGCAGGCGCTGGCTCTCCTTAGCGCCGGCATAGACGTTCCTTAGTCGATGGAATTTGGAGAACTGGGAGGAGTTCCTTGCAAACGCTTTTTACTGACCAGAGTTTTGGGGCGGTCACTACCTGGAAAGTAGGTGTGTTTGAGGCAGGGTTAACTCCTGAAAGTCAGGTTGCCACCCCCAGACTTGGAGCAAGGAATGTACCAATTATTAATAATTTGTGTAATTCCGCCCCAGATGGGTGCATCGCAAATGCGCGACCATATTCATAAGCAGCATGCGACTCTGTATTAAATGAGACTATACACGCCTAGTCTGTCGAATTTGCTCTACGCAGGCCGGATAAAGTGGTTTCTATATGGATCCCTGATAGCTAGAAACGTGCACTTTAGGTGAACGATAGAACTGTTTCCTAGGTATCAGAAAATGTAATTTTGGTCTTGCTGTGCCAAACCTATTTTGAATTATTAATAAAGTAAATGTTCCCATTGTGTGAAGCTATGAGTTTTTGGAGGGAAATTTGAATCTCAACCAGTTTGAGGAGGTTTTCCTTTTGGGGAAAGATGAGCTGTGTAACCAAATGGCCTCTCGGCAGGAAAGCTAGCCAAGTGTGACTTTCTCTCCTGACACAGGATGTGGGGGGAAGGCTGTACTCCTGCCATGCTCTCAGAAGAAGAGCAAAGAAAGGCATTTTTTATTCTACCCAGGACTGACAGGAACTGTGCACGACCATGCGAAAGTCGATGGCGATTTTGCGCACAACTTTCCGTAATGTCCGTCACATCTCCCCCTACCAGACGGACGCACAGAGTGGGTCTGCATGACCCGCTCTACGCGCCGCTTAGCTACTGAACGGGTTCTCGACTTCTTATCTGACTGCCCGTTAGACAACTCACCAGAAGCATAAGGCCTCATGGTCCGGTGTGTCCCAGTGTCCGCTTTGCAGACGGTGCGATGCACACCAACAGGCTGACCTCTAAAGGCTTGGCTGGGTTTGCGTAGCGCTTCCTGTAAGGGAGAGAGTCGTTGGCTGACATCCGGGTCACTTCCTGACTCTCGGGTGTCAGCCTGCGAATCTGGAAGCAGCGTGGCATACCCCTGCTCTAACTGACTACACCTTGGCACAACATTTTGGTCAGCACAACCTAGGTGGACATTAGAGCACATTTTAAAAAACGAATCAGTCTTTACCGGGGTGGCGAGGCTTGCCCCTTCTCCAGGAAGGATAGAGGGTGGACCTCTGGGCAGTTTTGCACTGGGTTGCTTCTGCAAGGGGAAAACATGCAAGGGTGAGACAGGGAAGGCATGGCCTGTCTCCACCAGCTGTTTGTTGACAGCAGGCAATGGTGGAGCACTCTGGCTGTCATAGCAGGAGGGGAGGTCTAGGCCCCCTGCTGCCTGCTCTGACACCTGGCCTGCTTCCACTGCCAAGCACGGATATGACCCAGGCAACACAAGACTGTTACCTCTTAGGTTAGAGGCAATCACACTTAAACATAAATCATTTTTAGTAATAGGAGATTCGGCATGAAATCTATTAGCAACATCTGGTACAACATTAACGTCACAGTTACGTTCATTTTTCACATCATGTACACAGGTATCTGGAACAACAGTGACAGGTTTAGAATCAGACAAACCGTGATTAGACAGCTGTCCATTAGAAGCAGGTACCGCTTCCTGGCCTCCTTCCCTAGGAGGGCTAGGTACCATTACCCTTGCTGCCTCCCTCTGTCCCACCCCAAGCTTGTACAGTACCTGAGTGGGTCCAGACTGGCAATCCGGGGTGTTGATCACAGGTTCATAAAAGGATCGTAGGGTGCCAAGATCGGTGCCCAACAGCACAGGCACTGGGATGTCATCTGTCACCCCCACAACTTTTGACTGGCGGCCCCTTCCCCAATCGAGAACAACACGAGCTTTGGCGATGCGTGCGTGTGCGCCACCAACTCCCAAAAGTGTGACACGCTCATTAGGCAGGAAATTCTCCCTGGCTACAAGATGAGAGCGAACCAAGGTAAGCTCTGCGCCTGTGTCACGGAAACCAACAGCGATCTGGTCGTTAACTTCCACGACTTGATGATTCCCGGAAAGTCGAGGATTTGCTGCTCCCATGACGAGGTAGGCGTGTGCAGTAGAGGATGCGCTAGCCACTTCTGCGCTAGGCTCTGGAGACGGCGTCCTCACCTCGGGGCAGGCAGACTTGAGGTGTCCTCGCTGTCCACAGTGGTAACACTTCGGAACATATGTGGCATCAGGCGGATGAGTAGCAGGCGCAGCATCCGGCCTCTGTGGCTGTGGGACCCGATTCCCACGGTTAGCAGGGGGAGGAGAGCTGGGTTGCATAGGTCTCCCCCCTCTCCAGCTCTGGGCTGGAGGTTTGCGGCTGTCCGGCACACGGGTGGCCACAAAAGTGTCTGCAAGTTCTGCTGCAGTTTTGGCGGAGTCCGGCTTCCGCTCCAAGACAAACTGCCGGACGTCTGGAGTGCAGCAGTTCAGCAACTGCTCCTGCACGATGAGGTCCTCCAGACCTTGGTGAGAGTCTTTTTTGAGGCCCCGTGACCACTGCCTGAACACAGTCAGCAGGCGACTCTCCAGGTCAGTGTAAGAGTCGGTGTGGCCTTTCTGCAGGGAGCGAAACTTTTTGCGATAGACCTCTGGGGTCAACTGGTATTTGGCGATAATTGCAGCTTTTATCGCCTCATAGTCATTGTCTTTCTCAGCGGGTAAGTCCACAAACGCCTCAAGCGCTTTGTCCCGCAAGTTGGGTGTCAGATATCTCGCCCACTGCTCCTGGGGCAGATGATGCTGACGGCAAGTCTTTTCAAATGAGTGTAAATAAGTGTCCGGGTCGGTTCCCTTCTCCATTTCTGGGAACTTCAATTTTGGAGTCCCAAACGGGCATGCTGTGGGCCGGGGTTCCGGAGCACTTTGCGAGGGATTTTGGCCTTGCGCTCGCAGTTTGGCCATTTCAAGGTCGTGTCGGCGGGCGGATTCTCTCTCTGCCGCCTCTTTCTCAGCAAGCCACCGGCGCTCTGCACGGTCCGCTTCCCGTTCCGCCTGGCGTTCTGAGGCTTCCATTTCCGCCTGGCGCTGGCGTTCTGCACGGTTAGCATTTTCTCTGACAATCTGCATGTACAGCTCAGGATTTGTCTCCAACAGCCTTTGTAATCCAGGTTGCATTCCAGCATCAGGAACACAGAACAGGTTGGCATGGGCGGGCTCCTGCCGGCCACCATGCTCCTCAGCAGTTACAGCAACCGGTTCAGACGCGGTCCCGTTTTCCTCTGGGTCTGGAAGTGGGTTGCTTTGCTCCAACCGCTCACTTTCCTCTGCCCCAGTTACAGCACCGTCTGAACCAGGAGTGTGCTCTCCCAGCATCTGCTCCGGCTAGGTATCCAGTCGCAATAAGTCGTCAATCAATTGCGATTTCTTTTTTCTATACGTCATAATGCCTTTTTCCTCACACAAGTTTGCTAGGTCTGCCACTGACATTTTCTTGTATCTTGCTGCAGCCATTTTTGCCAAATAAAAGATAGGATAGGAAAAGAGATTGGGGGGGGGGGAACTCTGTGCTACACGTTTAGTCTATATAAATGGTAATGCACCGGTTATCGACCACAGATTTTTGATCTGTTCTGGCAGGTTAATCAAATAACGTTGCCGTTGATGTTCTGAACATACACAAATCCCAAAAAGCTGCCAAACAAATGTCACAGACCGCTAGGCTGGTCTGCGGATGGGGTAAATCGATCAGCGTCAGAAATCCTCTTACACGGTCATTTGTTCATCACGAAGGGTAACCCGCGTTCGCAATTTGATGAACTGACTCGCGAAGGGAGCGTTCTGATACCAACCGAATCACTCCACACATATACAATTCGAAGATCTGCCACCAAGCGAGTTACACAGCCCGCTACTGTAATTTTACTAGGACTTCGAGAACGCTATATTAACCCTTAGCAGTATGCAAGAATCTGGGTCAGATCGTTATGTCTGGGCCGGGTTGTGGCATACGGGTTATAAATGTACACTTCTATTAAACACAGGGTAGCGAGTTCAGGAGAATAGGTACGATTGTGTATGTTCAGCAACAGGTCATAACCGCTAAACGATTTTTAAACGTTTAATAACACAAATGCATTACATACAGTTATATACACCTATTAACATATAAAACACAGAGCTTAAAAATAAAAGGAATAAAATCAGAAAGTTCTTACTTAGTTAGCTGAGCAGTCCATTTGAATCATGAAGAAAATAGTCCAGTTTAAAAGTAGGCATTCAGTTTAAAAGTCCTTTGTATACTGCAGGCGCTGGCTCTCCTTAGCGCCGGCATAGACGTTCCTTAGTCGATGGAATTTGGAGAACTGGGAGGAGTTCCTTGCAAACGCTTTTTACTGACCAGAGTTTTGGGGCGGTCACTACCTGGAAAGTAGGTGTGTTTGAGGCAGGGTTAACTCCTGAAAGTCAGGTTGCCACCCCCAGACTTGGAGCAAGGAATGTACCAATTATTAATAATTTGTGTAATTCCGCCCCAGATGGGTGCATCGCAAATGCGCGACCATATTCATAAGCAGCATGCGACTCTGTATTAAATGAGACTATACACGCCTAGTCTGTCGAATTTGCTCTACGCAGGCCGGATAAAGTGGTTTCTATATGGATCCCTGATAGCTAGAAACGTGCACTTTAGGTGAACGATAGAACTGTTTCCTAGGTATCAGAAAATGTAATTTTGGTCTTGCTGTGCCAAACCTATTTTGAATTATTAATAAAGTAAATGTTCCCATTGTGTGAAGCTATGAGTTTTTGGAGGGAAATTTGAATCTCAACCAGTTTGAGGAGGTTTTCCTTTTGGGGAAAGATGAGCTGTGTAACCAAATGGCCTCTCGGCAGGAAAGCTAGCCAAGTGTGACTTTCTCTCCTGACACAGGATGTGGGGGGAAGGCTGTACTCCTGCCATGCTCTCAGAAGAAGAGCAAAGAAAGGCATTTTTTATTCTACCCAGGACTGACAGGAACTGTGCACGACCATGCGAAAGTCGATGGCGATTTTGCGCACAACTTTCCGTAATGTCCGTCACAGGCACCACTAATAATTATTATATAATGTGGGAAGGGTACTGCTCGTGGGGTCACTTTACTGAATCACATTATCTGAGGGCCAGACTCTGCCTAATTTTGTTGGTGGAACACTTATGTGTTTTCAGAGATCTGTACTGCCCTATGTTTGTAGAGGCACTGTGCCTAATCTTGTTATTTGGGGGAACACTACTTTATTATAGTTGTGATGATCTATGCCCAGATATGTTATTTGGAAAGAGGGTGTGTGCTGCCCTGTTTAGGTTATTTGGTATCTCACTTCCTAATTATGTTTTTTGGGGGCATATTGTGCCTAACTATGTTGTTTGGGGGACACTGTGCCTATTTGTGTTCGCTCATTAGGGAGGATACACTGCCTAATTATGTCATTTAGCAAAACAGGCTATTTAATTATGTTGTTTGGGGTACATTCTGCCTAGTTATGTTGAGTTGAGATGTATACTGCCTTGTTATGTTGTTTGTAGTACCAAGCTGCCAGGTTTTGTTTGTAGAAATGCATGCAAAGTAAACTACTTGAGGGGGGGGGGGGGGGTGCTGCCTAATCATGTTGTTTTGAGTCCTTGTGAGCACATTCTGCCTAATTATGTCATTTTTTGGAAACATGCTGTCTACTGTATTGTTTTGAATTACACACTGCCTAGTTATGTTGCCTTGGGATACTACCTAAATGTGTTGTTTTGGGGGCATTCTGCCTTATTATGTTGTTTGTTGGCACACATCGGTGTCTGATTACGTTCTTTGGGACATACACACTGCATAATCATAGTATTACTTTACACTATACCTAATTGTGTTTTTGAGGGATAATTTGCATCAGCAGTGGCTGGATGGTGTACTGGTTAAGGGCTCTGCCTCTGACATGGGAGACCTGGGTTCGAATCTCGGCTCTGCCTGTTCAGTAAGCCAGTAATTCAGTAAGGAGTTCATTGGGCAAGACTCCCTAACACTGCTACTGCCTACTGAGTGCGCTCTAGTGGCTGCCTCGCAAGCGCTGTGAGTCCGACAGGAGAAAGGCGCTATACAAATACTGCCATTATTATTATTATATTATGAGGGGTGTACACACTACCTAATTGTGTTGTTTGGGTTGTAATCTGTTGACTTACAACAAGAGATGGTCGAAATGTTTTTTTTTAACATACTTAGCTTTACTCCGGACAATTAACACAGCTAATATTAATTTATTAAGTACCAACATTTTACGTGGCACTGTCCATATTAAGAAACATATGGAGTACATATTAATACGGACAACAATGTACAGTATAATCTCGGTATAATAAACTCAAGTATATTAAACATTCAGATATAGCAAACTACCTCTCTAGGTCCCGGCCAATCTCCATTATAAGTCTATGGGAGCAACGCCTGGTACAGTAAACTCGGATATAATAAAAGTTCTGTAATAGTAAACATGTTTTTTGACCCCTACGTTTTTTGGCCTCTAAATGGGCAGTGCATGTGTCATATGTCAGTATGAAACCCATGGTCTGCTGCTTTAGCGTGTGGAGTGTGGTAGTGAGGTAGTGTGTGGAGCGCACTACAGGCTACTTTCACTTGCAGTGCAGATCAGACTGGGCTGTCTTGCTGCAAAACTATGGAGAGTGCTAAGTCCTGCCAAAAGAGGTATCAAAGCCACTCGCATTACAGATTTGAGTGGTTTATCATGATTGGCTGCATTTTGAAGATTGCTTCATGATTGGCCCATGTGTGAGAAGAAAGTTCTGCAGGACACATGTTGTAAGTCCCGCCCACGGAGGTATTGGAGTCACTCACAGGAAGTGAGCAGCTGCCTCTATTCAGTGATGGCTGCAATTTATAAGGAGCACTGGATACTAATTTGTCCAGCCTGGCTATGCAGCCCTAATGCTGGGTACACACGTTGCGATTTCCCGCGCGATTCGCGGGATAGATTCAATTATTTCCAACATGTTCGATCGGGTTTCGATGGATGCAGCCGTCGATTTTGCATATTAAGTATGCAAAATCGACGGCTATATCCATCGAAACCCGATCGAACATGTTGGAAATAATCGAATTGATCGAAATCGATCCCGTGGATCGCGCGGGAAATCGCAACGTGTGTACCCAGCATCAGGTATACTTAATCTGGTAGTCCACTAAATGTGCAAGTGTTTTTACTGTATCTCCATTGGTTGGACAGAGTTGCTCCGTTGCAGCAATAAAAAATGTACCAGGGCATGCTAGGCCATTTATAGGTCAATTTCTGATATAGTAAACTTCTGATTTAGTAAACCACTTTTCAAGGTCCCTTGGAGTTTACTATAAAAAGATTATACTGTAGACAAAATATAGATGTTGGTGCAGAGTATAGAATTGGTAGACATCATAGTAATTACAGAAAAAAAAGCAACATCCAAGACACAAAAGGGTCCTGGCATTGAGAGCAGGCACGTGCAGAGGTCGGGGCTCTGGGTGCCCAAGCACCCTATCTTTAAATTTCCATAAGAAGGCCCCTTTGGCTGCAAAAACGAAGCTCTGCCTCAACACCTACATTTACTTTTCCCTCCCCCAGCAGCACCCTTCCTGTCCCGAGCAGTACCCTTCCTGTCCCCAGCAGCACCCATAGTGACCTCCTCCAGCACCTAAACTGATCTCTCCCTCCCCCAGCACCCCCAATGACTTCCCCTTCCTGCAGAAACCATACTGACCTCTACTTCTCCAAACATCCACCCTTTCCCCCCATAGCTGGCACCCAGTACTCACGTTCACATGACCTCAAGTACCTGTACCCAGGCCTGACATTGCACCCAGTACTCACACCTGCACACAGCCTCCACATGGCCCCCACTATCTGCACCAAGCACCCACTTCACCAGTACCCGCACCCAAAGTATCTGCATTCAAAATCCATGTGACGCCCGAAGCCCAGTTTTCACACCCATGTCACACCCAGTACCTGCACCCTGCACCCACATGACATCCAGTACATGCACCCAGATCTCACATGGCTCTAAGTACTTGCAATCAACACCTGCATGACACTTGATACCCACCCATAGCCAGAACCCACATGACACTCTGTACTCACTCCCAGAACCCACATGGCACCCAGCATCTGTATTCAGCGCCCACATGACAACCAATACCCCTTAGCCAAAAACAGGGCCGCCATCAAAAATTTTGGGGCCCCTCACACATCCTCAGGCCTGGGGTCCCCCTCCCTGGACCCACCCACTGGTTGCTGTGCCCACCTACTAGCCACCCCACCCCCGTGCACGAAGTGCGCTGCGGCAAAATTTTTTTCATGGCTCTGACACTGAAGAAAGCGGCATGCACAGCAAGATGCGGCAAAAAGTGGGCGTGACCATGGCATGTTGTGGGTGGAGTCAAATACTAGCAAAATACAGGTAGTCCCCGGTTAACAAATGAGATAGGAACTTGTAGGTCCGTTCTTATTCTTTATCCATTCTCTTTTGTCCCCCTCTTTTCTTCCTCTGCCTTTTTTGTCAGTGCTGGAACGCAGTGTGGTGGTTAGTGAGCCACAGGCCCACAGCCAGCACAGGCGGCCCTTCCAGCGCTTGTGGGTCCCAGGGCCCCCAGAAGCCCTGGGCCCCTCACTGCAGTGTCAGTTGTCCCCCCCTGATGGCTGCCCTGGCCAAAAACGAGGAAAGGGCATTGCGAAGCCCATTTTTTAAATTTGAGCAATAGAGTTGTAGTTCCTGCGCTCAGAGGTATTGATTTATATTTAAACAGTAATTCTGCTGCTACACTAAAAAAGGTGGTATCCCTAAAATGCAAATGCTCATGGACTAGTGAGACCAAATCATCATATGTAGCAATTAATTTACTAATTCAACGTAGAAACACATATATAAAACAAGTAAACAATATATGTACAGTACACAATAGAATGGAGTACAGGATCCTGTTTCAACCCAGCAATCATACACACAGTCACATTGGAGCAGGATTATGAATGTTATTTACTAAGCTTCCACTGCTCTCCAAACGTCTGCTGTGGAATATCTGCCACCTTTGCCCTAAGAGACAGATAACAATGTTGCTGGTCATTATTCAAAAGCAAGGATCACAGTGATGTTTATAATGAGTTCCTTAGTGATCGTTTTTTTTGAAAAGCACCTTAATGGTGTCCTGTATATGCCAGCAACAGTGATAGGCTGTGAATAGCTGTTAAACTTGCCACCTCCGTATTTACACTTGACAATAGGATTTCCAGCAGTAGTTCATAACAATATAAGCTGTAGTCTGGCTCCGGCCGACAGCTTAGCTGGAGAGTCTGTGTGCTCTGGTGACGTCACTCTCCTAGAACCAATTGCTTATGCGTTTTCGAAAGCTAAACGGCTTCCTTCGTCAGAGCTCGAAACGCGTAAGCAATTGGTTCTAGGAGAGTGACGTCACCAGAGTGCACAGACTCTCCAGCTAAACCTGCTCCAGTGTGACTGTGTGTATGATTGCTGGGTTGAAACAGGATCCTGTACTCCATTCTATTGTGTACTGTACATATATTGTTTACTTGTTTTATATATGTGTTTCTACATTGAATTATTAAATTAATTGCTACATGTTGTCAGCAAGAACAGATTTTCTGATTATTGGTGATCTGCAGTATCACCAATAATACAGATGCTATATTTGATTATGTAGTGATCTGCAGAATCAACAATAATGCGAGTATAGCGAGACACAGGACAACCAGATGTAAAGATAGGTGTTTGGTGCAACAGTAATACAGATAGAGATACCAACTTCCCACAGGGATCAGCATTCCAGCAAGCCGGAGATGCAGATGAACTAGTAATCATTTCACCCGAAGAGCGGGTGGTGCACAGTAAGACAACGTATACAGCTCACCCGTGGAGCGGGTGATTCAGACTGTACTGCAGCTACTGGTCACCTGAGGAGCAAGTGATTCAGACTGTACTACAGCTACTGGTCACCTGAGGAGCAGGTGATTAAGCTGTACAGAGAATCCCTCACCAGGGACTAGGCTCACTGGTGAGGGCAGGAGAGTCAGACAAGCAGATTCGGCAACAAACGGACAGATACGGTACAAAGACAGAAGGCTAAATCAGAGTAGTGTTCAGGCTGAGTCGGCAACAGGATCAAATAGGCAGAAGCACAGAATCAGTAGGCAGAAGAGTAGTCAAGGCTAGCAGAAGGTCAAAACAAATAATACAATTCAATTAGTACTTTAGCTATCAACAGAATCTGACTAAGTGTGGATCCCCAGCTCCTGCTGGTTCTAGCACACTTTGGGATCTGACTAAGGTCTGAGTGCTAACACGTAGCATTTGCTACAGCAGATGAGGAGCTACTGACAGACAGGTCCTATATATACTGAGAGCGCCCCACAGCGCCGCCCCAGTCATTCAGTCAATCAGGAGCACTGCTGGAGTCAGCTGAACGGCCGATCAGCTGACTCCCCTTCTATTCGCATAAAGGTCCTGTCGTCTGGCGCGCGCGTGCGTAGCTCTCAGTCTATGTGCAACTGAAGGACCAGGCAAAACTCCACCATGTAATTGTGCGGCGGAGGCCGCCGGCTGAGACGCGGAGACAGCCGCCATGCCGCTCACCGCTGCGGCGGCATCTCCGCTATCTATTACAGTACCCACCCCCTGAGGAGTGGACCCTGGAAACTTCTTACATGGCTTTTCAGGATATAATTCGTGAAACTCTCTCTTTAGATCCTCGGCTTGCATGTGGCAATCCGGAACCCAAGTTCTCTCTTGCAGGCCATACCCCTTCCAATGGACCAGGTACTGTACAGAATTCTGCACTAATCGAGAATCTAAAATCTTCTCGATCTCATACTCAGGTTGGTCGTCAATCATCACGGGGGGGGGGAGGAATCCACATGCAAAGCAGGCTTCAACAAATAAACATGAAATGATCTCACACCTTTAATGCTGGCTGAGAGATCAATCACATATGTCACGTCATTAATCTTTCTGGACGCAGGGTATGGGCCTACAAATCTGGGTCCTAACTTAGGTGATGGTTGCTTTAATGCCAGATGCCGAGTAGACACCCACACCATGTCTCCTGGGGAAAACTTCCACTCAACAGACCTCTTTTTATCTGCCTGTTTTTTTCTGCGTTTGGAAGGCTTTTCCCAGATTCCTTTTTACAAGCACCCAAATTTCCTTCAATGCCCTTTGCCAATCCTCTAGAGCCGGAAAAGGGGAAGATGCCACTGGTATAGGAGAGAATTTGGGAGATCTCCCCGAAACCACCTGGAAAGGAGAAAAACCTGAAGAGGAACTCTTCAGATTATTATGCGCAAACTCCGCAAATGGCAGGAACTTTACCCAATCTGACTGCGCATCTGCCACATAACACCTGAGAAATTGCTTCAAGGACTGGTTAACTCTTTCGGTCTATCCATTGGTTTGTGGGTGGTAGCCTGATGAAAATGACAGGTCCCTACCGAGCTGGTGGCAAAAGGCTCTCCAGAATTTAGACACAAACTGGACTCCCCTATCTGACACCACATTCTCCGGAATGCCATGCAGACGGAAAATGTGCTGGATGAAGAGATCAGCCAATTCCTGGGCCGAGGGGAGTCCCTTCAGAGGGTCAAAATGAGACATTTTACTGAACCTATCAACTACCACCCAGATGACCGACTTGCCCTCAGACCTGGGGAGTTCTCCTACAAAGTCCATAGACAAGTGAGTCCATGGCTCATTTGGCACCGGTAAGGGTTGTAGTGTACCTACTGGTGCTTGATGAGAGGGCTTATTTCTGCAATCAAGAGCCAACGAAGGCCACCATACACATCTGGCCAGTAGGTCCTGAGTTCGAGCAGCCTCGGGATGCCCTGCATTCTTATGGGCGTGGAACAATAGCAAGAGTTGTAGGCGAAAAGGAAGTGGCACAAACAGAACCCCCTCGGGCTTCCCTTCAGGAACATCTTGCTGGTAAGGCCCTAGGGTAAGTGCCCAGTCTTCCCAAGTCTCCGTGGATGCTACCACCAGTCTTTGAGGTAAGATGGTCTCAGGGGTTGATGGCTGAACTGTCTCGGGCTCAAAACACCTAGATAATGCATCTGTATACGTAATGACAAATCTGAACCTTAAAAAGAACAAGAACCATCGAGCCTGTTGGGGGCTAAGTCTTTTAGCCCCTTCGATGTACTCCAAATTTTTATGATCAGTATAGACCGTGATCGTATGTTCTGCCCCTTCCAGCCAATGGCGCTGTCACGGACGGTTGCGGGGACGCAGGCGCGTCCTGGAACCGCCCGTGAAGAAAAGAACGATCGCACTCGATTCCTGCATCGATTGCGCCTCAGATCAATAGAACCAAGATTTGACGTGTAGTATCCCTATGCCTAGGAACAGCTGGGGGATCTGTCTTAGCTGAAGTGACAGCCTGGGGGGAAGGTGTTAATTAGCTTGGACATATTCCCTGTGGAAGGCACAATTCCCCTTTTGGTTCTGGGAACCAGGTGACACTTAGCTGATCTCATGGAGATGTTAATTAACCAAAGGATGCCTAGGTACAGCCAGGCAGGCTACGAATCCACGGGAGGTCTTGACACCTTGCTCACTGGTAAAGATCAAAGGGAAGCCAGCTGTTAGGTTTATTCAGGATTAGGCAGTTTGAAAATGCCCTGATGATACCACAGGGGTCCCACCCCTCATGTCTGGTATCAGGGCGCTGGGTAAATCGAGACAGACCTGAAAATGTTAATAAATCTGCCCTGACCTGTACGGTTCTGTGAGATAGAGCCCATATATGGGTAGATATGATTTCTAGCCCCCAGGATAAGGGGAGGGCTCATCTCATCTTCTAAGGGGGTGTATGGCTCCCCGCCCTCACTCCCTCCTACTGAAGCAGGGGCATAAGAATGGCTGAGGACCCAAACTCAGTGTCCTCCAGACTGGAACATCTTGCACTCATCAGATGCCAGCTTGAGGATATGCTGGCATCCACCTGGTCTGAACTCTGAACTTTGATTGAAATCCAGAACTGATTTTTCCCACAAAAAGGACATCTTTCCAGGAACTAAGTATTTTTCTCCCTTCTTTTATTTTTCATACTGGCTATTACTGTTTTAATAATTGTTGCTTTTAATAATTGTCTGTATATATTAATTATTTATATTGCGTGAATAAACGACTTTCTCCAAGTCATTCACTATCCGCTACCCTGCTTATCAGCACACGCAGAACTGATCCCGGGTCTCTGAAGATACGCTACTGTTTGTTTGTTGTTGGCTAGACAGAATACCGTGTGTTTAACCGTTTTACTCGCAGGACTAGTCAGTCAGTTAGTGGGCTCCACGGTCCCATGGTAACCGCGGTGGTGGCAGTTTACTCTGAACCAGTAGGTGACGTTGTAATTACCCGTGTCTCACAGGCTCCCTTCTGAGTTGTCTGCGGCTAATTCTTAACGGTTCCTGCGCATTGACTGCGACCAGAGTTCGCACGATCTGTGCGCTGGCACCGTTTAGAAGGCTAAGTGCGGTCAGCCACTAGGGCTCCTGTGACAGTGTTAGGCAGCGGTTGGGACCTGTGTTGTGCTGAAAGTATCTAAGATAGCGCTAGCGCTATCAAGAAACGAACTAATTCGTTGGTGTAGCTGGAAGGCAATATATTTTTTATATATACAGAGAGACTGTGTAGTCAGTACCCCTCCCCAAAAGTTTTATTTTATTTGGCATGGAAATGTCCGGGAACTACCAGAACATGTGCCTAGCAGACCTGGAAAATCTTTGCGAAGAGAGGGGCATTGGCATCCTCCGCAAGAACAAACGGGACCTGATAGCAGACTTGTCCAGATGGGATGCCCAGCAACTGCGGGAGCCGGGAGTGTCCGCTGAAGTGGATACCAGCCCATCTGACAATCGAGGGGAACCAGAGACTGAGACTCCTGACCGTACAGAGGTTGTGCATCCTGAGGGCCCTGCATCAACAGTTACGCAGGAGAATGTCAGTGTGGACCCCAACCCCAGAGTTTCTGAAAGTACTCGCCTGGAACCGGCCAGTACTGGACTGTCCGTTTGTACTGATCCGCTAATGCAGCAGGCATTACAAAAGCTGATGGACACTGACCTGGAAAAGTACATGCAGTACATGGAAGCACGAGAGGAACGGGAGCGCCAATCTGCAGAACGCAAGGCTGCTGCTGCTGAACGCCACGCGGAGAGGGATGCCGCTGAGCGGGAACGCCAACGACAGCATGAGCTAAACATGGCAAAAGTGCAACAGGCCAGCCGGAGTTCACCGCCCAGCCTCCCTGCTGAAGGAGCTGCACCACCCGTAAGTGCAAAATTTAAATTTGCTAATATTGAGAAAGACACAGACATTGACTTGTTTTTGCGGTCTTTTGAAAAAGCATGCCGTCAGTATCGTCTGTCCCAAGACCAGTGGGCCAGACATCTGACACCTTTGCTGCGCTACAAAGCGCTTGATGCCTTCGCAGAATTGCCTGCGGAAAAGGATAATGATTATGCTGCTATAAAAGACGCTATCATTACTAAGTACCAGCTGACGCCAGAAGCCTATCGGAAAAAGTTCAGGGCCTGGCAGAAAAAGTCTTCTGACTCGTATCGAGATGTGGTCAGCAGCTTGCTTACCACACTCCGCCAGTGGACTCTAGGCCTCACCAAAGGGTCTTATGATGTCCTGGAGGACTTGATAGTCCTGGAACAATTTCTGAACATTTGCCCTGCTGATGTACGACAATTTGTGCTAGAACGCAAGCCGGCTTCAGCAACTGTCGCTGCAGACCTTGCTGAGACTTTTGCAACTACCCGGGTGGCTGATACCCGCAGGACTGTCCCATCCAGCTGGAGAGGAGGTCAGCCCAATACTCTGGCAGACTCTCCTGCCCCTGTGAGCCGTCAGCCACAGAGGCCACCCAGCGCAGCTGCTGCACCCAGGCCTGCAGCGCCTGGAGAGGTCACCTGTCACTACTGCCGCCAGCCCGGACACATGAAGTTCGACTGCCCGGAGCGGAGACAGACACCACCAGCACCTGGATCATCTGCATCACCTGCACCTCACCCACAGCAGAGGCAACCCGCCAGCGAACCACAGCCTGGATCATCAGATTTTGTCCTGTTTGCCCGCGGAAAGGAAATCTGCGACCGAACCGACCAGCAGCAACTTGTTAGAGTGAACGGCAAAGTTGTCACCGGATTCCGAGACACCGGAGCTGACATCACGTTAGTTCACTCACACCTTGTACCAAAGGAGAGCATCAGCTCCAGCCGATCCCTTGCCCTTACTGGAGTAGAGGGCACCCTTTTCCACATAGCCCACGCAAAAGTGAAGCTGGATTGGGGAGTGGGAGGAGTCCAAGAACGGGTTGTTGGGGTTATGAAGGATCTCCCAGTCCCTGTGTTGCTAGGGACTGATTTGGGCAAGCTTGTGTCCTACTATGAACCTGCCACGACCGCCTTGTCGCTCACGGAAGGAGACGGACTCTCCACCCACCACCAGGTACTTTATACACTTGGGGGAGCACCAGGGGGAGGTGGGTTGAATGTGCCCAGTTCAAGGGTACCAGGTTCAATAGTGCCTGCTTCAAAGGCACCTGAGTTTGATGTACAGACTGTCTGTTGTGATGATGCTGTAGCTGTACCTGAGTTTACTGTACAACCTGTCTGTAATGAAAAAATGTCTATACCTGTCAATGTTATTACTGCATGCAATGATGATTTGAGTAATGTCCGTCTGTGCCATTCTGACAGTGTACCTGTGCTAGCAGTACCGCGCAGCTGCACTGCTCAGAACCCGAGCTCAGAACAGGTGGAGGGGGTTCCGGCCTCCTCCCCCTCCTCTGACCGCAGGGATGAGACCTTTCAGCCGCTGGCCTCGTGTGACATGAGCCAGTTGGCTGAAACTGACAGCGCCATATTCTCAGCCGCACTACAAAGTGACCCAAGCCTGGAGGTGCTCAGGCAGCAAGCCGCTGAGGCCCTCGCAGACGGGGCCGCTTTCAAGGTGTACTGGGAAGGTGGGAGACTGTACAGTGAGTCTGTACAGCCCCCTACAGGTAGATCCCACGCGAATACCAAGTGGCTTGTGGTCCCGAGTGCGTTCAGGGGACATGTGCTGAAATCCGCACATGGTAATCCTCTGACAGGGCACTCGGGTGTCCGCAAGACACTCGCCGGTATTCGGAACCAGTTTTATTGGCCCCGGATGAACAGGGATGTAGCAAACTACTGCAGAGCATGTGCCGTCTGTCAGGAGCTGGGAAGGTCCAGGGATTCCCGCGGGGTTCCCTTAGGTCCACAGCCACTCAGCAGGGGAACCCTGCGTGGGCTGGCTGTTGACCTAACCAACCCACTGCCCGTTGTCAGCAGTCCCGGCAGACACCACGTCCGACTGCAGTGGCGCAAACGCCCTGTCCAGAACGGTCCATGTTGGGTCAACCCTGAGGGTAGCAGACCGCGACCGGTCCAGGGGAACCGAGCCACAGGCTCCAATAGGTTTTCCCGCCGTACCGGCAACTCGAGGCCCGTCAGCCAGGTTATCGGCGCCGCCACACATCGTGCGGATGAGTGGCTAAGCCGCGGACAAGGGAGAGGGCTGTCACGGACGGTTGCGGGGACGCAGGCGCGTCCTGGAACCGCCCGTGAAGAACAGAATGATCGCACTCGATTCCTGCATCGATTGCGCCTCAGATCAATAGAACCAAGATTTGACGTGTAGTATCCCTATGCCTAGGAACAGCTGGGGGATCTGTCTTAGCTGAAGTGACAGCCTGGGGGGAAGGTGTTAATTAGCTTGGACATATTCCCTGTGGAAGGCACAATTCCCCTTTTGGTTCTGGGAACCAGGTGACACTTAGCTGATCTCATGGAGATGTTAATTAACCAAAGGATGCCTAGGTACAGCCAGGCAGGCTACGAATCCACGGGAGGTCTTGACACCTTGCTCACTGGTAAAGATCAAAGGGAAGCCAGCTGTTAGGTTTATTCAGGATGTGTTCTAGCTGCTGAGTCTCATAGCATAATCCATAACTTCCCAGATCTGTCATATTTCTGGGGTTCCTGAGATGGCAGCTTCGCCAAACGTGGGGGAAGTGTAGCATGAGCCCCGGTGCTGGTTCTGAGGAAGTTTCAGAACATTCTGAGGTAAGGACTGCCAGTTAGGCAGTTTGAAAATGCCCTGATGATACCACAGGGGTCCCACCCCTCATGTCTGGTATCAGGGCGCTGGGTAAATCGAGACAGACCTGAAAATGTTAATAAATCTGCCCTGACCTGTACGGTTCTGTGAGATAGAGCCCATATATGGGTAGATATGATTTCTAGCCCCCAGGATAAGGGGAGGGCTCATCTCATCTTCTAAGGGGGTGTATGGCTCCCCGCCCTCACTCCCTCCTACTGAAGCAGGGGCATAAGAATGGCTGAGGACCCAAACTCAGTGTCCTCCAGACTGGAACATCTTGCACTCATCAGATGCCAGCTTGAGGATATGCTGGCATCCACCTGGTCTGAACTCTGAACTTTGATTGAAATCCAGAACTGATTTTTCCCACAAAAAGGACATCTTTCCAGGAACTAAGTATTTTTCTCCCTTCTTTTATTTTTCATACTGGCTATTACTGTTTTAATAATTGTTGATTTTAATAATTGTCTGTATATATTAATTATTTATATTGCGTGAATAAACGACTTTCTCCAAGTCATTCACTATCCGCTACCCTGCTTATCAGCACACGCAGAACTGATCCCGGGTCTCTGAAGATACGCTACTGTTTGTTTGTTGTTGGCTAGACAGAATACCGTGTGTTTAACCGTTTTACTCGCAGGACTAGTCAGTCAGTTAGTGGGCTCCACGGTCCCATGGTAACCGCGGTGGTGGCAGTTTACTCTGAACCAGTAGGTGACGTTGTAATTACCCGTGTCTCACAGGCTCCCTTCTGAGTTGTCTGCGGCTAATTCTTAACGGTTCCTGCGCATTGACTGCGACCAGAGTTCGCATGATCTGTGCGCTGGCACCGTTTAGAAGGCTAAGTGCGGTCAGCCACTAGGGCTCCTGTGACAGGCGCCATTCCTCAAAGGCTAACTTAATGGTCAAGAGCTTCCTATTGCCAATATCGTAGTTCCTCTCGGCTGGAGAGAACCTACGAGAAAAGAAGGCACAGGGATGTAGTTTGCCTTGAAGGTCAGAGCGTTGAGACAGCACAGCCCCAACCCCAATCTCTGATGCATCCACCTCAACAATGAAGGGGAAGGTGACATCCACGTGTCTCAAAATGGGAGCAGAACAAAATAACTTTTTCAACGTAGCGAAGGCAGACTGTGCCTCTACTGTCCAATGGTAGGTGTCAGCCCCCTTCTTGGTAAGGTTGGTGAGGGGTGACACTACAGAAGAAAACCCTTTGATGAACTTCCTGTAGTAATTGGCGAAGCCAAGAAATCTTTGGAGTGTCTTCAATCCTACCGGTTGAGGCCACTCCAATACAGCAGAGAATTTTTCAGGAACCATGGAGAGACCTGAAGTGGAAATGATATATCCCAAAAAAGGGACCTTAGTGACTTCAAAGAGGCATTTCTCTAACTTCGCATACAACGAGTTCTGCCTCAATTTTCTTAAAACGAACTTCACATGTTTCCGATGTTCTGTTAGATTGGGTGAGAAAATCAGTATATCGTCCAGATACACTAGCACAAATTTTCCCAGAACTTCCCTGAAGACTTCATTGATCAACTCCTGGAAGACGGCAGGAGCATTACACAACCCGAAAGGCATGACCAGATACTCGTAGTGCCCATCGGGCGTGTTGAATCTTGTCTTCCATTCATCACCGTCCCTAATGCGTACCAGGTTGTATGCTCCTCGTAGGTCTAGCTTAGAGAAGATACTGGCATTAGTCACCTGAGCAAACAAATCGTCAATCAAAGGCAGTGGATAGCGATTTTTCACTGTGATCTTATTTAAACCCCGATAGTCAATACAAGGTCGAAGCCCACCATCCTTTTTCTGTACAAAAAAGGACCCAGCCCCTGCTGGTGACCGGGAAGGACGGATAAAGCCCTTGGCCAAATTTTCTTTAATGTATTCCTGCATAGCCAGCTTCTCTGGCCCCGACAGATTATAGATATGGCCTCTAGGGGGCATACAACCTGATCTTAACTCTATGGGACAGTCGAAGCTCCGGTGTGACGGGAGTTTCTCTGCTGATTGTGGGCAAAACAAGTCAGAAAATTCTGCGTACTGCACTGGCACCCATTTCACCTGAACCTTGGTGGCACAAACAGCAATTTTCTCAAAAAAATGATGATGACAACGGGCTGACCAGCTCTGTAGCTGATCTGAAGCCCAGTCGATCTGAGGGGAGTGTAGTTGCAACCAAGGCATACCGAGGATTATGGTAGAGGTTGCCATTTGCAGGACAAAGAACTGTAGTTTCTCCTTATGTAGAACCCCTATATTACACAACAATAAGGGGGTCTGGGAGAGAGGTTGTCTACACTGTAACGGAGAGTCATCTACCGCTGTGATCAAAATCTGACAGTCTAAAGGAAGTAAGGGAATCCCCAATTTTTTGACAAAGTCATAATCTATAAAATTAGCTGCAGAGCCTGAGTCCACGAATGCTTCTGTGGCCGTGGCCCGACCCTCCCAGGTAATGGAGCAAGGGAGGAGTAAACAGTTATTATCTAGAAGTAAACACGGCTCGCCTAGGGTATTACCTCTGACTACACCTAGGCGGCAGCGTTTCCTGACTCTTTAGGGCAATTCTGGATAATGTGACCCTCCTCAGCACAGTATAGACAGAGTCTTTCTGACCTTCTGCGATTCTTCTCCACTTGTGTTAACCTAGACTGACCGAGCTGCATCGGTTCGTCCTGAGGTGTCGAGGGTGGAGAAGAGGAGTAGGAAACAGATCTTACAGCATTTCTCCCACGGGTTTGTTTTTGATAGCGAAGGCGGTGATCAACCCACACCGCCAATGAAATTGCTTCGTCTAGAGATTTAGGCTCAGGATGACCTAACATCAAATCAGAAACTGCATCGGATAGTCCTGACAGGAAACAGTCTAATAAAGCATACGTTCCCCATCTAGCTGATACAGCCCACCTCCTAAATTCTGCAGCATAAACCTCCACTGGATTACGACCCTACCTGAGAGTCTTTCGTTTCCTCTCAGCCGTGATAGCAATATCCGGATCATCGTATATAACGGCCCTAGCCTTAAAAAACTCCTGAACTGAGGATAATGCCTCATGCCCTGTGTGAAGACTATATGCCCATGTTTGTGAATCTCCTGACAAAAGGGTCTTTATAAAGGTTACCCTCTGGTTCTCAGATCCTGACTGATTGGGCCTCAACTCAAAATAGGATAGCACACGGTTTCTGAAATTCTGAAAGTCAGATCTATGCCCAGAAAACTTTTCGGGTACAGACATACGAAGGTCCGTGACTAAAGGGGATCGCACTGTATCAATAGTCGTTTGAAGTACCTGTACTGTCCCAGACAGTTGATTGATCTGAGTCTGTTGGGTATTGATCACCCCGGTAAGATTGTTTACCGCGGTGGTCAGGACTTCAACCTGACTACGCAGTGTGTCCATAATGTTTGGTCTGCTGTTCTGTAACGATTGGTGTCAGCAAGAACAGATTTTCTGATTATTGGTGATCTGCAGTATCACCAATAATACAGATGCTATACCTGATTATGTATTGATCTGCAGAATCAACAATAATGCGAGTATAGCGAGACACAGGACAACCAGATGTAAAGATAAGTGTTTAGTGCAACAGTAATACAGATAGAGATACCAACTTCCCAGAGGAGCTAGTAGAGGGAAATATCTCTATAGAACACAGGGATCAGCATTCCAGCAAGCCGGAGATGCAGATTAACTAGTAATCAGTTCACCCGAGGAGCAGGTGGTGCACAGTAAGACAACGTATACAGATCACCCGTGGAGCGGGTGATTCAGACTGTACTGCAGCTACTGGTCACCTGAGGAGCAGGTGATTCAGACTGTACTGCAGCTACTGGTTACCTAAGGAGCAGGTGATTCAGACTGTACTGCAGCTACTGGTCACCTGAGGAGCAGGTGATTCAGACTGTACTACAGCTACTGGTCACCTGAGGAGAAGGTGATTAAGCTGTACAGAGAATCCCTCACCAGGGACTAGGCTCACTGGTGAGGGCAGGAGAGTCAGACAAGCAGATTCGGCAACAAACGGACAGATACGGTACAAAGACAGAAGGCTAAATCAGAGTAGTGTTCAGGCTGAGTCAGCAACAAGATCAAATAGGCAGAAGCACAGAATCAGTAGGCAGAAGAGTAGTCAAGGCTAGCAGAAGGTCATAACAAATAATACAATTCAATTAGTACTTTAGCTATCAACAGAATTTGACTAAGTGTGGATCCCCAGCTCCTGCGGGTTCTAGCACACTTTGGGATCTGAGGTCTGAGTGCTAACACGTAGCATTTGCAACAGCAGACGAGGAGCTACTGACAGGCAGGTCCTATATATACTGAGAGCGCCCCACAGCGCCGCCCCAGTCAATCAGCCAATCAGGAGCACTGCTGGAGTCAGCTGACCGGCCGATCAGCTGACTCCCCTTCTATTCGCATAAAGGTCCTGTCGCCTGGCGCGCGTGCGTGTAGCCCTCAGTCTATGTGCAACTGAAGAACCAGTCAAAACTCCACCATGTAATTGCGCAGCGGAGGCCGCCGGCTGAGACGCGGAGACAGCCGCCATGCCGCTCACCGCTGTGGCGGCATCTCCGCTATCTATTACACTACATATGATGATTTGGTCTCACTCAGGGCCGGGCAAGGCAGAGGCTGGAGAGGCTCCAGCCTCAGGGCGCAGTGTAGGAGGGGGCACACAACTCATTCAGCTGTCATTCCCAATTGTGTTTGAAGCAGAAAGAAATAAGAAAAGGGGATACATGACAGTAACTGCAAGCCAGATAACTAGAGATTAAGGTGTTGGGGAGGTTGGGGGCTCTGGGGCACCTATTTATCTAATAGCAATCTGTGTGTGACAGCTGGGGTGGGAGGGATGGAGGGGCGCACTTTGCTGTCTCAGCCTTGGGTGCTGAAGGACCTTGTCCCGGCTCTGGTCTCACTAGTCCATGAGCGCACCCTATTGCATTTTTGTACAATTTTTTAAATTTGAGCACCCCCCACTTAAGGGCCCTCTTCACGGCCCTGCTTGAGAGATTACAATCTAAAGGAATAGGCACGAAGCTAGATGTGGGGTAATATATAATGGGTTTACCTAGAGACAGTGAGTTTTTAGGTTATATTAAGTGAGGAGAACAAATTTGGCCAGAAGTTGAAGGGGAATAGCCTAGTTAGCAGATTTGTTTGTTTAACCACTTTGTCCTCCTTGACGTATAAAAACGTCAAGGAGGACAGGCGCGCTCCCGCGGCCGATCGCGCGCGTGCACGCGCACTCCCGGGCCGCGGAGTCGGTAGCCACGGAATCAATGTATCGGACTATGGAGCCCGATCATTGATTCCTCTCCCCCGCTGAAAAAGCGACAGCTTCTCTCGGAAGCTTCGCTCTTTCTGAAGCGGTGTCCCTCTAAGCGTACATTGTACGCTTAGAGTGACGTCATGTAAAAAAAATCGAGATTGCCATCTTGTGGCCAAAAAGTAAAACTACAAGTAAATGCCCAAAAACATTACAATACACCAATATTTCCCCAAATAAAACACTTTTATATCCCACCCTCCCAAAAATGCCCACATAAAATGTTTAATAAAAAAAACAAAAAAAAACATTACTATAAAAAAGAAAAAAACACATAAATATTTACCTAAGGGTCTAAACTTTTTAAATATCTATGTAAAGATGAAATATTTCTCTCTATTTTTTTTTTATAAGCTTGTAAATAGTGATGTATGCAAAACGTAAAAAATGCTCTTTTATTTCCAAATAAAATATTGTCGCGATACATTGTGATAGGGACATAATTTAAATGGTGAAATAACCGTGACAAATGGGCAATAACAATACGTGGGTTTTAATTATGGAGGCATGTATTATTTTAAAACTATAATGGCCGAAAACTGACAAATAATGAATTTTTTCATTTTTTTTCTTATTCTTCCTGTTAAAATGCATTTACAGTAAAGTGGCTCTTAGCAAAATGTACCCCCCAAAGAAAGCCTAATTGGTGGCGGAAAAAACAAGATATAGATCAGTTCATTGTGATAAGTAGTGATAAAGTTATAGGCTAATGAATGGGAGGTGAACATTGCTCGGATGCATAAGCTGAAAACGACTGAGATGTTAAGTGGTTAAAATTAATCAGAGCTGAGACAACAGTTCACTGTTAAGGTGCGTACACATGCACGACAGCAGCCAACGATGGGTCTGTCGGCACCTCCCGCCGGGCGGGTTTTCAGCAGACTCTAGTG
The DNA here is from genome assembly GCF_040937935.1 of Hyperolius riggenbachi. NCBI lineage: Eukaryota > Metazoa > Chordata > Amphibia > Anura > Hyperoliidae > Hyperolius > Hyperolius riggenbachi. Next base: position 440,988,887 of record NC_090648.1, read on the forward strand.
CGTGTGTATGCACTGTCGACGGATTGATAAGGCTGTTCCTGAACGATTCACAATTTACACCCAAAGCTCTCTTTGACACAGTCTGAGCAGTTAATTTGCAGACACACAAAGCTATCACTTCCAGTTCAGCTGCTCAATCAGCTCAGCTACCTCCAAAGGGAATAAGTTTTTCCTCAAAAGTTTATATTTATTTTAATCCATCCTCTCTTTCCCCATCTATAATCCTATAGCATTTATCACATTTTCTCCTGACATGGAGAAAGAGGTCTGGTTCTGCTGGTAAGGACCAAATAACTGCATACATCACTAATCTAAAATCACATTCTTGGGGCAAACTGTGGAGATCTGCTGTTTCAGCTGGTTCATATTTAGCTGGACCTTGGAGCTATCATGTACAGTTAGCATAAAAAGGAAATTTCCACCTTTGTTTGATTTCATTTTAATGTATTTCTCTAGTGTGCATAATTACCAGGTGCACTCCTCCAAACAGCTTAGTTACAACTGCTAAGCCTGCCTGTACAGCTTCAGCTCAGATTGCTATAGTAACAAAATGTGGAGCTTACGCTCTGTCAGGCTGATTTATCAGGGTGTCTCTATAGCTGGAGGGGCAAATGTGGAGCAACCAGTCAGGATTACGCTGCCAAGTAAAGCAAAGATTTGGATTTCTTTTTTTTTTTTAACTCTGAACAACTGCTCTACTTTAAAGGGAATATGAAGTGAGTGGTATATGAAAGCTTCCATATTTATATCCTTTTAAACAATACCAGTTGCCTGGCTGTCCTGCTGATCCTCTGCCTCTAATACTTTTAGTCTTAAGGGGCCCATACACCTAACGATTTTCCCGACGATATACAGCAGATTTGATCACTGTGATCGAATCTGCTGTGAAATCGTTGCGGAAACGCAAACGATTGATTTCAGTCCAAAATCAATCATTCCCACCGATTCCCGTCGAGCCGTCCGTGCGGAAGATTTTTCTTGATCGTCAATAGCGGCGTTCGAATGCCCGACGACCGATGCAATACAGCGGCAATACATTACCTGCTCCGGACCGGAACGCGGAACCCAGCGGAGAAGAAGACATCGGTGACAGCGGCGACTCGCGCCGGCCGGAGCAGGTAATATATGCGGGGGGGGGGGGGGAAGGCAGTGGCCTTCCCCCCCCGATTCACAATCTGTTTGCAGCAAAGGCAGCCATACGATCCCTCTCTGATCAGATTCGATCAGAGAGGGATCTATCTGTTGGTCGAATCTGATGGCAAATCAACCAGTGTATGGCCACCTATAGACCCTGAACAACCATTTTTCAGGTGTGTGATTCTGACACTACTGCAGACAGAGAGATCCGCATGGCTGCCAGGCAACTGGTATTATTTAAAAGGAAATAAATATTACCAGTGGCGTAGCTAAGAAGCCGTGGGCCCCAGTGCATGTTTAGCATTGGGGCCCCCCAAGCAGGTTGTAGATAACAATTGATCCAACACACCAAAACCAATCAAGGACAACCACAGTGTCAGAGGTGCAAGAAGGGGATGGGAAACTGTGTGTTAATGATTACTACTATTCAAATGAACTATAGAAGTTAATATTATCAGAACAGGACCAATGAAGAGCTAATACTGTGTTTCAGGGGTGGGCCCCTAGGGGCTCCTATAGCCCAAGGGCCCCGATGCGGTCGCTACCTCTGCATCCCCTATTGCTACACTGCTGAATATTATCCAGCAAAGAATGTAAGGTGAACTTATTCACTGATGACATTATGTTGACTCTCACAAACCTCCCACTTTCCCACGTATCTTATGAGGGCCCTGAAATATTGTAAGGGGTTGTCGGGCTTCTGGCTCAATTATGATAAGTCGGAAGCCATGTATGGCAACTTCCCTAAATCTCAAGCCTTGGCTATATCCAATACCCATAAATGTCAACATTGAGACCACTACACTTTGTATCTAGGCGTTAAGCTCAATATACCCAGCTTTATGCAAGTGACTTCATCCCTCTGTATCAGGATCTCCTAGCCCTGCTCAGGTCGTGAAACAACTATAGGATCTCGTGGATAGGACAAATCACAAGTATTAAATGACTCTTCACCCAAAGAGCGTGTATTTTTTTTTAGAGTCTGTAAATTGCCTGTAACTATTAAGACATCAGCTATATTAGCTTTACAGAAAGAAATCAACATCTTTATTTGCGAAGGCAAACGCCCACGCGTAGCACAAAGAGCCCTTCATTGGCATAAAACTGATGGAGGCCTCTCCATCCCCAATCTCCTCCATTATAATAAAGTTCAGTTGGCAATATTGCCTAGGATTCATGGTGAATCTCACGCCCCTAAATGGGTAAACCTTGAAAAATTAATCTTGTCCCCAATATCTTGGCAAGGTTAACTATGGTCACAATCTTCTGATTTGTCTGTTTTTAGGGATAAATCCATCCCCACCCATCATACCCTTAAAATATGGCAATTAGTTTGATTATAAGCCTCTTTCAAGTCTAAGACCTCTCTGGTGATGGAGATCTTCCGGAATCCAGAATTCCCAGAGGGATTCCACATCCTAAACTTCTCATGGTGGATGTGGAGGGACTATCTTTTGAGTTGTGGGATGCTTCCTACTTGGCTACAATTTTTAAAAGGAAGCACACCCTCGATCAGCTGAATTGTTTGGGGCAATGCAACTCCACCACTTTATAACCCACTTAGCTAAACCTGGGACAAGTGTTCACCCGACCCACTTAGTATATGAAAACATGACCCAATGCAAAAGGGTATGCTGCCCCTCCTCTATACCACACTAAACAGCTAACCCTCTTCCTACATGAATCCCTATCAGAAGGCCTGGGAACTGGATATGCAGAGCTCTCTTGATCCTGAGGAATGGCCCAATGCGTCAAAATATTGTCCATAGGAAGCAGGCAATCCACAAATATGGAGGGATCCATAAGACTTCTCCACCAAGTCTACCTGGTTCCTGAACATCTACACAGGATGGATTGTTCAAAAGTCAACTATGTTTTTGTTGGTCGTCAGGTCCCAGATACGACATATCACATTTAGTAACCAAACACAGAACATTTATATCGCGCTTTTCTCCTGGCGGACTCAAAGCGCCAGAGCTGCAGCCACTAGGAAACGCTCTATAGGCAGCAGCAGTATTAGGGAGACTTGCCTAAGGTCTCCTACTGAATGGGTGCTGGCTTACTGAACAGGCAGAGCCAAGAGTCGAACCTAGGTCTCCTGTGTCAGAGGCAGAGCCCTTAACCATTACACTTTCCAGCCACCTGTCCAAAGGTCTTCCACCTCTGAAAGAGAATCCTCTCCCTAATGAACACACTATTTTCCCCAGCCTACCCTGATGGAGCCTAGGATCTTCATCCTGGGTTTCAAACCTGATTCCAACCCCCATGCTCAGCACAAACTAATCCAGTTTATAGTTGCAGCATCAAAAACACACATAGCTGCAAACTAGAGGTCTCCTATCCTTTCCTACGCACTAGTCCTTGAGAAAATCAATCACACCCTAACTTGTGAAAGCATCAGCACTACCATTAATGACTGGGCAGACCACTTCCATAGGGTGTGGGACTCCTGGATTACCAAAGGTATCTCAAGAGTGTTAACATTCTGTCTTTACAAATTAGCTGCTGTGCCGATGAGATTCCTGAGCTGACACAGCTGAGAGAACAAATTACAGTGGTTATTAGTCACAGATGAGAGGGAATTAGACAGGCTAAGCTTTCTAAATACATACAAGAGTGCATTTCTCTGCTTTCCTTCTGTCCAGTGCAAGAGTTCAGGTCCACTTTAAAGTATACATGTGACCTGATGAGATAAACACAGGGCCGGTTTGCCCATGAGGCGCGGTGAGGCGGGTTCCTCAGACGGCAAAGTCCGGTGGGCGGCACCTGCCTGGCAGTGGGTGTGGAGGGACGCCGAGCTGGAGGGGGTAGCGGGCAAGAAAGGGGTATTGGGCACAGCGGCGGGAGGGGGGGTTGGACTCTGGGTCCCCCGATCTGCGCTCCCCCTCTAGCTTTTAAGTCCAGCAGCAGCATATAAATAAGAGGCAGTGGGCAGAGATGAGTCATTTCTTCCGTGTTCCAGCGTGAGTTCCACTCTCGTCACTTCCTGCAATGCCTCCCACTGTACTGTAAGTGGACGGCATTTCAGGAAGTGACAAGAGTGATACGCTGCTGTGCTTAATACCCCCTTCCTGCCCACTACCCCCTCCAGCTCAGCGGCCCCCCAGCGGGGGGAGGGGGGAGGTGGTTTCTCACAAGTTTGCCTCAGGCGGCAAAACATCTAGAACGGGCCCTGCATAAACATCCTATATAATAAACCCCATGTGTCCCTGGATCATCCTTCTGTCCCTGTGTAGCCATTGGGACAGGAGGAGGACGAGACCAGGGGGGGGGGGGAGGGGCATGTGCGGTGTGTGTGCAAAGCGTTTATACAGCAAGAGGCTCAGGCTAGCACCCATTTTTAAATGAGCCTTAGGCCTACTAGGTATATATAATACTAACCCTAGTAAGAAAGTCTCTGAAGTCCCTTTCTGTTTTCCAATACAGCAGGAGTAAAAAAAAAAAAAAAAAAAGTGAGTTATTTATGCAAATGAGCTGGTCCACAGCTTGTCAGTTCAGTCCTGTTTTCTGAATAGTAAATAGAGGCTAAACAGCTGAGAAACAGGAAAAGCCTTCTAGTGAAGTTTAATTGCACTAAAGTTCAAAGGGTTATTACTTTTCTTTCTCTTTCAGCTTATTGAAGCAGAATGTGGATTCTAAACAGCAACTTTGAAAGTCTGATGCAATCTTAAAAATTAAGCCATTAAATGGAAAATAAAAATATGAGACCCATTAACATGTTAATAATGCTCTATTTATCATTCATACTACACACAGAAATACTTATCTCATAAGTCTGTTTTTACTTTATGTTCACTTAAGCCTACTTAAGGCTTGTGTATTTATTATGCAGATCTCTGGGTCATATGACTGGCTTTTTGAAAGGGTAATATTCTGGAACAGCTGCCTCATACATGAAAATGTGTAGGTAAGGCTTCATTCACACTGACTCATTGTGGTGTGTTGCGTTGGACAATATAATTGCAAAGTATATGCAATGCAATTATATTTTAATGGTACATTCACATCAACGCAATAGCAGTGCAGAGGGGTGGAATCCGTTGAAATCATGTGAGGCATGCTGTGTGATATTGGGCATTGTGCGCATTTAGAGTTGTAGTGAATCATAGGATTATTTGAACAAACATGGTGGCTCTACATGTGCGTACAAAAAGTTTATTGATACAACTTTAAATTATGAAAACAGCATAATATCGGTAATAAAATCAACCCTTAAAAATATACAAGGAAGGGAGGGAGCGCTCCATCAGGTTCCACCAATCACCATCTGGTTTATGCTCATTGTGATCATCCAGCTTGCGCCTATGCAAATTACTTAGGCTACCAATATGGTCTGATTGTGTGGGGACCCACCACCGACGCACACCAATGAGGCCTCTTTTAGCAGCTGCTGTTAACCAAGGATCCCTGTGAGTTCTATCCTCTGTTGATAGATTGAGTTGCTCACACTATCTATTAGGTTTGTAAACCAGATACAGATTATAGCAGATCACCTAGGCTACGTTCACAGTGGTGTGTTGCGGAGCGACATAATGACCGCTTTGTAATGTGACTTGCCGCACTGCAACACATAAAAATATCCCCTCACCTGGCTCCTGTGTTGCGTACGAGAGGTATCGGCGCAGGAGACTTGGGCGCAGGATACAGCCGGTATATTGCTGATTCTGCTGCTGCCCATGTTCCTGGCCGTGTTAAATACTATTCCCCCTCCAGGCCGCCATGGATGGTTAGGAATGAAATCATTCGGCTCCAGCTATTGCTGGAAGCCGAATTATTGTGTTTTTAAAGTAACTTCAGCTTCGTCTTCTGACAGCGCTGAAGTTACTCCCTGTGCGCTGCTATAGCCGTAATTCTTATTACGGCCTATGGTGGCGCCAGCTGCGCCCAAGTGACTTCTGGGCACCGCACGGTGCCATAGCAATGGAGACACCGCTCCAGCATAGGGCGCTATGGCAGGAAACATCCGGGGCACCCCAGCCATAGGTTCGGCGTAGTGCCCCAGATGTACCACCCTAATGTTGCACCTGCTATCAAGTCTTTATTAGGAATGGCCAATGAGCTAGTAATAATTCAGAGTTGATGCTAATTTTATTCAAATGTATGCATCTTGGAATTGGACTAAATACATTCAGGTCGCATTCACAGTGGCACGTTGCGGAGCTGCATTATAAAGTCTTATAACGCAGCTTACTGCACTGCAATGATAATCCTAGAGGACGTTCATAGTGCAACGTTAAAATGTTGTGTTGTGGTAACTCACTGCTTGCAGTGCGTTACCTCTAAACGAGACGCGTAGCGATTTTAACGTTGCATTGAAACGCAACGTCCCACTGTAAATGTGATCTCAAAAAGGTGCAGCAGAGACGACCCTGACTGGCCCCTTTGGCATAGAACCCCGTAGTTAATGTATGTATGAGGCTTAGGCTGTATACATTATAAAAATTAACACAAAATTAGGATCAGCTCAGAATTGTTAGCATCTCATTCCCCATCTCTATCAGATACTTATAACAGATTATTATATAAATCAATATGGTTGACAGACATAGCCACCCCTCTAATATAATGAGCATATGAATAGGCAATTGATTGTGACTAGAGATGTGAGCGAACAGTTCGCCCGCGAATCTCGCTATGTGGCCATACTACTTCCGGGACTCTCTGCGCATGAGCGTGACATCACTCATGATGTCACGCACATGCGCTGAAAGTGCCCGGCAACAGGTGCGTGATCAAGGATGCGCACTGCCGGCCCAGCGCAGCCGTACTACCAGGGCCGGGCCGAGGCAGAGGCGAGAGAGGCTCCTCTGGGTCCTTCCATTCTCCATCCTTATGGCAGCTCCATAAGATCTGTGACAGGAACTCCAGTTGTGCCTACTACGCATGCTTGGTCCCATCTGCACGTCCTTCTCTGTCGTACTCCACTCATTGGGAGTGTTCTGCGCATGCATGCTTCAGTCTTTTGAGAACTGGGCATGCACAGAACGCTACAAGTGATGGGAGCATGATCAAAAAGGGCGCACAGACAGGAACACAAATGCACAGTAGGCATTCCAGTTGCAGATCGTATTGAGCTGCCAGCGGGATAACGGAGGGGACCCAGAGGACGCCAAATGACCGGACGGACTACACAGGGCTGGAAGAAGCCCCAGGTAAGTTAAAGGGAACCTGAAGTGAGGAAAATTATAAAAAAAAATAAACACATGACGTAGCTTCAAATGAATATTACATACTAACCTCACCGTCAGTTCCTCTCAGAAGCTCACCATTTTCTTCTTACAGTGATCCCTTCCAGTTCTGACAATATTTTGTAAGAACTGAAATATACCAATTGCTGTCAGTTATATATCATCTGCTGCCAGTTACAATTGAATGTGAAAGGTAATGTCCATGTTTCCCTATGGCTCAAGTGGGCTCAAGTGGGTGATATTACAGTTTAACAGTGTGCTCATCAGGAAGCTGTTATGGGGTAATGGCCATTTTCAAAATGGAGGGTATGGTTATTTTTACTTTTTATTTTCAGTTCAGGTTATCTTTAAAATCCCTAGGTTTTAATTCAATTCAGGTGTGCTTTAATGCTCAATTGATATTTTGATTGGATATTGATCATATGAGAGCACGGAGGGAGCGTGAGTGGGAGTGGCGGGCAATCGATGGCTGTTCAGCTTTTCATTATAACAGTTCAGAACAAGCAGCAGCATTCCAGTTGAAATTTGATGACCTTTCTACTGAATTGATATCCAGTGGTGTGAGATGGTAATCCAGCGATATGATAGATATCAGAGAAATATTAATCACTTACCTGATTGAGCACACAACTAATAGCATTCAAGATGCTAATTATACCCACAATCATCACTAATTATGAGAAGGCGCATTGATCTGTGGAGAAAGACGAGATACTTATTTTTATCAAAAACAAAAATTTGCTTTCCTAAAACAGAAAGAATTTGCGATAATTCAGGTTGGAGTGAGCTCGAGATGTCTCCCAGAGCACCACTGCTGAATATATGCAAATTAACCATTGTACCCTTAGAAGCTTAACACACCTCCAGAACCGCTGGAATGCAATGATGTGTCAGCTTGTTAAATTGTACAGAGCCATAATAATCCAACATGCATACAGACTGTTTCGGATTGTTTGATCCTCATCAGTGCATGGCATGGATTAATTTGGCTCTATGGAGTAGGGCTTGTAAACCGAGAGGTACAGACTAACCAGCAAGCTCTAAGGGTACAATGGTTAATTTGCATATATTCAGCAGTGGTGCTCTGGGAGACATCTCGAGCTCACTCCAACCTGAATTATCGCAAATTCTTTCTGTTTTAGGAAAGCAAATTTTTGTTTTTCTTAACATCTTAGTAAGGGGGCTTTTAGGACCATTGTAGTCCCTTACACACTCCAATGAGTTCTGGGTCACCATGAGCTTGCAGGTTAGTCTGTTATTTTTATCATTAATTGTCATTTTATTTCTGTTTCTTTTCATTTCATGTTAGTTGTTCTCCCTATTCCAGGTTCAGTTGTTATTTTTAACACCCACTTAGAATAAAAGCATGCCCCTCGCTGCTATACTATGCTCGAACAGCAGAACATGCAGAGCCATGTAAACAAACTGGCAATGGGTTGCCATGGCAACTGGGATGGGGACCGCAGACACCAGCATTGATATGCAGCATTCAAGTAGGCCATACCTTCATTCAGAAGCCTGAATGAAACCTACATTCTACATAAAGAGCGTTAACCATTTCAGCCCTGGCGTATACAGCAAGAGAAAAATGAAAAGCATGGTATATAGTAGAAATAGCAGCCGTATAATAAGATCACACAGTGGGTTTTTATGCTATTGCAAAACAGCAGCATCGAGCAGAGGAAGGCTGGGAGCACACTAAGCAGTGCAGAAAGCCACGTGTTTTCTGCACTGTGCATTGTTAATTTTTTGCTGTGTTTTTGGTGCGTTTGCTTTTTTTCTTATTTTCAATCATCAATTACTGGTAAGTTAATTACAGTAGCATATTAAAGAAAACCAAAAAACAACAAAATACATGGGCCATTTTCCACTAGCTGCAATCCGCTTCCAAAAGCAAGTGCCCGTTGTATTTTCCCCCCATGCAATCGCTAGCTTGGGCAATCGCACTCCATTCCCGATGGCTATATGGTGCAATCGCTGCTAGTGGAGATTGCTGCTCAGGCGATTGCAATGCAGCGTGATTGTGCTTGCGATGACATGCAGCAGTGAAAAAGGGTCCAAAAAATGGATTCCCCTGCGTGTCCATTGAGATACATTATATGTTTTTATACATGTGTTTTGAAATTCTTCCATTAACTGCGATCCGCTTCAAAATTCCCTAGATCACTAGATCACCCTAATTCACATGTAAGTCGCGGTGCACTTGTCCCACTGGTTCGTGTAGTTTTTTTCCCTGAATGCAATCGCTGGCTTATGCAGTTCTCACCATGATCGCGCTCTGTTCAGGGACGGATCTAGGGGGGGGCAAGCGGATATCTAGCCCCAGGCGCAGTTTGTTGAATTCTTAAAAAGGCGGCAAAATTTGGATGGGGAATGGCAGTTTAGGCGCCAAAACCTGACCTTGCCCCATGCGCAACTTGGTCTAGATCCGTTCCTGGCTCTGTTCCCAACAGCTGCGACGCTAATAGCAGCAAGTGGAAATTATTGCTTCTGTGATCGCAGCAAAGCACAATCGCAAGCACAATCAGTAATGGAAAAGGGTCTTCATGCAGCAAGTTGTGCATTTTCAAAACGCACAATGTAAAACACACAGATATGAGTTTTTATACTTGGGCCATAGACTTTTATTAGTGGCAAAAAAGCTAGCGTTTTCCACAACGCTAGTGTTTCTGCCTAGTGTTTTCCCTGCTTGAAAGAAAAAAATATTATATTTTAATGAAAATCTCATGTCTAGTAATGATGAGCTCCTAATTGGGCGATGCTTGTTTCTGCTCATCTAACTCAAGCTTTTCAGTTTTATTTGGGACCATGTTTTCATTCTAGTGTGCATCGTGGAACCCCAGAAAAAATAGATGATGCTGTATAAAAATGCATGGTCTGTTTGCCTGCTCATCGTTAACCACCCTGGCGTTTGATTGTTTTGCGGTGCTCGGCCACGGTTGGGTTTTTCATTTTTTTTTTATCATGTAGCTAGCCTAGCGCTAGCTACATGATTCCCCCCTCCCTGCGGCATCCCTCCCACCCCTCCGATCGCCGTCGGCGATCATACCCAACAGGAAATCCCGCTCTGAACAGCATTTCTTGTTAGGGCTTCCCTCGTCGCCATGGCGGAATGACGTCATCGATGTCATGATGTCAGGGGGAATCTAGATCCACCCCTTAGCACAGCCTGGCGGTGATTGGCCAGGCTGCGCAATGGGTCGGGGGGGGGGGCCCTCTTTCGCGGTGCGTAGCGGTGGATCGGCGGCGATCGAGTCAAACACGCAGCTAGCAAAGTACTAGCTGCGTGTTTTTTTTTTTAAATTGTCAAATAAGACCCACCAGGGGCTGAGGGGTAATGCCCTAGGGTGATTAAGGTGGCCACAATACAATCTGCCAAACGATCATTTACTAACGATTCTTCACATGAACGATCTGAATAGATCATTTGGGACCACTAATTGACAAAAGTCCTGCAGGGCCGTCCAACTCAGCACTCAAGTTATTCCCCCCTTTTCTCCCCACCAACAGAGCTTTCTGTTGGTGGGGTCTGATCTCTCCCCAGATGTTTATTTATTTATTTTTTTGTAAATATTTGTTTTATTACTTTTTGAATAAATATGCCTATTTTTTTTTATTCCCCCCTCCCTCCCCCCGCCAGCCAATCAGCGTGATCAGCTGTAATAAGCTTCAGCCTACGACAGCCGATCACTTCCCTGCTTCTGGAGGCGACAGCCGTGTCACACGGCTGTCCCCAGTACAGTGCTGCCTTAGATTGCAGCGCTGTACAGCAATAAAAGACGGCGGTTTCGCCTTCTCCGCCATCAGAGCAGGAATGCGGACATTTATGTTGTTGTTATTCTGTATATCTCAGATACAAAAATCCTACCATTATAATTATAGACTGCTCATTTCTTGGTCATATTATGGACCATAGGCCCAGTAGGCTGCCTGTCAAGTTACTGGCAGCCCATTGGGCCAATCAAAGTGTGGGGATCACGTCCTAAACAGCTACAGGACAGCTAAGAAGCGGCCACTAAATACAAGGGAGCACGCATAGGTTAGCAGCGCATGTTACGCAGCCCATAGCGTGCACTAAGTATTTTAACTCGAAACTAAGCTAATCTGCTTTAGTAGCGCAGCTTAATGAATGAAGCACATAGTTTTCAGATCAATGAATGAATTGAACTGAGGTAGGCCCCTTATACAGAGATTCATCCTGGGGGCCCTGTTCTCAAAATCCTCCTACTTGTTCTCCAGGATTTCTAACCTAGTGTGATGGGTCTCAAGCAAGCTTATCGTCAACCAGTGCATTGGTGAGGCTGTCACATCAATGAGTGTATCAAACCCAGATGCCAATGTCTTGGATTTTAGCTGAGAGGCTTTTTACTGCAGAGGAAATTTCCAACTTGAACATCTTCTGTATATCTTAATAGAGTTCAGCATGCTTTGGGGTTCTCTTTGAAGTGGTGGTTGGGGCTGGGTCCCTGTTGCTCAGTTTGTGTTGGTGCCGAACCGGAAGGACCACATGGCTGGGTCTTATCAGACATGGGTGCAATTTCAGAAAAAATCTTCTTGATGAAGTCGCCCATGCTCGTGGAGTAAGCTAGTGAGGAATCTTTACAAGAGCAGTTGGACTTACTGGTCATCTCCCCTGTACGGCCAGGTAGGAAAGGTGGCGATAGGGTTCAGTTTGAACCTCAACATAGCTCAGAGAAGCTGTCAAGGAGCAGAGCCCACAGGATTCAATCTTTTCATGAGAGCATTGCGTATGCACCCTCCTGTGTTTTTATATTTAAGAGGAGTACAGGGGTCCATACTAGTTAAAAAGGAGGATGCAGAGGCAATACTTTCTTAAGGGGAAGGTGAGACCAAACCTGGTTAAAGGGGGTGCAAAATATACATACCTGTTTAAAGGAAGTTCACAGGGGGCATCCTTGTTACAACAAGGGATCCACACTTCTTATAATAGAGGAAGCATATGGGGGACACATTTTATAATACACTACAATATGATACACTTTTTTACAGGGAAAATTATGACTGCCCTTGTGGTGGTAATGATTGCTGAATTTGCTATCTGGGGTGATAACTGTTGAATTTGTTCTCTGGGATAATAAATACTACATATGTTATTTGGAGTGCAATGATGGCTACATTGTGGTATTTAGCAGTTCAGTAATAATGGTTGTGAGTTCGATGTTTGTCATTTAAGAGGTAATCATGACTGCATTTCTTAATAGGGGCAAAAATAGCTTTCTAGGGCTTACGATTTTTGCATTTGTTATTTAGGTATATAGTTAGGGTATATACGGTAATTATTGCTGCAAATTATTATTTGTGGTGTAACAATAGATCAAGTGTAATGTGGGTGTAGATTGCTGCTATTGTTTTTTGGAGTGTAATATTAGCTGCAATTGTTATTTGTAGTGTAACAATAGCTGCGTAATATGTTGGCGCTTTATAAATACAATAAATAAATAAATAAATAACTTGGGTGTAATGATTGCTGCTATTGTAATTTGGGGTGCAATATTAGCTGCAATTGTTACATGGTTGTAGTAATTGCTGCAATTGTTATTTTAACTGTAACAATGGCTGCATTTGTAATGTGGGGTTGTAATTGCTACTGCATTCATATTTGGGGGGTTACATTTGCTGCATTTGCATTACAGACATAACAAATGCAGCATGGTTTTATTATTGGGGGAAAGGGGCATAATGATTGTCATATTGGTTGTATTTGTATAGAAAGGCTAAAGCCCCATACACATGCTAGATTAAAGTTGGCTGAGGCTGCCGATAACAACCGCCTCAGCCGATAATCCGGGATGTATGCAGCGGCACCTGACCAGCGGGTAGCAAAAGAAAACACCTTTATTCCATCCTCAGTACAAAGATTAAAATAGGATGTTATAGCCTAACAGTCTGTTTCGCAAGGTCTAGCCTTACTTCCTCAGAGGCAAGAATATTGGATCTTAGATCTGGAGGCACAGTGGCTACACCGGTCCCTCAGTGGTCAACCAATGATCTAGTGCCAGTCCGTTTTTTGCTCTTCTTTTGGCACCTGACCAGCGACTGCCGCCCAACCAGGGTTACACCCTGGCTGATAATATCCGACAGGTCCGATTGCCCGCCGGATCGATTCCCCGCTCAATACCCGCGGGCGGACAATAGCGAGGAATCGAGCGGAAGATAAGGAAGCGCCCGGGGACGAGCGGGAATCGATCCGGACAGCCGCGGGGACGAGCGGGGACGCGGCGGGAGTCGATCCGGCGGCTAATCGAGCCGCCGGATCGCATTGTGTATTCCCAGCATAATGCCTAATACACACAATGAGATTTTCTGGCAGATTTCTTGCCAGAACGTTTATTTTCAGCATTTCCGATCTCATATCCGATTGATTTTCCATAGAAGTGAACGGAAAATTGATTGTAAATCAGATGGGACATGCTGGAAATAATCGATCTGGCAAGAAATCTACCAGAAAATCTCATTGTGTATAACAACAATAAACCTCCCATTACAATTATAGCCTGGTCATTTCTTGGCCAGATGGCATGCAAGATAAATCAGCAGGGGATCAAATACTTATATATCTGGTACTCTTGGACACATGTGTGGCACATGTCTCTGGTCTGCTTGTCTTGTTAGTGAATATTTGGTACATGTTATGGACTGCAGAGTATTGCATTATATACTTTCCCAGGTGCACTGTACAGGGCACCCTAATGCTCAAGTACTATTTTACCTATTTAAAGGTAGAGAGAGGAGATAAACCTTCTTTGGAATGTTCCTACTGTATATTGTTTGTGCATATTGGGGAGCCTTCTCCACAAGGCTAGAGCTAGACAGATTTAGAATAGGTTATCTTGAAATACACCCCTAGGGAGACTTTCTTCAGCTCAGAAGGCATTATTACTATTACTTGTTCCATGCAAAGTGGGCAACAATTTAATAGCTATTATTAATAATTGATAATTTTCTATGTTGTTGTACAAAATAAAATACAAACATGAGTACTTAACCATTTGCGGACCGAACCGCTCTGGCCGCTTAAAGACCAGAGCCGTCCATGTCCTTTCTAGCACTGTGATTGGCTCACAGCAATCATGGGGTCAGGAGCCAATTAAATTGGCTTCTGATTGATATGCGGAAGCTCTGCTGTCAGCATGACAGCAGAGCAAATGGGTGCAGCGACGCAAACAGCAGCGGGAACGGCGATGAGATTGTGCGGCGGGGATGGTTGAAATTTGTGCCCTGGCAGAAATAACTGGACATAAACAGGACGTAGATTTCAATCATTAAATTCCAAAAGACAAAATGGGGTCTGATGCACTATACAGTTTTATGAGTTGTTTCATCCATACTTTTTTTTCACCATATCTAAAAAAAATTTTTTTAGCTCTGTACAAATGAAAAAACATTTTAAATATGATGTTGCTGATTACCTTTTGGTGATCTAAAAAGATGTAAACCACAGGTGATAAATCAGTATATAATATTCAGTGAAATTTGAAGTCCATAAAAAAAGAAATGTGGTGTAAATTCCAAATTATAGTTATGGGACCTTAAAGCGGGATTGTCAGCCATAAAATCAAATTCCATTTACCCACTGCTCTGTGTTTATTATGTAGTCTACATGCTGTCTGCATTACAAACATTCCAATATGATCATACATGTTACTACTGTAATGACTCTTTTCTCAGTCGGCTTGGCTCCTTTCTGGTACATTGCCGGGGAGAGGAAAGCTTGTTATCTCCCCTCCCACATTGCTGCTCCTCACTGATTGGCTGAGGGCAGTTGAGCGTGACATGAGGTAACCTCACCCCTCTTCAGAAGCTGTTGAATACGATCTGTGCTGTGCTCACATGTATTTACAAAGCAAGTTAGTACAGAGCTTGGTGGGGACGAGGATTTTCAATGCATACACCATTTCAGGCAGAAGTAAAAAAAAGAGTAAGGGAGGAAATTACATTAGGATTGGCTTCAGTCAGATGCAGTAAAGATGGAAAATGCTTGGAACAGTTTTCTCTTTATTTATTATATAAAATTCACATGCAATAAAAATTTAGACAGTACAAAAAACATTATGTAAGTAGAACAAGTATTTATCGACATATACAGGATCTTCTAAAAAAATTAGCATATTGTGATAAAGTTCATTCTTTTCTGTAATGTACTGATAAACATTAGACTTTCATATATTTTAGATTCATTACACACAACTGAAGTAGTTCAAGCCTTTTATTGTTTTTCTTATTGCTGATTTTGGCATACAGCTCATGAAACCCCAAATTTCCTATCTAAAAAAATTAGCATATTTCATTCGACCAATAAAAGAAAAGTGTTTTTAAATCAAAAAAAGTCAACCTTCAAATAATTATGTTCAGTTATGCACTCAATACTTGGCCGGGAATCCTTTTGTAGAAATGACTGCTTCAATGCGGCGTGGCACGACCTGGCACCTGCTCGCAGTGCCAAAACCACTGGTAAATGGTTTACTGACCATGGTATTACTGTGCTCATTTGGCCTGCCAACTCTCCTGACCTGAACCCCATAGAGAATCTGTGGGATATTGTGAAGAGAAAGTTGAGAGACGCAAGACCCAACACTCTGGATGAGCTTAACGCCACTATTGAAGCATCCTGGGCCTCCATAACACCTGAGCAGTGCCACAGGCTGATTGCCTCCATGCCACGCCGCATTGAAGCAGTCATTTCTGCAAAAGGATTCCCGACCAAGTATTGAGTGCATAACTGAACATAATTATTTGAAGGTTGACTTTTTTTGTTTTAAAAACACTTTTCTTTTATTGGTCGGATGAAATATGCTTATTTTTTGAGATAGGAAATTTGGGTTTTCATGAGCTGTATGCCAAAATAATCAATAATGAAAACAATAAAAGGCTTGAACTACTTCAGTTGTGTGTAATGATTCTAAAATATATGAAAGTCTAATGTTTATCAGTACATTACAGAAAATAATGAACTTTATCACAATATGCTAATTTTTTGAGAAGATCCTGTATATGTGTTTTTTCCTTGGATAGTATGGTGAATTGCCCAGAGTACATCCTCAAGTAATTCACTGCTATCTATAGTACCAATCATGTACTGAAGCCCTGAACTTTTCTATGCAACTTTACAGGTAATTTAAACCTTTATCAATTAAAAATTGTATTAATTTTGGTAGGATATCTGCAGTAAGACTTATTTGTTTTCCACAGTAATTAAAACTCACAGAAGTCTTATCTGTTCCCCACTCTGTTCCAAAAAAAAGATTGTACTGCTGTTTATGTCCCTCTTGGAGAGTTTCCTACACTTCCTGTTCAGTAAAACTGTTCGCATATGTTATAAAATGAGAAAAATGTCACCCCAAAGGGCTACAGACAGCAATAAAAGCATGGCAAAGAAACAAACACATTTATGTTCTTTCAGCTAAAATATTTTACATATACATAGTTGGCATAAGTAACAGCGCAGGGCAACTTTACCAATGTTCAGTGAATATGGCCCATAGTATTATACAATGCCATCTACCACCTAGATCACAACGCACTACCCCTGCAAAGCAACAGCATGAATTAGTAACCCTAGAAATTAAAGATCAGGGCAAATGCACTGAGCTACTATAGTATTTACTTGTTTGCTGTATTTCTATTTAAAGGTCACACAGACACATAGGGAAGATGTATAACATACTATAATGAATTGAGACTTTCATCTATGGTTTTGAAAGAAATATAACCAGGAGTGACTCACAGCATATGCATACCATGTTGGCAAATTTTTAACTCACCGACATATCTAACACTGACCAGTCAACTGGCACATACACTTTGTCCACACGAGCCAGAAAATCACACATGCTTTGCCACCTCCACCCTTTGGCCTCTATGCAGTGTTCATGTATAGCTATAACTTTCCTAAGATTTATTTTACTTCATTTTACATTTGTATTTATATTACTCACTTTATTGTATTTTTCCGCTATTAGCAGGCACAAGCAAACATGGACTGGCACTTTTCACAAGCGCAAAGACCAGGGACCAGTGGGTTAGTACATTTTTTAGTATCTTTATCTCTATAACATGGGTTTATAATCTAATGTATTATTTTGTTATTTATATGTATCTTACTTATATAGTCACACATCTTTATAGAGAACTCTAAACTTATTAAGGAGCAGGATATGCAGGCAGTACCCTATTTTTAAACCGGTTCCATTCTATGAGGTTGTTTGTAAGTTGAATTTGTAATGTAAGTCAAGTCATGTATTAAACATAGTGAAACGCGGATAAATTATTTACAGTACTTTCGAACAACTCTGTATTTGAACATTTAGTATTAACAATGTTTTTGTTGTTGCTTCCAATGTGTTTTTAAATTGTTTTTAACTAGTTACAACAGTTTATACACAGTAAAACCCCCTGTATCCAGCGGTGATTGCCTGATGCTATATACATGTGCTTGCTGGTTGCTTAACCCAGCTATAAATTAAAGAGGCAGTATGGTGAACATAGATGATTTTAGTTAGTAAAATAAATAATGGGCACAAAAGGCCCAAGTTATAAAAAACTGAATGGCTGGTGAAAATTAGAGTGGTGTCTGTGTGACAGCACATATTGCTGCAGCGGGGTAGGGGGAGGGGGGATTGATTGGGGGAATTCGGGGGGGGGGGATACACAATTAATTGATGGAGTTCAGAAGGGCTCATTGACCATGTGGGGGGAGAGCAACTGCCGTTCTGACTAGAAAGATCCTCTCCCTCTGATAAGAAGTTACAGGCTGCTTGCAATGTGTTGTTTAATCTTTGTAGTGTCTCTGGCTGAGTCTGCCCCTCCTTTCTCTCACACAGACTGTGCATGTCACGTGTCCAGTCTCAGAGCCAGAGACACTACAGAGTATAAACAACACACCACGAGCAGCGTGTAACTTCTTATCAGAGGGAGAGGATCTTTCTAGCCAGAACGGCAGTTGCTCTCCCCCCACATGGTTAATGAGCTTTTCTAACCTCCGTCACTTAATTGTGTATCCCCCCCCCCCCCCCCCAGCTGCAGCCTATGTGTGCTGTCACACACCACTTTACTTTTCCCCAGCCGTTTACTTTTTTTTTTTTACCTTGGGCCTCTTGTGCACATGATTTATTTTATTAACTGTAATAAGCTATGTTCGCCATACTGCCCCTTTAACACTAACCGCCCCTCCAGAGCAGCAGAACCAACAATCTCTCAGGATGCCGTCTTTCTTATGTAACCTACAGCTCCCAGGCAGCTTTCCTGTGTCCTCTGTGTATGGCTCCCTGCGTGTCACCTGACCCGCATCTGGTCAGGGGACACGCCGGGAGCTGTGCATGGATGCCAGAAAGATTCTGGAAGCTGTAGGATGCGTAGAAGACGTGGTACTGCGCATGGCTATCTGCCAATCAGCATACTCTGGACATATGTATAGAGAGCAAAAGGGGGTAGGATGATAAAAAACAGCCTGTTGGCCCCAATTTCAGTGTATAAGGGCCCGTTCAGACTGCACGCGTTTCCAGTCGCATTTTGGAAACACGTGCAGGAGGCAGACATGCACGACATCAGACAGTGCATAGAGTGCACTGTCTGATGTTCACACTGCATGCGTTCCGGACCTGTGCGGTCCGGGAACGCATGCTGCACGCAGATTTTGTAAAAACGCGCGGCTGTCCCATTCACTTTTCAGTGATGGGATCAGCCATGCAACGCACACAAACGTGGATGGCGTGCGTTCGTACGCGTTGCGCAACGCACGCGTTCCGCACGCATGGTCATCCACATTTGTGATCTGAACGGGCCCTAAGAGTAGTGAGCAAGGTTTTCTAACAGACCAAATCACTCATTAGCAGTTGGCAGGTGTCAGGGGACACCTGTACATATTTGGTAAAAAAAACACCCAAAATGATCTTGAGTGATTTTTCCTGGCCACTTAAAGGGGTTCTGTGGACGGCCCCCTGCAGATGTCCCGCGCTGTCCTCTTCCGATGCTCCATTCCCCGCTGCTGGCGCCGGTATAATGACGCGACCAATTACACTGTGGCTGCACGGCCGTGGCCATGCGCGTGCTCACTCCCGTCATCGGGAGCTTACTGCGCAGGCGCAGTACAAGAAAACTTCGTACTGCACCTGTGCAGTAAGCTCCCGATGATGTGCGCGGGAGCAAACATGAAATGGAGTTATACCCACAACTGTGGGTTACGTCCAAGGCAACAACTGTGTAGGTATAGGTGGGGAGAACAAAGCCGACCCCACTCACGTTAAGAAGTCACAAAGAGGCAAAACCCCTCCACTCAGGGTGGACAATAATCAATAAAAAATAGGTAAACAGAGGTGCCAATAAGAGTAAAACTAGTTAAAGACAGTAATACCCTCGAATATAAGTCGACTCCAATATTTTACTCTCTTAAGTTGGAATTTTTTATTGACTCAAGTATAAGTCTATCCAGCAAAGTTATTGGCTGCATGAGGTGACCAGGAAGAATTAACAGCTGCACTCGGGGACCAGAAACGATTAATGACTGCACTTCATACAGTATTGCAGCCATTAACCCCTCCTGTCCCCTAAGTACAGCCAATAATTCCTCAAGGCCCCCAAGTGCAGCAATTATTCACTCCTCTTCCTGCAGCCCAGTATTTTTCCCCCTGCCCCTTTCCTTGTTAATTGTTGTAGCCAGGACTCTAAGATCTGTTTATTCTTGTCATTTCCTTTATTAAGAAAGTGTCACTTACCACTGGGTAAATTGCTGCAAATGGGAATATCACTAATCATACACAGTGTGCTCAGTGATTTCTGTGACTCTTGTATAAGTCAACCCGTATTTTACTTAGTGACCCAGGCCCAAATTTCAAGACTTATAGTTGAGTATATACGGTTAAAAACAGTTTTAAAAAGAAGGTAAGGGTGGACTCTGTTTACCTACTTCACAACTGTTTCAACTAAGCGGGGATATTACATAGCCATGTGTTTCTTCAGTTTACCTTTGTGAGTTTTACACATGCTTGTTTACATTTAAAATGTATAACATTGTATTAATGCAAAATTCTGCATTTTTTTCCTGTTTTACATATCTGATTACTAGCGCACAAAATGGTGAGGAAGCTGGCGTTTGGCCAAATAATCCAATGGAAACAGAAAGGCTTCAAGCCATGATTTTGGCATCAGCAACAGGTTAGTCTCTAAATGTACTGCAATGTGCAATTTTTTGGGTTGTGCAGTTGGTTATACACATTCTAAAGTTGCCAGTATATCATTGGAAATGAAGACTAATGAAGACTTTCAACCTTACTAAACTTAATACCGTATATACTCACATACAAGCCGAATCTTTGAACCCCAAAAAGGGGATCAAAAGTGGGGGGGGTCGGCTTGTATGCGAGTCTTGGGTGGTGGGTGGTGGTCCGCACCCCCCCCCCCCCCCTCCCCCGCCCGCTCCCTCCGCGGCCTGCTATTACCTGTTCAGCCAGCGGCCGCTTCCTCTTATCCGGGTTCCCCTCTCCATCATGCGTATAAGTGTATCACAGCAGCGCGCCTGTGACGAGGCAGGAAAGAGCGCTTCCCCTGGTAACGGCGATACACATCGCCGTTACAGGAAGCCGCGCTCTCTCCTACCTCGTCACAGCAGCAGCGCCGGTCGCGTGATACACTTATATGCATGATGGAGAGGGGAACCCAGATTAGAGGAAGCAGCCGCTGGCTGAACAGGTAATAGCAGCGGCGGCCGTGGGGCGAGGAGGAGGGGGGGCACTATACTGGGCACTATACTGGCTATACTGGGCACTATACTGGCTATACTGGGCACTTTACTGGCTATAATGGGCACTATACTGGCTATACTGGGCACTATACTGGCTATACTGGGCACTTTACTGGCTATACTGGGTACTATACTTGCTATACTGGGCACTATACTAGCTATACTGGGCACTATACTGGGCACTATACTGGCTATACTGGGCACTATACTGGCTATATTGGGCACTATACTGGCTATACTGGGCACTTTACTGGCTATACTGGGCACTTTACTAGCTATACTGGGCACTATACTAGCTATACTGTGCACTTTACTAGCTCTACTGGGGCACTACCTACCAATACTGGGGCACTATACTAGTTATACTGGGCACTATACTAGCTATACTGGGGCACTACCTACCCAGACTGGGCACTACACTAGCTATACTGGGCACTTTACTAGCTATACTGTGCACTTTATTAGCTATACTGGGCACTATACTAGCTATACTGGGAACTTTACTAGCTATACTGAGGCACTACCTACCCATACTGGGCACTATACTAGCTATACTGGGACACACTGGGGGGATCACGCGGCCTGCACCAATCCAGCATTTCCTACCCCCGGCTTATATGGAGGTCAATCATTTTTCCCTGTTTTTTCAGGTAAAAGTTGGGGCATCGGCTTATATGCGGGTCGGCTTATATGCGAGTATTAACGGTAATATCTGTACTGGTTTACTGCTGACTAGTTGAACACTGACCTATTAGTCTTACAATACCCAGCTAACTTTTTACATATGTATTGGTATAGGAGGTTTAATCGACGTTTTACTAGCATCGTCTAGACAGCTAGGACTGCATCAGCTGGTGCCAGTTCCAGTGGCACCAGTACTAGCTTTCCCAAAACAACATTAGTTTGTCACATGAGCATGTGCACACCACCTAGCTTTAGTCTGTGAGACCTAGAGCCACCGGAGGATGGCTGGATCTGGACAGTAGTGATGCTGCTCTAGCTCTGAGTGGGGGACAAGGACACCTGGGGCTGGAGGAGGCCACAAACACACTGCCTACAGAAACAGAGTAGTAGTACGCGATACCAGACAGTGCTGAATTAGTCAGCACTAGCCATGCTGTACAGTATATCTATATATATAATAGGCTAAGTACCTCAACCTTCAAGCAAGAAGAAGAAGTAGCGCCCTGCCCCCAGGGCCGGTCCAAGGAACAAGAAGGGGCCGGTCCAAGCAAGAAGAAGTAGCGCCCTGCCCCCAGGGGCAGTTCTAGACTTGCCACCGAGCTGGAGGGGGTCCGCCGCGCTGGAGGGGGTAGCGGCCAGCAAGGGGGTATTGGGCACATATCTGTGCTCCCCCTCTAGCTTAAGTTCAGCAGCCGCCGCTATTAGTAAGAGGCAGTGGGCGGGGATGACTCATCTCTTCCGCGTTCCAGCATGCGTTCCACTGTCCTCACTTCCTGCAATGCCGTCCACTTACAATACAGTGGGCGGCATTGCAGGAAGTGACGACAGTGGAACGCACGCTGGAACGCGGAAGAGGTGAGTCATCCCCGCCCGCTGCCTCTTACTAATAGCGGCGGCGGCGGCTGCTGCTAACCTTAAGCTGGAGGGGGGGCGCAGATAGGGGACCCAGGTGAGGGAGGGGGGGTCTGACCCCCCTCCCCGCCGCTGTGCCCAATATCCCCTTCCTGCCCGCTACCCTCTTATGCAGCGTATGCTATGCTGCGGGTCCGCTAGTAGTGTTTTATTTGTGGTTTAGATAAGCTTTATGTTTAGTAGGGCTTTATACCATTTTTTAAAAGTTCTCCAGAATTGCAGAACATATGTGTTTCTTTGCACCTGGTCTGGATTTATTACAAATGATCTACTATTAGGTGGCAAAGATTTTTTTTTACCTGTGGGTCACTTACCCAATAGTAAAGATAGCTGAAATGTTTGCTGTTCTTACAGCAATGACCCATGCAAGTGTAGGAAACATTCAGTGTGCATTCACACTATGCATGTTACCGCACCCTGTGTTGCTCACCCTGTGTTGCTGCACCCTGTGTTGCTCACCTTGTGTTGCTCACTTTGTGTTGCTGCACACTCTTGCTGTGTTGCTGCACCCTGTGTTACTCTTGCTGTGTTGCTCACCCTGTGTTGCTGCACCGTGTGTTATGGCCCATACTCACGGGCTACTTTTGTAGAGTGTCGCTAGCACACGGGAGCGTGTGCGCGACAGTTCGGCGACAGCTCGTCGCCAGGTCCCTCCGCATACACACCGTGGAAGAGGGACCAGTGATGCGACGGAAGCTGTCGCCGACATTCCTCCCCCCCCCCCCCCCCCGCCGGAAACTCAGTGCTCCAGCTATTAGGTTGCTGTCGCTAGTCCGCATACACACGGACTAGCGACAGTTGCGGCGACAATTGTAGCCCGTGAGTATGGGCCATTACTCTTGCTGTGTTGTTCACCTTGTGTTGCTGCACCCTGTGTTCCTTACGCTGTGTTGCTCACCCTGTGTTGCTGCACCCTGTGTTGCTCACCTTGTGTTGCTCACTTTGTGTTGCTGCACACTCTTGCTGTGTTGCTCACCCTGTGTTGCTGCACCGTGTGTTATGGCCCATACTCACGGGCTACTTTTGTAGAGTGTCGCTAGCACACGGGAGCGTGTGCGCGACAGTTCGGCGACAGCTCGTCGCCAGGTCCCTCCGCATACACACCGTGGAAGAGGGACCAGTGATGCGACGGAAGCTGTCGCCGACATTCCTCCCCCCCCCCCCCCCCCCCCCCCCGCCGGAAACTCAGTGCTCCAGCTATTAGGTTGCTGTCGCTAGTCCGCATACACACGGACTAGCGACAGTTGCGGCGACAATTGTAGCCCGTGAGTATGGGCCATTACTCTTGCTGTGTTGTTCACCTTGTGTTGCTGCACCCTGTGTTGCTTACGCTGTGTTGCTCACCCTGTATTGCTGCAGCCTGTGTTGCTGCACCCTGTGTTGCTGCAACCTGTTTTGTTCACCCTGTGTTGCTGCACCCTGCGTTGCTCACTCTGTGTTGCTGGCTGCACCCTGCGTTGCTCACTCTGTGTTGCTGCATGTGAAAATACTACCCAGACAACTGTATGGGCATGTTCACATCTCTGCACTGTAATGAACCACATTAGCTATCCCTTTCTACAGTGCCTCTCTGCATAATGTGTCAGTAGTGAGCAAGTGTACATTGCGTTACGCTCTCATTGTAGCACAGGCATTATGCAATACACACTCCGGCTTGATCCAACTCATTTTTTCTCAAAGATTTCTCCTAGATGATATTTTGACACCTCATTAGCAAGAAAATAGTCAACATAATTTTATAGTACTTTCACTATCACCTACTTTTTTGTACTTTTTCAACTGCAGTGTTCCTTATTTTAAATAGAAGATGAAAATGATCTCCCTGGAGAAAACTTAGGAGAAAAATTTAATTGGGTCTGGCCCATAGTGTGAACTAAGCCTTAAAGGTCGTCCTCTACTGCGCCTACGCAGTACACTCCGGACAACTCGGACCTCATTGACAGCAGCGCAGACGCAGTAGAGGACGACCTTGAGGTCAGCCTCTGCACCGGCGGGGACCTCGGGCCGGCGGCTGGGAGTGGAGCTGAGGCGCTGGACGTAGCGGCGGCAAGGGGCTGGAGGAAGCCCCGGGTAAGTAGGTTGGGGGGAAGCTTATTTTGGCTGATGTTTCCTTTAACATATAACGATAGGTAATGTTTATTGTAACCAGGCCTAGTTTGAAGGATCACTAATGTTCTCCAGTATGCTTAAAATATTTCCAACTCTGGAGAGTGTTTGTAAATGACATCCAACATGTCCTTCAACAGTGAACTATAGGCTAGTCCACACTGACATTATTGTCTGGGGAGATATTGGGGTGTATGCACTAAACTGTGTTAAGCAGAATTACATGCGTAAAGTCGTATGCATGATGAGTAGCATGTAATGTATTGCATGTAATGTATTGCATTCTGCTCTACTCATCATGCGGTAAGAATTTACGCATATAATTCTGCTTAAAGTAAACCAAGTAGCATTTTTAGCGCTCAGTGCCTCTTAATAGCACATTAAAAATGTATGGTAACAATGTGGCTCATTACAAAAAAAAATCCATGCTACCTCTTCTTTTTACATTTAAATGTGTGTTAAAGGCTTTTATTACCCTACTTCCATGGCCTGCTGTCTATTGAAAAAGAAAAGGCAGATTAGGACTGCTGTAATTAGCAGTAGCAATGAGCAAACAAAATATTTCATCAGCAGGGGGTGAGGAGGAAGTACAATGTGCTTCTAAGAGTTAATAGAAGTCACACTTGATTACCTTTCCCTGGATAAAAAAAATGCAGAGGGAAGGAGAGGGGGGGGGGGGAATGGCAGCTCCTACAGCTATTAGAAACCAGGACAAACTGCAGAAAAAGAAAAGCTACATGGATCTCTTTAATGCAGTTTTGTGCATGCACCCAATTGAATCTAATTGATTATGTGTACATGCATGAGAATACTGTATGATTTTTTATTTTATCCCCGCAACTGTTCCACACTATAGGAGTGGTACTTAATGACATCCTATGGAGCTACATATTTATGCTAAATTTAGTTAAAGACTGAGTTTGCTAGGATAAAGAATTATATCGGTTGCCTACCTAGGATCTGCATGAATTATCAATTTTATGCTCCTGACAGTACCTCTGACACTTTAAGGTACTTAACCTAGGGAAGGCATTAAACACTCCGGAGGGAGTGTCTCCTGCAGATATGGATTTTATTTAATGTCAGCTCATGGCCTGACAAGTGTCCTCAGATCAGTATCTGCCAACTCAGCGGGATATTTTCTTTGAAGGCAATGGAATATGTCAGCTGAGTAACCAGAGACACACATCTGAACAGCTGTCAACTGCAGTGGGAATTACTGTATTTTTCTTGCAAACATTCCTTCCATTGGTATTAACCCGTTTTTCTAGCTTAAATACCTTACCCCAGTGACAGAGGTACTTTAAACATACTTTACACTGCTATTTTACTATGCATGCTGCTTTAATCTCTCTTGTCAAAAGCCTAACCCAAACTAATCCCTTTCATTGCACATTACCCTCCCCCTTAAAGAGACTCTGAAGCGAGAATAAATCTCGCTTCAGAGCTCATAGTTAGCAGGAGCATGTGTGCCCCTGCTAAACCGCCGCTATTGCGCCTCTAAACGGGGGTCCCTTCACCCCCAAACCCACCCCCGCAAGACTTGGTCGCAGACTTGGTCGTTCCTGGAGGCAGGGCTAACGGCTGCAGCCCTGCCTCCAGTCGCGTCTATCAGCGGCGCATCACCGCCTCTCCCCCGCCCCTCTCAGTGAAGGAAGACTGAGAGGGGCGGGGGAGAGGCGGAGATACGCGCTGCCAGACGCGCGTGGGGCAGGGCTGCGGCGGTTAGCCCTGCCCCAACCAGGAAGCGCTTCCCCGCTGCACCGAGGGGATTTGGGGGATCAGGGACCCCGTTTTGCGGCGCGATAGCGGCGGTTTAGCAGGGGCACGCATGCCCCTGCTAACTATGAGGTCTGAAGCGAGATTTATTCTCGCTTCAGACTCTCTTTAAAGCTAATTCCTTCCTAATGTCTAACTATAACCACTCATTTGACTTCTTTCTGATGCTTATCCTTAAGGGGATCCAGACAAATTTTATTCTGCAGTTTGTTCTGTTTTCTAATAGCTGTAGGAGATGTCCTCCCCCCTCCCCTTTCCCTCTGCCCTTATTTATCCAGGGTAAGGTGTGAAGGTAATCAAATGTGACTTCTCTAAACTGTTTGAAGCACAGTGTTTTACACCCCCCCCCCCCCCCCGCTGATGAAAGCTTTTGTTTGCTCATTGCCACTGCTAATACAGCAGTCCATATCTGTCTGCTCATTCTATGGATGGCAGGCTGTGGAATTAGGGTAATAAAACCCTCTAACAAACATTTAAATGTAAAAATAAAAGGTAAAATCAATCTTTTTTAGTAATGAGCCACATTGTTAGACTGGATTTTTTGTGTACTATTGAGATGCCTTGGGGCTAAAAATGCTGCTCGGTTCACTTTAGATTTCCATCAACTAAAGTTAACCTTACCCTATCAACTTAATCCTCCTAATTGACACCTAACCCTTACCAATAACCGATACTCACCTTCCATCACCTTTCATTTTGGGCATTTTTGGTTTATTATAGTTAAATGCTGAGTACTAAAATTACTCAAGGAAGTGTGCCAGAAGGCCCAGTGCTAAAAAATAACCTCCTGCAGACAATGCCTGGTGTCAAAATCACCTTCTGGCCAGAAACCCACTAGGAGCGATTTCTAATCGCTAGTGATTTGAAAATGCTCTTCCTAATGCAATGCTATGGGGGATTTTCATAGAATCACATTGCTCAGGTGGGACCACACCCATAGCATTGCATTAGCAAGAGTTTTCAAATCACAAAGCGCTCATAAAATCGCTCCTAGTGGGTTTCTGGCCTCAGTGAACCTAACTGAACTGTTCATCTGTCCAAGCCTTCTGTGAGTCCAAAGGAGTGAGAAACCATTTATTTTATAAATCACTGCTATAGATGGTTGAATTTCCCCCAGATATATTCCTCTCATAGACAATTCATGGAAAAGCATGTACTCAGCCTTATAAAGTGATTGATTTGTAAGTCTTATGCTCGATGGTCAGAGTCACATTGTTGTGTCTCATTTCTGCTCCCTATGTAGGCTAAAGCAAGAAGCAGAATAAAGATATCACATTTAGAGATCAGTCACTTTATTTGAGTAGACCATCTCTAATCACTATATAAGAAAGTAGTGATGGTCATGTCTGGGAGAACTCACGTAGAAGTATGTGATCAGTTTGGACAGGTGATAGATATGTATGCCCCTGATTTGCTAGTCATGATTGTCACAGACCGCAAGGGCCGGTCTGCGATCAAGGTCAATCGATCAGAGTCAGAAATCCTCTCACACTGTCATTTTGCTCATCACAAAGTGTAACCTGACTTCGCAAGTTGATGAACCGACTAGCAGAGGGGCGTTCGGACGCCAAAGGATTCACCGCACACATACAATTCAAAGATCTGCCACCAAGCGGGTTACACAGCCCGCTACTGTAATTATGCTAATACTTCGAGAACGCTGTTAACCCTTTGCAGTATGCAGGAATCTGGGTCAGATCTGAATATCTGAGCCGGGTCCAAGCATACGGGTTATAAATGTACACTTCTATTAAACACAGGGTAGCGGTTTCAGGAGAATAGGTACGATTGTGTATGTTCAGCAACAGGTCGTAACCGCTAAATGATATACACTAATTAACATATGCACACAAAGCTTAAAAATAAAAGGGATAAAATCAGAAAGTTCTTACTTTAGTTACAGCTGAGCAGTCCATTTGGAGAATGAAGAAACAGAGTCCGGTTCAAATGCAGGCATTGATATCAGAAAAGTCCTTGAAAGAAAGCATGTGTTCGGTCCTCCTGGAACGCATACATTTTGGAGAACTGGGTGGGTTTGTTCCTGCCCCAACTTTTATAGGAACTGAGTTTTGGGCTGTCTTTACCTGGAAAGTAGGTGTGTTTAAGGCGGGAGTTAACTCCTAATCAGCAAGGTTGTCGCCCCCAGAACTCAGAGCAGAAAATGTAGCATTTATTAATCATCTGTGTGACTCCGCCCCAGATTGGCGTATCACAAATCCGAGACTATATTCATAAGCGGCCTGCGACCCTGTATCAATGAGGCTACACATGCCTATTCTGTCGCGTTCGGTCTGCGCATGCTGAATAAAGCAGTTTCCCGAATGACCCCTGACAGTTGGAAAATTGTAATTCGGGTGGATGATAGAACTGGTTTATGGGTATCAGAAAATTTATTTTTTGTCTTTCTGTGACAAGCCTATTTTGAATTACAAATACATTAAAGTTCTCTTTGTTTGATTCTAAGATTCTGGAGGGAATCCCTTATCTTTACTGGTTGTATCTGGTATCTTTTGGGAATGCTGTAGACCAAATGGTCTCAGCAGGAGGGTTAGCCACCTGTGACATTCCTCTATGGGTGAGGGGTTTGCTTCCCTTCAGAAAAGAGGGAAAGGAAAGACATTTGTTTACATTTACACAGGACTGACAGTGTAACAAACATTGAAGAGACAGCTGCGGTGAACAGCGATACCATCTGCCTGCCTAGCGATCTATCCATGCCTCGGGCATCTAGTACGCGGAGGACGGGTTTGTCAGCAGCACATAGGGTTGCATTGTCGCGTGCACGCACGCGCAGACAGGACCTTTATGCGGGGAGGAAGCACGTCAGCTGACCGGGCGGTCGGCTGACGTCAGAGGAGACGCTCGCCGCTCCTCATTGGTTGATGGGAGTGGGCGTGCCGGAGGGGTCTCCTCTGCTTCTTAAGCCTTGCAGAATCACTCGCAACTTGTCTGCTGTTGCGAATACTTCGTGTTAGCGCTCAGACCTTAGATAGATCCGGTGTGCTTTGATCCGGGAGGAAACCGGGGATTTCACACAGAGATATGAATTGTTTGATAGCTATAATTATAAGTGATATACTGTATATTATCTATGTATGACTCTGGCTCGTTTTGACTACTCTTCCGCTCAGTGATTCTGTACTTCTGCCCGTCTGATCTTGCTGCCGACTCTGCCTGTTAAAACCTTCTTGCCTTTGCCTTCTGATTTTGTACTGTATCTGTCTGTCTGTTGCCAACTTGATTAGTCTGACCACTCTACTCTCACTAGAGGGCCCTTGTCTCTGGTGAGGGGCTCTGTACTGTTAGTACCCACCAGCTCCTCTGGTGAGGTATAGCTAAACCTATCAGTACTACTGTTGCACCAGGCACTATACTTTGCTAGTAGCTATCACATTAGCTGTCAGGTATACTTGTATTCTTGGTGATTCTGCAGATCACCATATAATCAGGTATATATCTGTATTATAGGTGATACTGCAGATCACCTAATAATCAGAACTCTGTTACTTGCTGACACATATCGTTACAGACAGTAATGGGCTGGGCTATTACGAAAGTTGTTGGCGATTACGCACGACTTTCCGTAATGTTCGTCACAATGATTATGTGCTAAAGCAGGTTGTGATCACAGCAAATCAGAGCTTTGCAAATCTATCAGCTGATCAAACAAATGACATGCTTCTCTGTGAGTTCTGCTAGACATGACCATCACTATTAGACAGTGATGAGTATCAGGGAGTAGTGTTAGTGTTTGAATTCAGAAGAACATTCAGCACTTAATCTGCCGACAGGTTTTTATTTATTTTTTTAAAATCATGTAGCGATGATAGCTACTGTGCAGCAGCACCCCCCCCCCCCCACAGATAGCTACTGTGCAGCAGCACCCCCCCCCCCCACCCGCTTCGATCGCCTCCGGTGATCTGCGATCAGGAAATCCCGTTCAAAGAACGGGATTTCCTGGAGGGCTTCCCCCGTCGCCATGGCGACGGGTGGGATGACGTCACCGACGTCATGATGTCATTGGGAGTCCCGATCCACCCCTCAGCGCTGCCTGGCGCTGATAGGCCAGGCTGCGCAAAGGGTCTGGGGGGGGGGGGGCGGCGCGGCGGGTAGTGGCGAATCGGCGCTGAGTGGCTGCGATCGGTATGCACACGCAGCTAGCAAAGAAAAAAAATTTTGCAAATCGGCCAAGCAGGGCCTGAGAAATCCTCCTGCGCAGCTTACCCCAAACTAAGTTCGGGGTTACCGCCAGGAAGGTTAATTTAATTTGCGCTTCACGAAGCGTTTCATATCCTTCCTAGTATCAGATTCATGTAGACTAAAGCCAGGTTCAGTGCTGATTGATGCTTAAAGGACAACTATCAAAGTTAACTAAAATTCTAAATGCCATGTATATTTCCAGTAATTACTAGCAAA
The DNA here is from genome assembly GCF_040937935.1 of Hyperolius riggenbachi. Lineage (NCBI taxonomy): Eukaryota > Metazoa > Chordata > Amphibia > Anura > Hyperoliidae > Hyperolius > Hyperolius riggenbachi. The sequence goes on from NC_090648.1 coordinate 441,019,865, forward strand.
TAGCAATACAAAGGCTTTTTTTTCATCTTTGCATTTATTATGTGAAGAAAATATGAAATTTACAGAGAACAGTTTTCACAGTGGGGATTAATATGGAGGACTGTACCCAGCACATCCAGCATACAGAAACAGTCCTTACAGGCTGTAATCCTGTGACTGAAATGACTTCAGAATGGCAGAAAGCAGAAATACAGCATTAAAATAGTGTGTAAATAACTCAGCAGCTGCAGCTCTATGTGCCTGATCATGTGTCTCTCTCTGCTTCAGTTAGTTTTAAAATAAACAAAGATTACAGCCAGGAAGAGCTAATTCTGAATGGCGGATGTAAGCATCCAAGAACCGGAATTAAGTAAGGGTCCTTCTCTTTAGATCCTTTCTCTGTAGTTGAAAAATCTCTCAGCTGTTCTCATATGATCTGTGAGAAAGTAGTATGTGTGGGCAGGGCAGAAACAAGCATTAAAAGACATTTATCGATTAAAGCATTTTTTTTTAAATGCTGTATGTTAGTGCACACATAACGTCAAGTACAAGAGGCGGTTTCTTTTCTCACACAGCTCTGCCTCTCTGCTGTAATATTATCCCGACACATCCAGATAAAAAAATATGTCCAATCTGCAGGACAGACCATGTTCCTGTACAGGGGAGGTTGCTATCAACTCCTCAGTGTATGGTCTAGTAATCACCCAGCTGAAAGAATCTTATTCATGTGGTGATAAGGGGTTAAATTAGCAGAAATGTGTGTGTTAAGGTGGCCATACATGATAGATTTGCAGCAGATTCGACGACCATCAGATAGATTTCTGTCAGATGCCAGTCAGGTTGAATCTGACAGGAACCTATCTGATGTGTGCCACACACTAGGAACAGATTTCCAATAGATTTTCAGAATTAAATCTATTGGAAATCTATTGAAAATCGATCTAAAGGCATTACTTCACCATTAGATCCAATGCAACTCTATGGTAGCAGATCGACCTAGATTTTCCATCCTGTCAGATAGATCAAATCGATCGAAATGTGCCGCAAATCTATCAATTGGTCGTTTGATGCATTGATTTGCAATGAAACGATTCGATCCATTGAACACTGAAATCGAACAGTGTATGGGCCCCTTTATTGTCTTCACTTATCTGACTGTTTAGAAAGATATATTTATCAAGGTTTCTCCTCTCCCTGCATGGAGCAGAGGTTGCTACAAGCTGCAGACAGGAGCCAGAAGTGAAACATCACGAGCAGTCAGTCAGGAGTGGTGTATACATACCCATATACAGTGGTGTATGCCTGATAAGTATTTATATCTCCACTGCTAGTAATATCACAGCCATATCCCAGCACCTCTAGCTACCTGTTACCTCAATTGATCAGATCAGCTTTCCTCCTCAGCCTCTGTGTATACTGTGAGGAGAACACAGTGAAGTATTTGTGAGCTGTGTTAGAAGTGAAGGATGATTTTAAAGCAGACAGAGAGAACTGATGTAATAAATACAGCGCCCCTGGCCCTAGTGGTAATGTGAACCCTAATACAGAGTATTAAAGAAAAGTGTTTATCGATAGTTGTAAACCATTTCTCTGTGAATAGTGACACCTATCTACATGGTACAGTCCTGGTCTCGACGCCGATCCATGAAGCAGGGCTCTGATGGACTGGAATTTCCTTCACACAAACTTTGATAAGAGACTTCTGAAAAGCCTTCTCTTGTTACTGGCTAATAGCTCTATAAATATGGGGGGGGTTTACAGAATGACCGCTTCTTTGATAGTTGTCCTTTATGTGTGGTGTTCTGAATTTGAACACCAACACTGTTAGGGGGTGGATCTATTGTGTAGCCTGAATGTGAGGTTAAATAAATTTTTTGTATATCTAATTTTCACTCTGCTCTTACAGAAGCTGCTGAAGGCTCCAACATTGGAGGAGGAACAGGGACTATGGGTCTTGGTGCCTGCTACGGGCCTCAATTCACTTTGCAGCATGTACCTGACTACAGACAGAATATATATATTCCGGGGACTGCTACTCTTAATGCTGCTGTGAAACAGGAAGTAAAGACTCCTGCACCTTCAGGAGGGAACAAGAAAAAAGCAGCCAAAAAGGAGAAAAAATAACATTTCCAACAACGCGTGCATCTTGCACCAATGGAACATATTCCTCTAAGCACTTAACCCCAACCAAATCATATTGAATGTCATTGTTACAAGGAAGGGCAAAAAAATTGAAGGTGAATGTTCACGGTTCCCAATGAAAAGTTGGTTTTGATAGTTGAACTTTTCATGAACCATATCGAATTTTTTTCATACATGCAATGATAATTTATATTTGGCAGCGATTTGTTATACGGTTTTCTTTTTTTTTCCAGCTGTACTAAAATGCCCCACCTAAAAAAAAAATGGTTATAGATATATAATTTTGTACAAATTTTTCCAGGTCAGCCAATGACGAAAACAAAAAAGGAAAAGTCAATTGACTCTAAAACCTTTGCACTGTAATTTTAAACTTCGTATTTCCTTTGTTAATGTTTAGACTAGTGGGATTGTTGATATAAACTACCATAGTGTAAGGTTCTTATAGATTGTAGCATACATACAGTACCTTCTAAAAAGAATGCTCTTTTTTGTGTTAAGCTGTGATAAATGATAAGCAAGGATCAAGACTGAAGAGCACATTTTTCTTTGCCAAGAAAATTTAACTTTAGAATTTCCTCAGCCCTCATCGTTCAATACGGAGTACTTTCCTGGAGTAGGAACCTCCACAGATATGTAAATTGAGGTACTTCGCTTAACCTCAAAACAATGGCTATCACTGTTACTTCTAAGTAAGAATGAAAAGACTTTTTCCAACACACCTGTCTGATTCTGGTGTATGAACAGACTAGTAAAGTATATGGTACAGTAGGCTCGTGCCTTAGGCATCATCAGTTCTAAAGTTGCCCGTTCATAAGAGTTGATTCAATCAGGGCAGGTTTTTCCATAAGGCACTGTAGGCACATGCCTCCAGGCACCTTATGTGGTCTCCCCCCCCCCCCCCCCCCCCTCAGATCACTGACCTCAGGAGTTTATAGTCTAATCCCTGCCTCATAATCCTTGTCTCATGTCACTATGGATGATATAAGCCAGAGTGTAAGATTCTAAGGACAGTTAGTGACAATAGGCAGGAATTAGAGTTCAGAATATCCTACTTGGGGGTGTGGCCTGTGTTCAGGGGTGTAGCTTAGGGTTCCAGAACACCTGTGCCTACAGGCCTCTGAGTTGTAATCCCGGCCCTGGGTACAATCCAGCTACTCTTGGGGACCTTTCCCAGGTGCATTTATCCCCCTTTGGTTGCCCGCTTGCTCAGTGTGTCCCCCCTTAAACAGTAGTCTATATGAACTCACTGTCAAATCCAGCTTTTATCTTGATGAAGCAATCGGCCAGCAGAATCTCCCAAGGGTGGTTGGATTGTGTCTGTACTATGGACAACTTAAGATCTGGTGTTACCTTTACAGTCACCATGTTAAAAACCTTTCTGATTCAGAATGATGAAACAATTCACAACTTCATGGGAAGTGTCACAATATTCTACTCTGTAGTGGAAACAACTAAGCAAGGTAGATGCGTTGTGGTGTGACTCTGTGGTACCATTGGCTATGTGCCTCCAGGGTCATCGGTGTATGTAATAACCTGTATGCGTAGGTCAAGCTAGAATTGGATGTCAGAGTACAGACCCGGTTCTTTAAAGGGAACCTGAAATGAGAGTGATATGGAGGCTGCCATATTTTCTTGCAAACAATGCCAGTTGTCTGGCAGCCCTTTTGATCTTGTGGCATATGTGGTGTCTGAGTCAAAACCCTGGAACAAGCATATGGTTAATCCAGTAAAAGCTGAGTCAGAGTACCTAATCTGCTGCATTCTTGTTCAGGGTCTATGGCTAAAAGTATTAGAGACACAGGATCAGGAGGACTGCCAGGCAACTGGTATTTTTTAAAAGGAAATAATTATGGCAGCCTCCATATCCCTCTCACCTTGGTTTCACTTTAAAACAGAATGAAACGCAGGGAGAATTATAAGTGGGCACTCGGTGCGCAAACTGCTGTCTACACAAAGGTAGCATTTATATGTTACAAAAAAAAAAATCAGAAAGTTCCTTGAAATAATCAGTGATGTGAGGCCTCCTGCAGTCTTTTCGTGCTCTGTGCCCATCCATAACTGTGATCTGGGGCTGCAGAGGCTGCTTGGGTCACAGAACCACCCCTTAATCTTACAACTATGGAAATGACTGCACCTTTTTTGTTATAAGTGCTTTGACCACTCTAAGAAATATGGAGATGATTTACAGGTGCATAACTACAATTTTACATATAAATGTCTCCTTACTGAAAACAGAACTTTGTGTACTATGTATGCATTTCTCTGCCTGCCATTAGTTCACCTATAAAGCAAACCAGTGGCAACAATAAATTAGTAAACTCAGTAAGGACACCCAAAAGACGTTCTTATACCAATCCTTACTTTCTCCATCATGCCAACGGCTCTCCAAGCTCACATGACTTGTTATGTAATCAAGTGTTTCATATGTGTGTCTAAGTGTCATATTACATGCTCAGATAATGTTATATAGGAGGCAGAAGGCTATTTACTTAATTACCGACTGACTTAAAGTGCACCCGGGGTGACATGCGACATGATGAGATAAACGTGTATGTACAGGGCAAAACGTATTAATAGCAAGGCCGTTTTACTTGTTTTATTTTGCTGCCTGAAAGAGTTAATTTCTAGGCATGGAAGTGACAGCTTCCGTCTTGTCGGTACTTTGTTGGGAATATCGTAAACATTACTGATAAGCGAATTACAGCCATAAAAGTTTTCCCGGCAGAATACGACTTCTTCTATAAGAGAAACTACTGTGACACTTTAAAAAGTCATTTTTAGGAGTAGGAGGGTAAATATAATTGTTTATCTCATCGGTTTATTTTCACTTTGGGTTCACTTTAAAGAGGAACTCCAGCCTAAACAAACATACTGTCATTGAGTTACATTAGGTATGTTAATTAAAATAGATAGGTAATATAATCTCTTACCCACACTGATATAAAAGAACAGGCAAATGTTTGATTTCATGATGGCAGCCATCTTTTTGGTTGAAAGGAGGTGACAGGGAGCATGAGACAGAGTTCCAACTGTCCTGTGTCCTGAGCACCTCTCCCAGTTGCTAGGCAACGTGAATAACAACATAGGAAATTCCATCATGCTCTGCACAGCATCAGGGAAAAAAAGCCCAGGCTTTTTTTCTTTGATGGGTGGAGCTTAGGTAAAAATGCAGCTAAAAACTATGCTTTGGTAAGAAAAACAAAGTTCTGATGCTGTGAAACTGTTAAAGAAACACCAAGCCTTTTCATTTCTGCTGAGTAGATTTTTAGTCCGGAGGTTCACTTTAAAGAGTTGGTGTTTGCAAAGGAAAAGCAGCGCATGATAGAGAGAATGGACAGGGACTATAAGTACTGGTCAGGGCTGGATGAATATTTTACTGCTTTAGTTTTGCCACTGGTCCATTTTATTTGTAACTCCCAGGAAGAACAATCTGCTGGCATGTAAAATAATGAATTATCAATATGCATTGAAATAATAAGGTCTATGCAGGGGAGTTGCGTAGCTTGACAAATTGGTTTGGAGAGCCTGGATGGTATATATGAGCCAAGTACCTGTCCTTTACCTGATTAAATTCAAATAAAAAAGTACAACGAGGGCTGCAAAGTTATAACAAAAAAACAAAAAACATTTGATGAAATGTAAAGAATGTATGTTGTGACTGTAATAATGTTTAAGCGACTGTGTAGCAAATAATCTAGTATTAATTAATGTGATCTTGATTTTTATTCTGATAGTAAATAAAACATATTAAGGCTAAAAAAGAATTCTCACTTTAAGTGCTCCACTTATCTGCCAAGTGGTGGCAGACATATTGAAGGCTGTATATTCATCGTTCATAAGAATACAATCAGGAAAAATGGGAGAGTGCTAGGGATGATCAAGGAGATGCAAATAATTCTGAGCTTATGCAGCTTGAAAACAGCCAATCAAGTCTCACCACGGTTTAATTTGATTGGTCCATTTTCAAGCTGCATATATTTGCCTACAGAATTTGCATAATCCTGCATCAAGGTGGAATTATTTGCATCTTATTGACCATCTCTACTTATAACCAAAGTAGCTGATTCATCATTATATTATCTAGGCAATGTGTAGTATGCAGTTATATACAAATATACAAATATTGGTTTTAGGTGGAACTAAACTCAGAATTTCTTCTCTGCTCTAAAAGATTAGCCACAACATGATAACCTTTATGAAAAAAAAATCTTCATTACAATTTATGGAAATACTAAAAAAAAGCTTGAAGTTTTAACTTGGTTTCACTTTTGCAGGAAACACTAAAAGGGTTTACTCTCTCCTGCAATCTATTCACAGCTGCTGATAAGAACTAATTAGACACTTTGGTCTGGCTAAACAAACAAAGAACATAGAGAACCTATTTTCTTCAGCCACTACAGTATGTGACCAGTGTAGTAGAGCATTGTACCATGTTAGCCATCAGTAAAAGCAAGAAGTTTTGAATCAATAAATGGTATCACCCTGATTCAAAACTTCTACTTTCAGGTGTGTGATTCAGACACTACTGATGCATGAAAGATCAGCAGAATGCCAGGCAACCGGTATTGTTTAAAATAAATACATTTGGCTGCCTCCATATCCCTCTCACTTCAGGCGACCTTTAAGCTTCTCTGGATTGAAATTATTCAAAATGTTATGCTATTTTGTGTAAAAAAAAATTGCAACCCTTGCCTCTTGCCTCGGCCATATCGGATTGCTGAAAGATTTGCTGAAACCTTACTGGCTTAGTGATAATGTGAAGTGTAAACAGCAGTGAAGTCAGTGTGATGTAAAATCTGATCCGTAGGTTTGTTTAGCCAGATGTAAGTGTTTTGTTTTTTATTTACTTTTCAGGTAGCTGCATGTAACTGCAATGCGTCTTTTCCATAAATAAAACACTGCTTTATTTGCCCTTGCAATAAAAAAATATAGTGAACTCGTGCAAATGTTAAAGGTGTAAACCCTAAATACATGTACTATGACTAAAATACTCCAAAATACTCACCTATAGAGAGGGAAGGCGCTGGATCCCACAGAGCCTTCCCAGTCCTCTCTCTGTGCCCTTGGTGCACCGATGTCCCTCATTGCAATACCGGGATCCAGAACCTTCCCTCTCCATAGGTGAGTAGCTAACTATTTTTTTTTTAGTCGCTTCAATTTTACTGGAAACAAATTAGGCCACAGAAATTAGGCCACAGATAGAAAATAATGTAACAGGATTTTTTAATTTTCTACTCTCTTCTGAAGTCCTTGGAATTACAGCATTGGCATTAGGACTAATGTCTAGTCGTTGGGACAGGACGTGGGGAAGGCTACCCAAGTTCACTACATAAGACAATAAAAACACTTTTCGGTACATTGAAATTCCTTGTCAGGATGTTACTGCTAGGTTTAAAAGAAGCCAACACTAAGGGTCACAACATACCAGACAGTGAGTCTTCTTAGGGTAAAAATAAAACAATACAGCTTTATTGTCAGTCACAATAATGTCCAGAAACAGCAACAAAAATACACTACTCTTGGTATTCAGTGATCACACTGTAGGCACAGCACAAAATAGAGAACCTTCTGAGTCTGTACCAATTCTATCTCTGGCTTCTTGCCTTCTGCAGCCACCCGGGCCTAATGGCAGTCCTGAGCCACTCACCTTTTCCAGGGTTCTCCTGGTCTACCAGAACTGGAGTCCAACTCCCTCCAGCACTTCCACATCAGCAGCTTCCCCGCTGCTACAGGCCTGGCAGCCCTCTCGACTACACAGCCTTTCCGGAACTTTCTTGCTACACATACAGCCCACTGCATACTGGGTGATGCAGCTACTTAACCAATTCATGCTAATTACACAGGTGAGTTCATTAACCCCCTCTCTGCCAGACTCAGGAGTGGCGTGTAAGGCCCACCCTTCTCCCAATACCCGCCAGTCCTGGATCCCATTCTAATCTGCAGGATAATGTTGTTACTAAATTGCAACAACAGTCATTATCCAGGACTTTTCCATACAAACCAGACCAGAATCAAAGAGACTAAGGACCCCTTTCTTGAGGTAACATAATGAACATTGAAAACCCAACTCAAACAGCCCTGTTCATTATGCTGTATACAGTTAGGTACATAAATATTTAGACAGAGACAACTTTTTTTCTAATTTTGGTTCTGTACATTGTAATAAATCTTTGTTGGTTGCTATTGGCAACAACACTACACCTTCGTTCGGCACCATATCACAGGAAGTGTGATAACTTGACTCTCATCACAGCAACAGCATAGGAGATAGAACTTCTTAGACATCGTCAAAGTTTCAGGAGTTTATTCAGTAAACAGATATACAGATGCTTATCTCTACATGTTCGTTACACCTCAGCGAAGCAATTGGTCTGTAGTAAGTCCTCTTTGCGTTACAGGCTCTTGGTCCATTCCTTTCGAATGGCAACCAGGCTTTCTCTTAACGGGAGCTCGTTAGCTCTTCTTATACTAACTCTAAAGAGTTAAATGTGACATCATCTGAGCAGGGACGGATCAATACCTCATCGCCTGCTATTGGCTGATAAGACCCTGTGATATCATGACAAGCACAGTCTTTACTGCGCATGGCCTGGAAAATTCCATGTTCCGGGGACCTGACTCTTAATCTAAAAAGAACATTGTTTGCCTTTAGGATATATGAAAACACTCGATGTTTACAGAACAAGACTGCCTCCCTGTCTGTACATCATAGCCTTGTACCGTCTGAATCACACTGTTCTTCAGTGCTTCTAGAAATGCTCCTTAAAAGTATACTCTGCAAATCAAGTCTTTTAACCAAACTCAGTTAAAGTAACTGAGGCCTACGAATTCATATAATACTTAAATTCTAACATACATTACCACAATGAATTTTTAATGAAACAACTAAGATGCAGTTGAAGAAGGGCAGACTTTCAGCTTTAATTCAGTGGGGTGAACAAAACAATTGCATGAAAATGTGAGGCAACAAAAGCATTTTTTAACACATTCCCTTCATTTGAGGCTAGATTCACAGTGGGATGTTGTGGTTTGATGCAACGTTAAAGTCGCAACGCAAACTTACAACGCAACGCGCCAAAAAAGTCGCAACGCAACGTTACCATCTGGATAGTGACTGGATAGTGTAAGGTGACTGGATAGTGTAATGGTTAAGGGCTCTGCCTCTGACACAGGAGACCTGAGTTCAAATCTCGGCTCTGCCTGTTCAGTAAGCCAGCACCTATTCAGTAGGAGACCTTGGGCAAGACTCCCTAACACTGCACGCGTCCTAGTGGCTGCAGCTCTGGTGCTTTGAGTCCGCCAGGAGAAAAGCACAATATAAAGTTCTGTGTTTGTTTGTTTGTACCATCGCATACAGCAGATACAGTAGAGCATACAGACAATGAAATGTATGCTTCCAAGTCATTACTGAGCATGTGCAAACAGTTTAACGCAGCTAATAACATGTATAACACACGGCATGCAGTACTTTCACTTAAAGAGAATCTGTATTGTTAAAATCACACAAAAGTAAACATACCAGTGCGTTAGGGGACATCTCCTATTACCCTCTGTCACAATTTCGCCGCTCCCCGCCGCATTAAAAGTGGTTAAAAACAGTTTTAAAAAGTTTGTTTATAAACAAACAAAATGGCCACCAAAACAGGAAGTAGGTTGATGTACAGTATGTCCACACATAGAAAATACATCCATACACAAGCAGGCTGTATACAGCCAGCTCAGAGGACGATTTATCCAGCTTGTAAAAGATAAGAGAGAAGAGAGAAGCTGCTCTAATCTAAATAACACACAGGCAGTGTGCATAGAGGGGCATGGAAGGGGGAGTTCATAGCAGAACCACAACACTGAAGAACTTGGCAGCCTTCCAGACACAGGCCTGACAAGTCTGACAAGAGAGAGATAAGTTGATTTATTACAGAGACTGTGATAGTACAAAGTGCTGCAGTAAGCGAGAACACATTCGAATAGCTTTTGGAACTTGTAGGATGATAAAAAACAGGATGCAATTTTTGTTACGGAGTCTCTTTAAGGTGCAGCGTTAGACACCAACGCAATGTTTGCACTGTGAACGACACATTGATTTTTCATTACAATGCGCTTTAACGTCCCACTGTGAACTTAGCCCCAGGGGCTCAAAAGTAATTGGACAATTGGCTATTTCATGGGCAAGTGTGGGCAAGTCCGTCGTTATGTCATTATCAATTAAGCAGATGAAAGTCCTGGAGTTAATTTGAGGTGTGGTGCTTGCATGTGGACAATTTTTTTTTGAGAAAGACAACATGCCTTCAAAGGTTCTCTCCATGCAGGTGATAGAAGTTATCCTTAAGCTGCGAAAACAGAAAATTTTGAATATTGTGCAAAAGTCCATTTATTTTGGTAATTCCAATTAAAAGGTGAAACTAATATAGAATATTGAACCTTTTCACAATATTCTAATGTTCTGAGATTTTGGTTTTGGGGTTTTCATAAGCTGTAATTCAAAATCATCACAATTATAACATATAAAGGCTTGAAATATCTCGCTCTGCATCTAATGAGTCTATTTCATATATTAGTTTCACCTTTTAAAGAGACACTGAAGCAAACTCATTTTGCCCATTTTACCTTATAATTTGCTTCAGTGCTCTCATGACAAGTAAACCGCCACTTCGCCGCCGCAAAACGAGGGGTGCAGAGCCCCCAAATCCCCGGGGGACAATGCAGCCGGCATTTCCTGGAAGGGGCAGAGCATTCAGCTTCAGCTCTGCCCCTCCTGATGTCAATCACGGCGGATCCCGCCTCTCCCCGCCCCTCTCACTCTTCCGTTACAGAGAGGGGCCGAGAGAGGCAGCGATCCGTGTAGCGATTGACGGCAAGAGAGGCAGAGCTACAGCTCATAGCTATATTTGCAGAGGGATTTGGGGGCTCTGCAGGCCTTGTTTTGCGGCGGGACGCGGCGGTTTACTTATCATGAGAGCACTGAAGAAAATTATAATGTAAAATGGGCAAAATTAGTTCGCTTTAGTGTCTGTTTAAGTTGAATTACTGACATAAATGGACTTTAGCATGATATGCTAATATTTCGAGATTCACCTGTATATAGTCTTCTCACTAACTGTCCCTCAGAGGAGCTCACAATATGATCCCTACCACCAGGGCCGGAGCTTCCATAGAGGCAAAGGGGGCAATTGCCCCTGGGTCCCAGAGTCTGTAGGGGCTCTCCAAGGTGTCTCCCCCAACTTACCTGTACTAGCCGGGGACCCTGCAATAGGGCAATGAAAGACTGACAGAGGAGCGCACCTGCTGGGAAAGGCAAGACGCGACCCTGCCAAAGACACTGCAAGGGCCCCCAAGAGCACAGTTAAGTTAGGGTGTGACCTGGGGGAGTGGGGGATCTTGCTCAGGTCCCCTGGGGGGAAATTTAGCTGCAACAAAGGGCCCTTTAGAGGGTGGAATATACCCCACGAGGCACCGTAGTTTCCTGCCTGTAGGAGAGGCGGCTCCGTTACTTTAAATGTCTCTCTACTTATTGGGGGGGGGGGGGCTACTTAATACTGAGGTGGGGGCACATCTGGCTGCCTATACTTGTGTGTGTGGAGGGGGGGCAAATTTACTACCTAGATTAATGGGGCTACCAAATGAGTTGAGGGGCAGTGTTCAGGGTGCCAGAACGCCTGTGCCTACAGGTTTCTGAGCTGTGATTCTGGCTCTGGCCCCTAATGCCACTTTTTGGTTGGAGGGGAGGTCTTTTGGGGGGTCCCCAGGTTAATCTTGCCCGGGGCCCCATTGTTACTAGAACCGGCCCTGCCTACCACAGTCATATGTCCATCACAGTCTAGGGTTGTTTAAGGTGAAGCCAATTGATTTATCTGTATGTTTTTGGGATGCAGGAGGAAACAGAAGTGCCCAGAGGACACGGGGAGTACATAAAAACTCTGTGCACAACACTAAAAGTGCTATCCACTACACCACTGCGCTGTACACTAGTTCTGTGAGCGATCAAGGGCGTTGCTTTATATGGCAGAGGGGGTTCAAGTGATATAGAGGGACTGCAAGTGGGAAAAACACAAGTGGGGAGCGATCACCCAAGGGAGCTGTGCAAAGAGGTACATATGAAATATGTGTGTGTAAGTAATGGGGGGGGGGGGGGGTTGCTATACATGCAACATGTGGTTACTATGTAAGGAAGGGGGGCTGCGCCGCAAAGGGGACCCTCAAGAAAGTTAGCCCAGGTGAGGAAAACTATAAAGCCAGACCTACACTATACTGTGTTTTTTTTTTTCCCAATTAGAAGTTTTTGTCTAATCGAATATCTGATTGGGCACAAAAATTGTATGGTGTATGGCTACTTTTAATCTGATCTGATTGCCTTATCCAACCATGCACCTATTTTTATCTCCAAGAAGTTTGACTGCAAGCCATTTACCACTTCAGATTTTACTGCTGTCTGTGTTCTCCTTACTTTCTGCCCTGCTAAGAGGAGAGCAGAGAATAGCATTTCAGAAATCTGTGCTGCACTAAAGCTGCTTACTGAAAAAATACAATTCCACACATGTGCACCGCAACGTGAACGCAAAGATTTTTAAAATATCTGTAGTGCCATTGACTTACATGAGTTCCGGTCACCGCATGTCACCGCAAATGTTGACCGACAACGCGCTGATGCTTTCGCTTCAGATCGGATGCTTCCGACGCATCACACCGCATTTAATCTAAAATTTCCCATAAACTTTCATTGCTTTAGCGTTACCCTGCGGTAAATAAGGTAACGCACCACAATGAAAACATCTCAGTGTGATGGACGGCCTCAGGATATAGTGAGAACTACATACTTGCATTGTATTTACATGCAGATTATAATTAGCTCCTACCAGCTAAGCATTCATTTTTGTATAAACATAAACCTATACCTAAACACAATGCTAAAAATGACCTACAGTGCCCTAGTTAAAATACTGACAGGCATCTTAAAGGAATACTGCAGGGGGGTCGGGGAAAAGGAGTTGAACTTACCCGGAGCTTCTAACGGTGCCCCGCAGACATCCTGTGCCGTGCAGCCACTCATCGATGCTCCGGCCCCGCCTCCGGTTCACGTCTGGAATTTCAGACTTTAACAACTTAACGACCGCTTAACGCCGATAGGCGTCGGCAGGTCTTAAGTAGTATAGCATGGAAACGGTGCCTCCATGAACAGTGTGCGAGCCGCCGATCGCGGCTCGCACGCGTAATGTAAACACGCGGGGAAGAAATCCCCGCTGTTTACATCAATACGGCGCTGCGGTGCAGCAGCGCCGTAAGGCAGATCGGCGATCCCCGGCCTATCCTATCCGGCGCAGGACGGATATCCGTCCTGCGCCGCACACAGGTACAGGGAGAGGGAGGGAAGGGCAGAGTGGCCAGAAATCGCTGCGGAGGGGGGCTTTCAGGAGCCCCCGCAAGGCCACATGGAGCGGCGTCGATCAGACCCCCCAGCAGGTCATCCCCCTAGTGGGGAAAAAAGAGGGGAAGTCTGATCGCCCTGCCATTAACAAGATCGGTGCTGCGGGCTGTAGAGCCCGCGCAGCACCGATCATCCACAAATCCCCATCCAAATCCCCTGCCCAGACCATACTGGGCCTGCGCAGTACGCTCCTGGTGACATCAGCAGGAACGAGGGCACGGTAACACAGGCACAGTGGTTTTCAGACTTTAAAGTCTGAAATTCCAGAAGTGAACCGGAGGCGGGGCCGGAGCATCGGTGAGTGGCTGCGCGGGTACAGGACATCTGCGGGGGACCATTAGAAGCTCCGGGTAAGTTCAACTCATTTTCCCCCGACCCCCCTACAGTATTCCTTTAAGCCTTTTCTTACCTACAGTAACTGGTTGAAAGATTTTCAAATAAGTATAGAGTACTAGTTAACCTAAGCCCGTTTAAAAACAGGCTCTAGGTCTGTCACCACAGCCAACGGCGCATATCAGCACGCATGCGTGCGCCCTCGCACCCGCCCGGCCCCGTCCTCCCCCTGTCCCAATGGCTATCCGTACTACACAAATGCGCAGTAGCGCAAACGCACAGACACAGGGACAGGGGACGCAGGGACACTTGAACATTATTATATAGGATAGATGACTGCATGAATACAAACCATACAGTATCCACAGGTGCATTGGAATAAGGTCCATATTTGCATGTCTTAGCCAAGCATGAAAGCAGTTTGTTTTTAGCATCGTAAAGAACAGAAAAGGCAAATAGCAATTATTGCTTAAGCAGAAAGTTGACAGGCATCAACTGGCTTTATAAAATAACACAGCTGTAGCTAGTTGTATTTGGTCCGGCGTAAGTCATGGAGAGAATCCGAAGACATAATAACAAAAGTTATTTAGGTCATACCTTTAGTTATCTAAACTAGATAACTGTACAAGGTTTCCTTGCAAGCTTTCAAAAGTGTCTTCTTCGGGCATGATACAAAACTGGATCAGAACCATATAAAAGCTATTTCTCACATGTATTTCTTCATATATAAGTTTCTGCGTGTAAGAAATAGCTTTACTTGGCTTTGATCCAGTTCTGTATCCAGGGCCGGATTTGTACTTTTTACCGCCCAAGGCCCACTAACACCAGCCGCCCCCCCCCCCCCCCCCTCTTCCCCGACAACAGTGGGGTTAGAAAAGGTTTAACAAACAAGGAAAAGTGGAGAGGTTAGGGATATAGAGGAGTTAATGTAAGGTAAAAGTAACAAAAAGGCGGTAAGGGGAAATTAAAGGCTAGGAACTTGGGAAAATTAGGGTGAGGCTATGAATTTGAGAATGGGATATGGGAAAATGGATAACATTAAGTATCAAGTTAGGGTTACAGATCAAGAGATTAGGGTGATTAAATTGACTAAGGACATTTAAGGTAGCTATACATTTAGCTATTTGCTAAACAATCAACCATTTGATTCCATCATTTTATAGAATCGAAAGAGAGTCAATCGAACAGGATGTGCAAAATATCGGTTGATTGCACAGGGAATGAATGAATCAATTTTTGCATTTAGAGCATGGAGGTACAACATAGGTCAGATCGACTAGTGAAAGTGAATCACATAGAATATCGCTTGTAGTGTGCGGGCCACTAGTCAATTGACTTTCGATCAACCACACTCAAGTTGATCGCTTAATAAATTTTATTGCTTTATCGATTGAATCAGAATCACTTGATGTATGTACCTTTAGTGACATGACTGTGTACTCTGTAAAGTGCTGCAGAAGATGTTAGTGCTACAGAAATACATAATAATAATATGGTAGGACATAAGACTATGACAGATTAGATTGTAAGCTCCTTTGAGGACAGTCAGTGCCATGACTATGTACTCTGTAAAGTGCTGCAGAAGATGTCAGTGCTATATAAATACATAATAATAATATGGTAGGACATTAGACTAGGACTATGGTAGGATTAGATTGTGAGCTCCTCTGAGGACAGTCAGTGACATGACTATGTACTCTGTAAAGTGCTGCAGACGATGTCAGTGCTATATAAATACATGATAATAATATGGTAGGACATTAGACTATGACTATGATAGGATTAGATTGTGAGCTCCTCTGAGGACAGTCAGTGACATGACTATGTGCTCTGTAAAGTGTTGCAGAAGATGTCAGCGCTATAGAAATACATAATAATAATAATATGGTAGGACATTAGGGTATGACTATGGTGGGATTAGACTGTGAGCCCCTCTGAGGGCAGTCAGTGACATGACTATGTACTCTGTAAAGTGCCTCAGATGACAGTGCTGTACTCATACTTATTAAAGTGGTTCTCTGGTGGTCTGGAAAAACAAAAAGTGTAACTTACCTGGGACTTCTAACAGCCCCCTGCAGATATCCTGTCCTGCGCTGTCACTGACGAATCCTCTGTTTCCCACCGCAGGTCACCGTCTAATGCGGGTATTTGTCTAACAAGACAAATGTCAAAAATATGGTAGGACATTAGACCACAACTAGAAAGTAAAACTAGTGAGAAAAGTGGAAAGTACAGAGGGGGAGTGCAAGATGGGAGACAGGGGTTCAAAGCACAACCCCATGTCGAATTGCCGGGCACCAATGCTGAACGCTTTTCTTCTGCTTAGTAGCAGAAAAATGTTTTAACACAAGCTAACATTAGATAAACGAGCTGCCACCAACCACCCACAGAAACTCATCTTAATCATCCCTTCTCCTGCTCACTGCCTCTGCCACTGTAGCATCCGCAATAATATCTCCAGTTTAGCTTTGTGTAAGACGTGAGATACAGACATTACTTGCAGCACACTTCATATATTTTACATGACGAAAAAAATATGCCCCAGCATGGTACCTTTGCACACCACTGTGCAAGTTCACAGACATCCCTGCACACTTCTTGCTATTTCTAGTGCTGGATGGAGCACAGGCAGCTTTCCCTCCTCCTGGCTGGCTCAGTCCCTCGTGCTGCCCTGTTTGTGTCCGTGCAGAGGGGCGGGGGCGGGGCCGCTGCAGATCACGTCTCCCCTGCCAGGTCACAGTGTCATATAACGGCAGGGGAGAGCGAGAGAACCTGGACAGCCTGTAAGCAGAAGCTGCAGCTAATAAGGAGCATAAAGAGCAGGAGAATGCTCTCTTTGCTTTCAGCTGCAGCTCTTGACAGACAAGCCTGATCGATGTGCATGAGGCTGTACTGTTGGGATAGAGAATAGTGTGCGCACCTCCCCACCCGCCCCTTGAAGTAGCAAAGAAGTCTCCGCCCTATTCCCCGGCCTCGGAGGCCTGCCCAGAAATCCGGCCCTGTCTGTATCATTCCTGAAGAAGAAACTTTAAGTTTTGACATCTTGCTAAAAATCTTGTACAGTTAGTCATTAAAGGTATTACCTAAATAACTTTTCTCCGCACAGCTGTATCTTTGAGACTTGTTATTGCTAAATGATAATAAGATAACCTTTCCACTTCTGGTTTTCGATAGGATGGCTAGGAGTTGGTCCAACTGCCCAGTGTCTTTCTAGTTAACCAGTCCATGGTTAGAGTGGGTGATTGGAAAATTAGCTAAGACATCCTTCAGCTTGTTGATAATAAGCCAAAGATAAGCCAAAAAGATATATAAAAATTAATACAATTCACAACTTGTGAGAATGCAGAAATGGGAACATCAGCAAGAAACAAGGCAAATGCTCAAAGAAATGTAAGATTTCAATGGGCTCATACCTCTGTCCACAGATGATGAATGAGATGTTAATGTCCAAGATGATGCAAATTCTTGTTGCTAATTAAACGCAGCTTGGAATTGGGACAATCCAAAGTGCCAGCAACTGCATTTGATTGGTCCAGTTTGAAGCTGGATGTGGTTTGCAATGAAATTTGCATCGGCTTTGAAAACCAGCATCCCTTTGGCTATCCCTAGTCTACAGTGTGTTTAACTGTAGATTTTATGTTCATTGAAAGGGAGATTTGAGGCAAATGATGGTAAAACTACGTAAATTATTCTATTACACATATCCATGACTTTATAGCCCCTTTTCATTTTATCAGCTGTACACACTGTAGGTCAGAGGTGCCCACACTTTTTCGTCTTATGGGCTACTTTAAAAAGTTAGCAAGTCAAAATGATCTACCTATGTACAATTTTAGGAGCACACTTGTATAAAAAGAATGGATAATGTAGTGGGATCGGGATCTAACATGGAGTCCTTCGCAATCTACAGGCAGATAGCGATCTACCTAATGGGCACCC
Source organism: Hyperolius riggenbachi (assembly GCF_040937935.1). Lineage (NCBI taxonomy): Eukaryota > Metazoa > Chordata > Amphibia > Anura > Hyperoliidae > Hyperolius > Hyperolius riggenbachi. Next base: position 441,037,677 of record NC_090648.1, read on the forward strand.
CTGCTTTAGGTCTATTGAAATAGCTGCTTTGCAGACAGGTATTCGATTACAAGAAGATACAGAAGACATTTGTAATTCTTAGGCAGTGAGCACGCTTGACAGTGCGTTTTAACCCGTGATACCCGGGTTTTCAGAATTAAACATTCACGAATGCTTTTGCCTACAAGCGATTTTCCACAATGTGGTGGAAAACATTGTAATAGTAAGGGGCAAATTGCGAAGGATCCATGTGGTGCAGGAGGACTGGGAGGGAGTGATAAGCCTGGAGGGGGCTGGAGGAAGCCCCAGGTATGTATAATTTTTTGAAATCCACCCGTCTCAGGTACACTTTAAGTTTTGAGTAAAAGAGGAGGTGGTCGGCACTGCTGGAAAACGCTTTAATCACATCACGATGCAAATGGTGACAAGCAGTACAATTGTTGAGCAAAGGTCACATACCATTAAATGCAGAGCATGCAGGTGGGTGCAGGGGAGAGGGTGTGAACCTTGATGTCTGTTTCATGACAATTTGCTTCGACTGAGGCTACCAAAAAAAGTTAAGTTTTCGCCAAGGAGAACATTTTTAACTTCTATTTAAAATAACTTTTCCACACTCAGCAATGGAAAACGTACCAAAAAGTAGGTAAAAAAGTACAGTCAAAGTTCTTCTAAGTATTTTCTTGCTGGCTGGTGGCTTAACTACTTCCCCCCCCAGGTTATAGGTGGTGGAAAGTGGCCGTGCATGCACGTCAATGCGAGTGCCCACCGACAGCACCTGCGGCTGCAGCCCGATCCTCACCCTGCAAAAGGGATTGTTTTAAAAAGTCTGTTTTGCAGGAAAAGGTTAAAAGGCATTTTATTGGTAAGTTGTGAAAATATCACATAGAACACTTAGGAGAAATAGTGAGGTGAATAGTGAAGTGAATAAGGGCCGTGGCTTGTCTGGGATTTAGGATGAGGAACTAGGTACACATTAGTGTAATGGGTGTTAGCAATGGAAACCTTCTGTCTCTTCATCAGGGGTAATGTATAGTTACACCACTTTAAGTTTTTGTTTCCCTTGCGAAATGTTGCTGGAAAAGAACCTACTTGAGTGAAGTCAAGTTGCATGCAGATAGCAAACATTTTCGATTCTATTGAAAGAGACCCCCAAAAGAGATGTCTGGAATATCTTCCACCTGCTTTTAGATGTTCTTTTCGCCCTAATTTGCACTTTTTCGATATCTAGTTGAGGGTGACAGTAATATCATAAAATGAAATCCAAGTCCAGGAAAACAATTTACATTAGTTTGGATACATTTGGGTTTTTATAGCTTTTTGTGTCCCTATTGAGTAGATTTTCCATCACATCTTGGCCCAGGCATATCTGTGGACCTCTAGGGCTTTAACCACTTTACCCCCCCCCCCCCCCCAGTGCTAAATTTCTCCGTACCTCTACGCACTGCTTCACCCCCAGGGACGGAGAAAGGCGCACTTGTTTGTTTACTGGCTGGGAGTGGGCGGGGAACTCGCGCGCGCACTCCAGCCAGCCAGCACAGCAGGTGACTAATTGGACGTTAGGAACAAGCGTTCCTAAATCCAATTAGACTCGCCGATTGCGAATAGAATGAAGACTGCTTCAAACAGAAGCAGTCTTCATTCATAACAATGTAAAATAAACAAACGTGCAGCGCGCGATCGCGCGCCCCCGCAACCCGCGCGCGTGCACACACACCCCCGCTCTGCAGTCCAATGATTGGTTATGGGGACCCCAGTCCCCAATAACCAATCATATTACAGAAAAAAATGAATGGAAGCAGGGCTGCAAGGTAAAAATCGCGCTGGTGTTTCAGGGGTAAAACCCCTCCGTTGTGAAGTAGTTAATATGAATCATGCTGGTCCTAGTGACGACAAATGTGGGGTAACAGTAAGAACTTGATGGCAGTTCTTACTCTCCCAGTTAAACAAGTACAGGGGCTCAACCATTCATGATTTCACTAGGGCAAAAAAACACTTGAGGAAAGGCTCTTATCCAAAACATTTGCCATGTCCAAAAACTACAGTATGCTTTTTTCTAATGGAATAATCCCATCACTGCAGTTTTACATCTGTTTAGCTGTAATAGTAAGAAGCACACACCTGAAACAATCACGTGGCTAATCTGGTTAGACTGGAGTCAGATCTGTCTTATTTGCAAGCTTGTTCAGGGTGTATAAGTAAATGTATTATGCTAGGTACACACGCTGAGATTTCAGGGCAGATTTACTGTAAGATCTATTATTAATAACATGTCCAAACTGATTTCCGATCAACTTTTGATCGTTTTCTGATGGATTTTCCATAGAAGTGAACGAAAAATGTATCGGAAAACGATTGAAGATAAATCGAAAATAAGATAATAAATGTTGGAATTAAGCGATCTAACAGTATTGCTACGTACACACATGCGACAACGATCGTTCGTTGTCAACGACGAACGATCTTTTAATTGACGAAAGAACGACCGAAGTAAAGTTAGTTGTAAAAAGTGTGTAACGATCACATCGTTAGAACGAACGTTACACCACGTAAAAGCACTTAATGCGCCTGCGCATAAAATTGTAAAGTTCCTTGGAGAAAAAGTGAAATACGCATGTCCAGCCTGGTACGAACGATCGTTTCCAACGATGTACCACTTTTGCTAACGATCGTCGGTGGTAAAAATCCGCCAAGACAGAACTTTGTTTTGTAGCGATTTGCCTCGTTCGTCGTTTGCCTTAATAGTCGTTGGTTCGTTGGTAAAGATCGGGGAACGATCGGTACAAACGACTATAGTCGCATGTGTGTACGCACCTTAAATCTGCCATTTGGGCCCCTATCAATAAAATGCCTTTTAATCCACCACCAAGCAAGACAGAGCTCAGAATAATTTTGACCTACTTTTCGTTACTTGATCAACTGTACAGTTCTGAAAAGTTATTTTAAACAGAAGCTGAAAAAGTATCTCCTAGGAGAAAAGTTAGGAGAAGAGAGGAATTGAATAAGGGCCTTTAGCCCCTATTCAATTGTCTTTTTCTCCTAGGTGATATTTTCAAACATCAATGAAATGCCTTTTAAATCACCAGCAGGCAAGAAAACACTTAAAATAGTTTTGATCACATTTTTTCTACTACCTTTTGGTACTTTTTCCATTGCAAAGTGCTAAAAAAGTTATCATAAATAAAAGATGAAAAATAGGTGAAAACTCAGGAGAGAAAGTTAGTTGCATATAGGCCCTTGTCAATAAAAAAAAATCATTTTAAACCACCAGCAAGCAAGGAAATACTCAACATGATTTTTAAGGTACTGTTTTGCCTACTTTTTGTTATGTTTTCCATTGCAAAGTGCTGGAAAGTTATTTTGAAAAGAAGATGAACAATTATCTCCTAGGAGAAAACTCAGGAGAAAAAGTGAATTGCACATGGGCCCTGGTCAACAAAATGCCCTTTAAGCCCCCGGCAAGCAAGAAAATGCTCAGAATAATTTTGCCAGTACTCTTTCACCTACTTTCTGGTACTTTTTTAATTGCAACATGCTGAAAAGTTATTCTAAATAGAAGATGAAAAATTATCTCCAAAGAGAAAACCCAGAATAAAAAGTTAATTGCATATGGGCCTTTGTAATGTAAAAAAGCCCTAGTTATAGTTCATTTGAGGAAACTTTAGAGCATTATCAGTGAGAACAAGAGATGGGTGGCAATTTAATGTCAAATTAATTTTGCAGTAAAAATGTATGTTAAACTGGAAGTTCTACTTTCATGAAATTAAATAATTTAAGCAAATTGTGACCTTCAGGACATTAGCTATGGTCAGCCTCTTCCCAGTATGTAAAGGAGAAGTGAAGGATTGCAGTAGCCCCTTTATAGTGAATGTTTGCCTGGCAAGGACTAATTAATCACTGCCTCTTTGAAGGTATAATGGCCATTCAGAGGTACACAAAGCTTCTAATTATCCAGCAGCTGTAAACAGAGGGCTATACTCTGTGTCCAGTAGCTCTAGACATTAAGTACCTTTATTTACATGCTCAGAGGTCAGTGGAGAAACTTTTGTGTATTTCTTAAAGCTGACCTGAACTCAGAACATCCTCTCTGCTCTAAAGGATGTGTAACAGCATAATAACCTTTAAACAAAAAACATGTTTGTTACAGCTGATACAAATCCTGCAATAAATCTGCTGTGTGTCTACTTCCTGATTCATGGAAGCAGACATCTTGTTAACAAACTGTGCTTTCAAATGAGCTTTTCTGCCATCTCTGCCGCGGCAGTCATGTGACACAGGGGAGAGATCAGAATACAACTTGTGATTAGACACAAATGAGGGGGAATTATACAGGCTTAACTCTCTAAATACATACAGGGTGCATTTTTAACTTTTCCTTCTGTCCTGTGCAAGACTTCAGGCTCATTTTAATGCTTCATTTATGCATGTATAAAGCTTGGCATATTCTGCAGTGCTTTACAGAGTACAATGAACTGTTCATGTCATTATCTGTCCCTGAGTAGCGCTCAAAATCTAATCATACAACAAATAAGCATTTGGTAACCTTCTCATTCGGATTCTTGAACTTGTTACTGGAAGTAATGAATGCCAGAGTCCAAAGCACAATACTTGTAAATATCAGCTTTTATACAATAATTGTGGCATTCATGAAAATAATTATATTTCATAATAGGCTATTTGATTTTGGCTTGGACATTAGGGATGATCAATGAGATGCAAATATTTCCTAGTTCATGCAGGATATGTCAATTTTTATGCAAATACAGGTAGTCCCTGGTTAACGAACGAGATAGACTGTAGGCTTGTTCTTAACCTGAATCTGTTCTTAAGTTGGCACATTGTGCCATCTCTGTCCCCTGTACCTCCTCTGTGCCCCCCTGTGCCTCCAGTGTCCCCCTCCGTGTCACCTCTGCCCTCTGTACCTGCTTATACAAGTTTAAAAGCCATTTTGTTTGATGTTTTTAAAATCAATTTCCTCAAAAACTACAAGTCCAATTTGAATTTTTTTTTTACTTGTTCCCATGGAAACACAGAATCCATGCCGCTCGTATCAGCGGGTCGTTCGTAAGACGGGGACTACCTGTATATGCAGCTTGAAAATTGACCAATCAGTTTAAACTAAAGTGGGACTTGATTGGTCCATTTTCAAGCTGCATATATTTGCATTAAAAATTTACATAATCCTGCATGAACTCAGAAATATTTGCATCCTATTTGCATTTGCAACTCATTGATGCAAATGTATTATTATTTTTATTTTATGTATTTATGTTTTAATCTACATCCTAATGCAAACATAATAATCGTGCTTGTGCATTTATACTTTATCTGTCATGTCTTCCATGAGTGCCCGTGCTGTATTTCCGCATTGGCGCCAATGCTGAAGTACAGCAAACACAACAGCGGACACACAACGGACGGCGTGGAAGGTGAAGTGTAAATGCACGGGCACCGGGGGGCACATAAAGCATTTGGGGGGGCATGGCTGGGGATTTCCATCCTGTTTGCTATGCAGGGTTATCGCATGCCGTTACAGCACCCGATCGAGCACGTTTTCTGCCCCAAATTTGTTAAATCGACGATCGGGCATGCTCTTGGCAGCACCAATTCTCATCCGATATGATAATAATCATTGAATCAGATGGTCGATCAACTGTCAACTCGACAGAAGTATGGTCCTTAAAGTGGATCCGAGATAAACTTTTACTCATTGCATAATTGTGTTCCTTTCCTATAGTTTATACGGCATTCCTCAAGCCAAATACTTTTTTTTTTTTTTTTTTAATACTCTAACTCCCTATAAACTAAACAAGCCTTGCCCACAGCTTCTCCAGTGCCTAGGCACTCTGAGACCCATGTAGCAAGGGTTTATGAGAGCTCAGTCTGGGCAGGAGGAGGAGGAGGTGTCACTAGCCATAGATTTCAGAGGCAGAGGGGAGGAGGAGAGGGGAGTGAATTTTTCACAGGCTGAGGGCTGGAGATGCAGAGCAGATTGCTTGTGTAATGAAGACAAGCAGAACATGGCTGCTCTCACTGTATCACAGGAATAAATAATCATATACTGTCGAAGCTGTCTGCAGCTAGATTTGCTTTGTAAACTATCTAAACTTTAAATAAGATATATAGACAAGTTACTTGTTATAGTTAGTTTTTCATCTCAGATCCGCTTTAAGCCTCCGGTTCTCCTATGTACAGCAGCTCTCAGACTGGGAGATGAAAGGGCAACAAGGAGGAGAGGACAGAGCACAAAGGTGATCTCATCATTGTGCCAATTCACTTTACACTAGGATCAGCAGCTAACACATTTTACAGTCTTTTAACTGTGGATTTACCTGGGTATCTGGATTCAATGGATTTGTTTCCAGCTGAAATAGTAGCTGGATGTTTATTCACTGCTAAACTTTAGGCTGGATTCACTCTGAGGGCCTGATTCACTAAGCGGTGCAAAGTGTTTGCACACCTGTGAAAAGCCCTTTATCATGCCTAAACTCGGTTTAGGCGTGATAAAAGGAAACTCGCGTGAAATTCCCGCGCACAAAGTTTTACGCGCGCAATTGCGCGGTGCAGTGCGCGCGATGCGCCCATTAAACCCTATGGGCGCTGCATGCGGAAATACGCGATTGCGCGCGTAAAACTTTACTCGCGGGACTTTGCGCACGATAAAGAGCACATATCGGTGCTAACTCAGCGGTGCAAAGGTTATCATGCCTAAAGTCTTTTAGGCGTGATAACTGATTTATCACCGCTTTGTGAATCATGCCCTAAGTGTCCCTTAGTGCCTTAGTCCACCCTTAGTGAGATGAGAGGGATTACTCCAGACTTGAATGGCACAGTGGTCTAACGGATAGCACTCTTCTCGAGAGTCTCTGGTTCAAATCCTGGCCAAGACACTGTAATGGCCCATACTCACGAGGGACTTTTGTCGCCTCAACACGCGGTGCGCGCGTGTTGCGACGACAGGTCGCCCGTGAGTATGGGTCGTCGCACGCGCGCGCACCCCGAACTGTCGCCCGCCGCTCATGTCGCCATGCGATTGAAAGTTTCAATCGCATGGCGACAGTCGCCGCCGCACCTCCCCCGCAACTGTCGCTAGTCCGCGTGAGTACGCGGACTAGCGACAGCAACCTCCATTGTATCAAATGGAGCTTCCGGCGGGGGGAGGAGGAACGTCGGCGACAGCTTCCGCCTCGCCGCTGGTCCCTCTTCCGCGTGTGTACGCGGAGGGACCTGGCGAGAAGCTGTCGCCGGCCTTTCGCCCACACGCTCACGTGTGCTGGCGACAGGCAACATTTGCAGCCCGTGAGTACGGGCCATAAGGAGCTTGTATGTTTTCACCCAAATTGGCTTTAGACTATTCTGGATACATTACTATGATAGGATTTAGATTGTGAGTCCTGCTGAGGGACAGTTAGTGACAAGACTATATATAATCTGTACAGCGCTGAGGAAGATGTAAGTGCTAAATAAACTAGCTGTACATATACCCAACAGCCTTCCTGATTGTAGGATCCCTTTGCTCCATGAAGTGAATGTGGCATTGCAGTAAACCCATTGAGGGCCAGTGCACACCAAAAACCGGAACCGCAAACGCTTAGCGGTTTTTGAAGCGGTTTTCAGAGCGATTCTAGGCATGTGCAAGGTGCTTTTCTAAACATGCCTAGCGGGTTTTTTTTTAGAGTTTTTGTGTAGCGTTTTTTATTTTTTGTTACAATAAAGCTGTAACTGAACAGCTTCTGTAACAAAAACGCTTGGAAAATCGCTCTGCTCTATCGCTTTTCAGAGCAGTTTTCCACTTTCTTATACTTAACATTGAAGCGGAATCGCCTCAGAAATCAGCAAAAATGCTGCAAGACCCGAGTTTGCGTTTGGGGAAAAAACTAATTGCTCTGGTGTGAAATACATTAGCCAAGCCCTCTTCAAACCGCAATCGTTTTAAAAAACGCTCAGAAGCGCTCTTGGTGTGCACCAGTCCTGAAATAGATGGGGTAAAAATAGATGCAAACTAATTTCCTTCCTGTCTTGTTCAGGCTGATTAACCTGTGAAACAACTGAAGAAAGAATTCTGCTTGTCTTTGGCATCAAACTGCATGGGAATGCATTTCCTATTAGTTAAAAAATGTAACACTAACATAAAAACCGACAATGATTGTGGATATAATAGGGAGCGACCTGCTTTATTGGGGTTTACAGCCTGCTTCTTTATTAAGCACAAATTATCAAGCTCATATTTTTTTAACAACCATAATTTCAAAATAAATAATAAACAAACAAACCACAGCTTCACTTCATTAACACAAAAAATGATCCGCTAGTCTTGGCAATATTACCGTGCCACATGTGTTCGCAGCGTGTAAATGTGCAAACCCACTTTCAAGTCAGTGTCACCTTTAAAGGAATACTTAAGCCACACAAAAAAATGATATTTACTCACCCGGGGCATCCCTCAGCCCCCTGAAGCTGGATGGTGCCCTCGCAGCCCCGCTCCTATCGTCCTGTATATATACGCTGTAGCAGCATAGAGGGTGATATAGCGGAGAATCAGCCGCGTTCCCAGCCTGTTTGCGGCTGTCGTCGAACCCAGAAGTAGCCGCCAGCGGGGACAGGACGATCGGAGCAGGGCTGCGAGGGCACCATCCAGCTTCAGGGGGCTGAGGGATGCACCGGGCCGGGTGAGTAAATATAATTTTTTTTTGGCTTAAGTATTCCTTTAAAGGATAACTGAGGTGAGATAAATTGATTTAAGGGGAGCCTCACATAGTATTCGGGAGGTTACCAGACCATGACTGCTGCATTTGTGCCCTCCCACGACACTCCATTTGCCCGTAATCTAGTCCGCTGCTATAGGTCGCGACTTCAGGATGTTGCCAACATTTGACCTGGATCTAGTTTGGCCTGCCCATGTGCAGTATATCATTGATACCACTCTGGGCACGTTCCAGGTCTATTTGCATTTCTAAGACCTTCTGAATACTACATAAGGCTTCACTTTAATAAATGTATGTCACCTTGGATATTCTTTTAGAACCATGCTTAGTTGTTAGGGTGACACTGCGGACAACAAGCACCATACATACACATGGAATGAGTATAGCCGAGCAGCGTTCATTGTTTCTATGGAGAGGGGAGGAGGGGCAGTGGACAAGGGGGAAGCTTCCAGTGTCTGGTTGAGCATGAGAGAAAATGTGCTCAATTGTTAGACTCCGATCACCATTCACCTTATCATGGGACACCTGTACACACACTAGGTTCTCGTCCAAGATAGACCCAGTCACTTAAGCCGAGTTCTGTCTAGCATGTATACAAGGCTTTACAAAGCACTCCGCACACAGTCTTCAAAAAGCGTGGAGCTGCCATACTGCACTGTAGAGTCAGGAATGGGACCTCATATAGAAATAAAAGAGAATCACTGGAAACATCTTCCCTCAACCTTAAGGAATGAGAGGTGAGAGGAATATGGAGGATGCCATATTTATTTCCTTGTAAAAAATGCCAGTTGCCTGGCAGCCTCAATCTTCTGCCATAAGTAGTGTCTGAGTCAAAACCCTGGAACAAGCATATGGCTAATCCAGTAAAACCTGAGTCCGTTGAGTTAGAGTACCTGATCTGTTGGGTGGTTGTTCAGGGTCTATGTCTAAAAGTATTAGAGACACAGGATCAGAAGGACTGCCAGGTAAGTGGTATTGTTTAAAAGGAAATAAATATGGCAGCCTCTATATCCCTCTCACCTCGGGTTCCCTCTAAAACAGTTAATCAGTTAATTAGTGCCAGGGTACTTTATGTCCAGGGGAAAAAAATACAACTCCTTGACACCCACTTCCTATCTAGCACAGTTTTGAAATGACCCAAACAATGAAAGTAGTAGCCGTGCTCGCTGTTTTTTACTGTCTTTCTACTCCTGGATATCTGCATCATTACTGTAATCTACTGTATATACTTGATTACAAGTCGACCTTGTGTATAAGTCAACTCCAATATTCAACCCTTTTAAGCTGGAATTTTGTATTGACTCAAGTATAAGTCTACCCAGCAAAGTTAATGGCTGCATTTGGGGCTCAGGAGGGGTTCACGGCTGCACTGCATACAGTATTGCAGCCATTAACCCCTCCTGTCCCTTAAGTGCAGCCAATAACTCCTCTAGACCCCCAAGTGCAGCAATTATTCACCCCCCTTCCTGCAGCCCAGTATTTCTCCCCCTTCCCTATCCTTGTTAATAGTTGTGGTCAGGACTTTCAGATCTGTGTCTTCTTGGCATTTCCTTTCCTCAAAGTATCACTTACCACAGGGTAAATTGCTGCAAATGGGAATGTCACTATTAGTACACGCATCACTCAATGTACTCAGTGTTGCCTGTGACTCGTGTATAAGTCAACCTCTATACTTTTATGAAGTAAAACAGACCTAAATTTCTAGACTTATATTCGAGTATATACAGTATGTCTTTGGTTCTGTGAGCGTGCATGGTTGTTAAAGTGGGATAAAACTCTGAAATAACATTCAAAAAAAATGTGTTTCCTAGTTTTTATTACCCATACAGTTATCATATTTGCTTTTGTGCACAAGAAATATTGTCTGTGTACAAATTACAAGTTTCCAAAGTACAATTTATCTGCTCTGCCATTGCATTTTATTGCATAGCTGCTGTATTTATATATTAAAAACTATCCTGTGAACACTTTTCAGCTCTTTCTTCTTCTCAGATCAGTACAGCTCAGTTTGCCGTTTACTAAATGTATCTGACAAAGGAATGTAAACAAAATATAATGTTACCACTTCTTTGTATGCGGCCAGAAGCTGCCCACCGAAGCAAGGAGCTTTCCACTGAAGAACAAAGTATTGTGTTTAACTGTTTGAATGCTGTTCTACAATTTTTTTGTGGTAGTAGATTTTATGCAGTAAATAATCTTTAAGAGCAAAGAGAAAATGCTGAGTTTCATACCACTCTAATCAATAAGCGGTGATGTATCATTCCTTTTCCAGAGCAGAAGCAAAATCATCTGATACGACCAGCTTATCTCACTGCAAAACTCTTCTAGAGAAGAAACGCAAGTTAAATGTGTTGTGTTCAATAGTCACAGAGGCAGTAAATGTGAAACTAAGGTTTATCTTCAGCAGTCAACAACTCTCCACATAGGCAGCATCTTCACTCTGCATCCTTACTTATTAGAAAACAGGAACCAACTATCCACAACAGTCTAGGTAATCTTATGACAGTCATGAAGTATCACAGTGCCATGTACAGCTCAGATGTATGAACACCACAATATGGCTATAGTTTTATTCCTTACTGAGATCAGCTTTAACAAAATCATCACTAATCCCAACATACTGTAATACCTTTGGAAAAGGCCTGGCAGTAGACTTCCCTGTGCACTAGATTTCTAAGTGGAACAGTAGATTAACAGTCGAACCATCCACTTAGACTAATTTCTCCTGTAGAGGTGCAGACAGTGTATGTTTGCCAAGGTCTCATGGCACTGTAGACAGCATGATCATTCTTTTATACAGACCATCATCTTAAGTCTATGGGTTCCATATGAGCATCCCAATATCTTTCTGAATGACGTCTAATTTCCAAATTGTTCTGCTCAGGACTGTAAGCATCTCAGTCTTTAACCGACTGGTATTTCAATAGACGTATTGAGCATTTCAATGTGTTTTACTTTCTTTTCTGCAGGCAAAACGAAACAGCCTTTTACTCAAATCTACGACAATTTTCAAGTTTTTAAAGGTCGATTAGTTTTCAATTTTAAGCAACGCTTGTCTTGTGAAGCCTACATTATCCCGTACTAGTGATTTTATGCTAATAACCTGTATATATCAATAATCTGACCTTCCCTTTTAAATCCTCCTGTGTGGCTCGTGACGTGTTGTCCGTTATACCAATGAACTAATATGTCCAGTGTACCATATAGTACATTCTATTCTGCATCATATAATATATATATATACTCTGATCCATTTATAACATTGTTGTTGACTACATGCAAGTTTTATACTCTAAAATTTATATTGCTTTTTTTTCTCTCTGGGAAAAATAAAATGTTTTCTTCAAAATAAGAGTGTCCTACTGTTATTTGATTGTAAATTGGCATGTTACATATAAGCCAATTAACTTATCTGTATGTTTTTGGGATATGGGAGAAAACCAGAGTGCCCAGAGGAAACCCACGCAGACATGGGGAGGACATACAAACTCTGTGTCGATAGTGCCCTGACTGGAATTCAAACCAGGGATCCAGCGCTGCAAGGCAAGAGTGCTAACCACTACGCCTTAATAACCATAACCACATAATACATGTTATCAGATCCGTGGAGTTAGTACAGGCATGGGCAGACTTGACCCTCCAGCTGTTAAGGAACTACAATGCATTGCAGGAGTCTGACAGCCACAGTCATGACTCATAAAGGCAAATGCATTGTTTGACTTGTAGTTCCGTAACAGCTGGAGGGCCGAGTTTGCCCATGCCTGAGTTAGTACAAAAATCATTAGACTCCAAAGTTTATGAAACCGATTCTGACTCCAGCCCTTGCAGGGCTATGGAATGGGTACAAAAATCATCCGACTCCAACTCCTGTTTATGAAACCACCGACTTTAGGTAGCCAAAAATTGCTTCCACTCCGACTCCACGGCCCCCTCTGCAGAAGCTGCTGAAATACGATCTATGCTGTGCTCACATGTGTTTACAAAGCAAGCTAGATATGACAGTGCAGTTTCTAGTATGACATCAGGATTGGCTTCAGTCAGAAAGAGAAAAGATGGAAAACGCCTGGAACAGTTTTATCTTTATTTACTGTATAAAATTCCCTGAAATAAAAATGAGGACAGTTCAATAAATGTTATGTTAGTAGAACAAGTATTTATCTATTTAAATGTGTTTTTTTTTCATGTGGGATAGTGTGGCTGTCCCTGCTGCTTTAAAAATCAAAGTGCAGTGTGTGGCAATGCTAGATCCCTCTCTGAAGTCAATAATGCCTGGTACACACCATGCAGCATAGATGGGTCTGGTATATAATTTCCGACAGGTCCAATCTGATTTCTAATTTATATTCTGATCGATTTTCAGATAACTTCTATACAAAATCAATCAGAAAAACAATTGGAAAACAGATCGGACTTGTCGGAAATTCTCTATTCTATACCTCAGAACTTTTTAAGATAAGAAAGAGGAGCACTTAAAGAGACTATGAAGTGAGAATAAATCTCGCTTCAGAGCTCATAGTTAGCAGGGGCATGTGTGCCCCTGCTAAAACGCCGCTATCGCGCGGCTACACGGGGGTCCATTCACCCCCAAACCCACCCCCGCAAACCTTGGTCGTCTTCTTGGTCGCAGATTTTCTCTTCCTGGAGGCAGGGCTAACGGCTGCAGCCCTGCCTCCAGTCGCGTCTATCAGCGGCGCATCGCCGCCTCTCCCCCGCCGCTCTCAGTGAAGGAAGACTGAGAGGGGCGGGGGAGAGGCGGAGATACGCGCTGACAGACGCGTGTGAGGCAGGGCTGCAGCGGTTAGCCCTGCCCCAATGCGGAAGCGCTCCCCTGCTGTACGGAGGGGATTTGGGGGTGAAGGGACCCCCGTTAAGCCGCGGGATAGTCGCGTTTTAGCAGGGGCACACATGCCCCTGCTATCTATGAGGTCTGAAGCGAGATTTATTCTCGCTTCAGACTCTCTTTAAGTCACACCCCTAGTCACGCACACCATAAATATTTCATGAGAAAAATTGGTTATTTTATAATTCAAAACACACTGGTCCTCTCTATCCCGGTTTATTTTCATTTCAAAATAAGAAATATACCAATATAAAGGATGAGAATAAAGTTTAAAGTGAATTAAACATATTTTTCAGGAGAAAAATACATATATTTACACAGGTCTGTACACCAGCCCTGAAAGAGGGACAAATGAGGAAGTAAGAGGGACAGAGGGACTGGGCTGAGGGCTCCCAAAGTTGGGAACTATGCAGTATTGGACCCATCTATCTGATGGGAAATTGCACTGTGTGTATCAGGCATAAAGGGGCCCATACACTAGTATGGGCCCCATACATGAGTTCAGAAAGGGGCCCATACACTAGTTCAGCCATATAGAATCGATTGATCGATCAGAAATCGATTCTTTCAAATCTATTGATCGATCAATTAGGGGCTGATCGATTTGATCTATCTGACAGGATGGAAAATCTAGGTCGATCTGCTGCTAGCAGCAGATAAATGGCCCATAGAGTTGCATTGGATCTAATGGTCCAATAATGCATTTAGACCGATTTCCAATAGATTCAATTCTGAAATCTATTGGAAATCTGTTCCTAGTGTGTGGCACACATCAGATAGATTCCTGTCAGATTCGACTTGACAGGCGTATGACAGAAATCTATCTGATGGTCAATTCTGTTGCAAATCTATAAGTGTATGGCCACTTTTACACTTCCCAGAGAGGGATCTTTTTGTCACGTTAGGAGAAAGTCTGCCACTGTATGGCAGGCTTTAGCCTACAGCAGATTCCACACTTGCTCCAAAGAAAATCTGTAGGGAGGGGCTGGACTGCTATGGTGACACGAGACTTTACTATAAAAATGGGGAACCTAGAATGGGCAAAATGGAAGCACTGAAGGAACAAGCTGCACACTGAACTGAGACCCTCTAATGAAAAGCACAGCAATAGGGACTTGCCACAGAGCACATCATTCATAGGAACACATAGATTTGCAGCCTTAGTGGAGGGGTGGGGCTCCCCCTTCCCCCACCGCTGCAGCTCTGCTTGGAGGACCCCAGGCGTGATAATTGCTATCCCCGCATTATATTTAAACGAGCATTACAACTCGAGTCGCCTCTGTCATTTCTGCACGTAATACGCTCTGACAGATAGTAGTAGCTCGGCACCAGCCCCGCCTAGCGCCGACACCAGCGAATAAAACTCGCCTGCGGTCACGCCCCCTCCCAGGAACACTCTGCCTGGCAACTGGTGACGCAGTTGGCAGCAGTGAGGCGCCCTGCCAGTGACCTAGTTCCTGCGCGCCAGGCGGAAGCGTGTTGTGCCCTCTCTGCTTACACTTCTTGGAGAGAACTGCTGCTTTTTATAATTACAGCATGTCCAAAACTGTTGCGTATTTCTACGATCCGGATGTCGGGAACTTCCACTATGGTAAGGAGGGAGGGGGTCACTGAGTGCCTGGCGGGGAGGGCGCACCTGCTAGGGCAAAGCTGGCAAGTTTCCCTCTGTTGGAAGCAAATCCTTGTCACTGTCCGTTTCCTCTTTTTGCCTGATGCACAGATCAGCTTTAGGTGGTGCTATAAAGGAAGGAATAGTAATGGAATTAGGGGCCAGTGTGATTTTCAAATATGAATGAATCATGTGGGGACATTTATTATTTAGTATTTGTATAGTGCTAACATCTCCCACAGCGTTGTACAAAGTATATAGGCTTGTCACTTAACTGTCCCTCGGAGGAGGGATGTTTTTAGGATGTGGGAGGAGACTGGAGTGTCTGCTGGAAACCCACACAAACACAGAAAGAATATACAAACTTAATGCAGATAGTGGCTGGGATTAGAGCCAAGGACTTTCCTGATCCCTGACGCGCCGCTGCAAGGCGAGAGTGCTCTCCGCTATGCCGCCATGCTGCCCATACAGGTCTTTTGCTTTTGTGTGTTTTTTTTTTTGTGTGGACTTAAATAAAGTGCCTCTTTTCCTAATCGCAGAAAATAGGGAGGTATGTCATGTGATGTAGCATATGTCTATGTTGTAAGTACCATGCATCTAAAGAAAAACCTACCCTCTGTTTTTGGAGTGCCAGTGTGGTGGAATTTCATCCTGCCATTTTATTGGGGCTGAATGGCTATTGTGCCATTGTTGCTGAATGCCTACTGGCTATGCCAGGGGGACTAAATGTTTGCTGGGTACACAAAATGCCTACTGGGTATACCAGTGCAATAGAAGGATTGGATGATCCAGTGTAGGGTTTTTGCTGTGTATGCCACATGTGTGTGGCTTGTTATTGTGACTTAGGCTAATTTCACACCAGGACGTTGCGTTAGAGGGGGCGTTAAGGTCACATAACGTCCCCCTAACTTAACGCCTGGTGGTGCTGGATCTGGACGTCAGAGTGAGCCGCGTTGTGCAGCTCACTCTGGCGTCAGTGATGCCGTGATGCGCACTCTTGTGCGCATGCGGCATCACGTGGTCCCGCCGGCCAATCGCCGCACAGAGCGGCTGCTCCAGGAAGTAAACACTGCACGTCATAACGTGCAGTGCATATTAATTAGCCATGTGCCTGGCCGCTCTCCGCTCCTCCCCAACATTACTGAGCATGTGCAAGCAGTCTAACGCGGCTCAGCCGCGTCCCAAGTACTGCATGCAGTACGTTGCCTTGTTACGCAGCGTTACAATGTAACGCAACGTCCGCACTGTGAACAGCCCCATTGATTTTTCATTACTGTGCGGTGGGCTGCGTTACAGGCTGCTCTAACGTGCGCCTGTAACGTCCCACTGTGAAACCAGCCTAAATGCTTGCTCCACTAATAGAAAGGTCCCTCAGAGGGGTTGCCAGTATGGCATAGCAGAGTATCTGGTGTGTGGCAGCAGGTTGCTTGTTTGGGTCTATTTAAAGCCCTAGTTCAGGCTTGTGGGATTTAAGCATTTTTTTTTTAATATAAGTTAAGAGGAGTGAGAATTTATTAATGTAGGGTTAGTCAATGAGAGGTGCTTGTGGCTTTATCTAAACCACGCACTGGGGAGGGTGTCTGAATATTTAAAAGCTTTTATCTAGCCAGAGAAAGGAGTAACTGTACTTACTGTGCTTGCCCCAAAGAGTGCATTGAGAGGAGGTGATCTGGTCTGTTGTGGGGAAGGCACACCCACTTCTATAATAGTAAACAGTTATGCTCACATAGATCACTTAGTTATGTGCAAGTGGTTAAAGTGGACCTGAACTCTTCCACAGGACACAAGGGAAACCGAGAAATGCACCTTGTGTTTTTAGAAAGAAATGCAGCCTGTCTAATTCCCCCTCATCTATATGTTATAACAAGTGTAAATTGTTCACTCAGCTGTGTCAGCAAAGAAATTTGTCAGTCTCAGCAGACCCAGCTAATATGTAAACACAGGATGTTAACCATTTGTCTGCTTCCATGAAAGCAGGACTAGGCACACTGCAGATTTATTGCAGGTGTTCTGTAAGTTGTAACCGGTTTTTATTTAAATGTTATACTGTTGCTTATCTTTTCCGCTTTAAAATGAATCATGCTCATGATGTCAGCTGATTGTGCTAGGTTAGAAGATTGGGTAGAATACACCTGCTGATTACTAAAATAGCCTTTTGTATATTGTTAACCTCTGCAATATACACTCACCTAAAAGATTATTAGGAACACCTGTTTAATTTTTCATTAACGCAATTATATAATCAACCAATCACATGGCAGTTGCTTCAATGCATTTAGGGGTGTAGTCCTGGTCAAGACAATCTCCTGCACTCCAAACTGAATGTCAGAATGGGAAAGAGGGGATTTAAGCAATTTTGAGCGTGGCGTGGTTGTTGGTGCCATATGGGCCGGTCTGAGTATTTCACAATCTGCTCAGTTACTGGGATTTTCACGCACAACCATTTCTAGGGTTTACAAAGAATGGTGTGAAAAGGGAAAAACATCCAGTATGCGGCAATCCTGTGGGCGAAAATGCCTTGTTGATGCTAGAGGTCAGAGGAGAATGGGCTGACTGATTCAAGCAAAGCATTTGTGAAGCCACAACACGCACAACCTTGACTCTGATGGGCCAAAACAGCAGAAGACCCAACCGTGTACCACTCATCTCCACTACAAATAGGAAAAAGAGGCTACAATTTACATGAGCTCACCAAAATTGGACAGTTGAAGACTGGAAAAATGTTTTTTCTATTACTATGGTACAATAAACCAGCATTTTTGCACAAATCCAGGTGGAGACCCAGTCATTTTGTCTTTGCTGACTGGAAAAATGTTGCTTGGTCTGATGAGTCTCGATAGTCAGAATTTGTCGTAAACCGAATGAGAACATGGATCCATCATGCCTTGTTACCTCTGTGCAGGCTGGTGGTGGTGGTGTAATGGTGTGGGGGATATTTTCTTAGCACACTTTAGGCCCCTTAGTGCCAATTGGGCATCATTTAACTGCCACGGGCTACCTGAGCATTGTTTCTTACCGTGGCCATCCCTTCATGACCACCATGTACCCATCCTCTGATGGCTACTTCCAGCAGGATGATGCACCATGTCACAAAGCTTGAATCATTTCAAATTGGTTTCTTGAACATGACAATGAGTTCACTGTACTAAAATGACCTCCACAGTCACCAGAGCTCAACCCAGTAGAGCATCTTTGGGATGTGATGGAACGAAAGCTTCGTGCCCTGGATGTGCATCCCACAAATCTCCATCCACTGCAAGATGCTTTCCTATCAATATGGGCCAACATTTCTAAAGAATGCTTTTAGCACCTTGTTGAATCAATGCCTCGTAGAATTAAGGCAGTTCTGAAGGCGAAAGGGGGTCAAACACGTAGTATGGAGTTCCTAATAATTTTTTAGGTGAGGGTATCTGTGGAGTGAGTTGTTACTAGTCATCATCTGATGCAATAATTGTGATTAACCTTATCAGTATTTGTCTCCTTTCTCAGGCACAGGTCATCCCATGAAACCTCACCGCCTGGCTCTCACTCACAGCCTGGTTCTCCACTATGGACTGTATAAAAAGATGATTGTAAGTGTCAATTTTTGTACTGCAGATAGCCCTGTCTACACAGAGCAGATTCTAAACCATTTAAATATCCCCCACCACTTTTATTTAATGGCTTTTGTCACATGACTCCTATTGGCTGGACCAATTAGAGCCACCCAATCTGCTTCAACCCACAGGCCATTCAATCTTGTGGATGCAATTGATGTACGAAAGTTCCATAAACTTGGTCACTCCCAGAGTGCACCTCAAAACCTTTGGCACCAGAGCTTTCTGTCATGCTGCCCCTACCCTTTGAAACTCCCTACCACACCCAGTAAAGACAGCCCCTTCCCTGGAGTTATTCAAATCCAGACTGAAAAGCCACCTTGTTTAGCCTGCCATTTCCGGACTTAGAGTTCTTTCTCTGTACCACAATTTACCAATCAACCAATTACTGGTCTAAGCCATGCTTATGCGCTTTGAGTCCTACGGGAGAAAATCTCTTTACAAATGTTATTTGTTGTTGCTGTTGAAAGCAGCTGGAATTGGGCAAACAGACAGGCCAGGAGAAAACGCGTGGAAAAACATGACTACACACAATATAGTTAAAGGGAACCTAAACTGAGAGTGATATGGCTGTTTCCTTTTAAACAATACCAGTTGCCTGGCAGTCCTGCTGATCTCTTTGGCTGCAGTAGTGGCTGAATCACAGACCTGAAACAAGCATGCAGCTAATCCAGTCTGACTTCGGTCAGAGCACCTGATCTGTATGCTTGTTCAGGGGCTGTGGCTGAAAGTATTAAAGGGAACCAGAGAGGTTCAAAAAAAGGTTTTATACATACCTAGGACTTCCTCCAGCCCCATATGCACGGATCGCTCCCACGCCGCCGTCCTCTGCTGCCTGGATCCGCCGGTACCGGGTCCCGTCATTGCCGCGAGTTGGCCGGCGGACGCGGCCGATTCTCCGCATCACACGGAGCTCCCTCTATACAAGTACGCATGAGGCTGCCTACTGTGCAGCCGCATGCGTACGGGTATGGAGGGAGCCCCTGTGATGCGGACAATTGGCCGCGTCCGCCGGAAGTGACGGGCCCGGTACCGGCGGTTCCAGGAAGCGGAGGACGTGTGGGAGCGATCCAGGCTTATGGGGCTGGAAGAAGCCCCAGGTATGTATAAAAGCTCTTTCTATTTCCAGGCTCCATTCCTCTCTGGTTCCCTTTAAGGTGCGTACGCACGACAGCAGCCAACGGCGGGTCCGTCGGCACCTCCCGCTGGGCGGGTTTTCAGCAGACTGTAGTGCGTGTGTACTCACTGTCGGCGGACTGATAAGGCTGTTCCTGAACGGTCCGCCTAGCAGACTGTAGTGCATGTGTACGCATTGTCGGCGGACTGATAAGGCTGTTCCTGAACGATCCGCTAGGCGGATCTTTCAGGAACAGCCTTATCAGTCCGCCGACAGTGCGTTAGGGCTGCACGGTTTTTCGGTTTGTGACAAGACGATCTAGTGATCGTCAGTATCCTCGTTTTTTTCCCCGCTGTCTGTATGCTTTTATCTGGCCCCGCTGTGCGCGGATTGGCCAGAGCAGTGAATATTCAGTAGTGTTAATGAGCGGGGGGCGGATCCACTCGAGCGAGCAGAGTGTCAGATACAGATACAGAGTGTCAGATACAAGCGCAGTGTTCTCCCCAGAGCCATTTACCTGGGCAGGCCGCCTGGGTGAGATCCATAAGCGCCCGGGTAAAATTATCCCTGCTCTGTGCATTTATTAGTGATCAGCGGCGGCTGTATCATTGCAGCCAGCCGCTGTCACTCAGGGACGCTATCTCCGCCCTCCTCCTCAGCTCCTGGCAGTTGTGTGTTGTGTGGAGGGGCGGGGAATGCAGGGACGTCACACGAGAGAGCGCGGTTCTCGGAATGTTCAGCCAGATGCTGTCCTCCTTCTCTCCCTGTACTCGCAGCTCATAGAGCTGAGCTGCAGCTGGGAGATTACACAGCTCTGATCTTTGTGGCATGTCCAGCCAGACGCTCTCCTGCTTTCCCTGTGCTGGTCCCAGCCGCAGCTTGTGCATGTTTGATCTCGCTGGCTACTACTAATGGAGATGGGGGCCCTCTAACTCAGCCCCCGCAGCCAGAATCACCCCACAATTATCCTGTCATGCCCTGATTGATGATAGAAGTGAGTGTTACTCGTGTGAGGGAGCGGAAGTTTGGGGGGGAAGGGGGGGGGGGGGGGAGTGGGCCAGTGTACAGATGACCACAGACTCACCCATGGCATCGGCAGACAGAGGCACAGAGTGATTAGTGAGAGACACCCTGGCCTTTGACAGCTGCTAGTTTCATAGTTAAATCAGCTGAAAGGTAGTTAGAACTTTAAAGAGAACCCGAGGTGTGTTTAAAGAACGTTATCTGCATACAGAGGCTGGATCTGCCTATACAGCCCAGCCTCTGTTGCTATCCCAAACCCCACTAAGGTCCCCCTGCACTCTGCAATCCCTCATAAATCACAGCCATGCTGTGAGGCTGTGTTTACATCTGTAGTGTCAGTCTCAGCTGCTCCCCCGCCTCCTGCAGAGCTCCGGTCCCTGCCCCCGTCCCTTCCCTCCAATCAGCAGGGAGGGAAGGGATGCAGGCGGGGACTGGAGTTCTGCAGGAGGCGGGGAGAGCAGCAGACTGACACTATAGAGACAAACACAGCCAGCTCTGACAAGCTGTTTGTCAGCAGCGTAGCTGTGATTTATGAGGGATTGCAGAGTGCAGGGGGACCTTAGGGGGGTTTGGGATAGCAACAGAGGCTGGGCTGTATAGGCAGATCCAGCCTCTGTATGCAGATAATATTCTTCAAACCCACCTCGGGTTCTCTTTAAAGGACACTTTAACTGTTAAAGGAGCATTGCCAGTTACTTACCTGGGGCTTCTTCCAGCCCCTTAAATTGTTCTTGTCACTTGTAGTCATTCCGCACTGCTTTTTTCCCTCTATGAACACTGCATGTGCAGCCACATGTCACTCGCCTCCCCTATCACATTCTTGTGACCAGTAGCGTTTTGCACTTGCGCGGTAACTAATAATTGCTACTGTGCATGGGCAAAGCACTCCTGGCCACTGGAGCATGATCGAGGAGGTGCGGAGCTAAGGAACAGAGGAGAGTGGAATGGCGGTGAGGGAGCAGGAGGACTTTAGGGGGCTAGAAGAAGCCCCAGGTAAGTAACTAGCCTAATTTTTCCTTTAAGAGATTCCAGTACAAAAAAAATCGTGAAAAAATCGAAATCGCAATTTTTGAGAGAAAAATCGCAATTTCAATTTTTACCTAAAATTGTGCAGCCCTACAGTGCGTACACATGCACTACAGTCTGCTAGGCGGATCGTTCAGGAACAGCCTTATCAGTCCGCCGACAGTGCGTACACATGCACTACAGTCTGCTAGGCGGATCGTTCAGGAACAGCCTTATCAGTCCGCCGACAGTGCGTACACATGCACTACAGTCTGCTAGGCGGATCGTTCAGGAACAGCCTTATCAGTCCGCCGACAGTGCGTACACATGCACTACAGTCTGTTAGGCGGATCGTTCAGGAACAGCCTTATCAGTCCGCCGACAGTGCGTACACATGCACTACAGTCTGCTAGGCGGATCGTTCTGGAACAGCCTTATCAGTCCGCCGACAGTGCGTACACATGCACTACAGTCTGCTAGGCGGATCGTTCAGGAACAGCCTTATCAGTCCGCCAACAGTGCGTACACATGCACTACAGTCTGCTGAAAACCCGCCCAGCGGGAGGTGCCGACGGACCCGTCGGCTGCTGCCGTGCGTGTACGCATCTTTAGAGATACAGGATCAGCAGGAGAGTCAGGCAACTGGTATCATTTTAAAAGGAAAAATCCATGTCCTTCTCAGTTTAGGTTCCCTTTAAGGGCTCTGCCTCTTATTGTGTAATAAAGTTATTTAGATAAGTGGATAAGCGCTCTTGGTTGCTTGTGCTTCTATGACATCAAATGAAAAGAAAGCCCTCCCCTTCGGGGAAAGACTCACCAGACTCTGCGGCCTTCTGGGCATGTTTTCTCTTCCGGGGTATTGGCCACCCCGCAGCCTCACTGGCAGGCTTACCTTCAGATGTTCCAGGGCTGTGTATGCAAAAAAGGAGCTCCACATAGTGTAGAAGCATACTGGTTTTATTGTAAAACTAATGAGTTAAAATTAGGGATGGGACGACGAATCCATGAATCCCTCGAATATTGGGAAATATTTGAGATTCGTGAATTCGAATCCCGACGCCATTTTTCATTACCCGAATCTGCCGCTTCCCCCGCTCGCACTGTCCTCCTCCGACCCCCCGCGCCTCCTCCTCTCGCTCCCCCCCGCCCGCATAGTTAGTGACAACTCACCTATCCAGAGCAGAGCGCAGAGTGGCAGACCTCTCGCTGACTTCCTGGTTCCCCCTAGTGACCGGCTTTTACAATGACGTCATCAGTAAAAGCCGGTCCGGCCACTAGAGGGAACAGGGAAGTAACGAAGAGGTCTTCCGCTCTGCGCTCCACGGAAAAGGTGAGTAGATACTTATTTATGCAGGGGGGGGGGGGTGAGCGGAGGAGGCACGAGGGACGGAGGAGGCCGTGGGGGGGGGGGGGGGGGGTTGGGGGTGAGCGGAGGCACGGGGGGCTACCTACATAAAGGCCCCTATACCTACCTACCTACCCACCCACCCACCTACCTACCTAAAGGCCCCTATACCTACCTAAAGGCCCCTATACCTACCGACAGGCCCCTATACCTACCTACCCACCTACCTACCTAAAGGCCCCTATACCTACCTACCTACCTATACTTAAGGCCCTATACCCTGCTACCTATACTGAAGGTCCCTCTACCTACCTAAAGGCCCCTATACCTACCTACCTACCTACATACCTACCTATACTTAAGCCCTATACCCTGCTACCTATACTGAAGGTCCCTTTACCTACCTATACTGAAGGCACATGTACCTTACTACCGATACTGAAGGCCCCTATACCTTGCTACCTATACTGAAAGCTACCAGTATTGAAGGCACCCATACCTAGCTAGCTATACTGAAGGCACCTTTACCTCGCTACCTATGCCTGGGTACCTATACTGCGGGCAACTATACCACGGATCGCACAATTCTTATGTGCAGGATTCGTTAGATTCGGGATTCGAAAGGTTCGAGATATTCGAGAACCTTTTTAGATTCGGATTCGGATTCGAAGAAATTGTGGATTCGTCCCATCCCTAGTTAAAATACTGTATCACAAACACCCACTCCTATCTGTGCAGTGCGTGTGCGCCTTGTTACTAGCTGAGTGCAGCTTGATCCCAGTATCCCCTAATCCGCTATATTAGCGGCCATCCTTGTTTATAGAGGGACTGGCTGTTTTTTTTTTTTTTTTTTTTTTTAAGCTTTGTGATCCAGTATTTTAGGCTGTGTGGTGGCCAATACCCCGGAAGCGAAAACGGGCCCAGAAGGCCGCAGAGTCAGGTGAGTCTTTCCCCGAAGGGGGGCCTTATTTTCATTTGATGACATAGAAACACAAGTAACTAAGAGCGCTTCTCCACTTATCTAAAGAACCTGATAGATGGTGCACGCATTCAGGAAGAGCGCCCCACTAATCTAATGTGTCTATATTAGACGTTATGGTTCCTGCTTGTTTAATTGGACGTCTATTCATTTCTGCTCCTAATATGAGCGCAGTATCTGGGTGCTAATTGTAGTCTGATTGTGTAATGGTGAAGGGTTCTGCCTGGGTTCAAATCTCAGCTCTTCCTATTCAATAAGCCAGCACCTATTCAGTAAGAGTTCTTGGTCAAAACTCCCTAACACTGCTACTGCCTACTGAGCACGCTCTAGTGGCTGCCTCACAAGCACTTTGAGTCCGACAGGGGAAAAGCGCTATACAAATACTGGAATTGTTGTTGTCCATTTTCTGGGAATGGCTCATTTCCTGCATACAAGAACATATTCGTGACCTATGAAGAATCTGCATCAGGTTGATGCCAAACATAATTTTACTGTATGAAATATTACAATAGCTATTTTATAATTGATGTTGGTTCATAGTTGCTCCAATCCTGCAAGGTGTCTGCACAACTGCCATGATGCCCAGAATTCGGCAATATATTTTTTGTATAGGGATGAAACTTATGGTTAAACTACAGCAAATATGAGATTGCTTCATTCTAGATACTGTGAACATAGCTGGCTACCTCCCATGGGGAGAGGGAGATGGCCCCCTGCTGGCATAGCTTCCTGCTAAGGCCAGGTGTGAACTATCACAGGGCCTGCTTGGAGCATGTGCCCTTTGATATGTAAATGAAGAGTCCACCCACACTATACTGTCTGAACAGAAAGAAGACCAGAGCATTCCTACACAGTTCAATATTGGATTGTGGAGGCTGCACACCAGCACTTGAAGTGACGTGAACATGCATCCAGATTGCTTGGCCGTGCATGCATGCTAGGGATTCGGGTGCATGCTGCAGAAATCTGCAGTATGTCGTCCAGAATCGCAACACATTGTGGTTTGGACAGTAAACAATTCAAGGGATAGGCAGCATTTCCCTGCCCAACTTGCTGCAGGAAAACTGCTGACTCCGGCTGTATTCGACCGTAGTGGAAATGGGCCCTCGAGTACTAAAGACTCAAACACATTCAGTAGTTGTCAGCAGTACCAGTAATTTGTTTTTCTGTAAGTCATCTGTGACTGGATATGAAGGGAGAGCTCCTTCTAAAGGGACAGGAACCAGAAAGTTTAAAAGGACCCTCCCCAAATATACCATAGCTCACAACTGTCCCTCTTTCAGAAGGGACAGTCCCTCTTTGGGAGCCCTGTCCCTCTTTCTTCTTCATTTGTCACTTTCAGGACTAACAACAGATCTGTGTAAATATATCTACTGAAAAATGTGTTTATTGACTCTAAACGTTATTCCCATCATTTAGATTGATATATTTATTACTTTCTAATGTTAATATGAAGGAAAATGAACCAGGATAGAAAGGACCAGTGTGGTTTGAAATATAAAACCTTATAATTTTCTTATGAAATCTTTATCACGTGCGTGCTTAGGGGTGTGTCAGGGGCGTGGTTAGGTGTGGCAGGGGTGTGGCTAAAGAGAATCTGAAGCGAGTATAAAACTCACTACTTCTCTTATATTCAGCAGGGGCATGTGTGCCCCCTGCTAAACCGCCACTATCGCGCCGCACAATGGGGGTCCCTTACCCCCCAAATCCCCTCTGTCCTCGCCGAGGATCTCTTCCTGATTGAGGCAGGGCTAACGGCTGCAGCCCTGCCTCACGCGCGTCTGTCAGCGCGTATCTCCGCCTCTCCGCGATGCGCCGCTGATAGACGTGCTGTGAGGCAGGGCTGCAGCCGTTAGCCCTGCCTCTAGGAGCAGCAAAATCTACGACCAAGTTGGTCGTAGATTTTGCAGGGGGTAAGGGACCCCCGTTGTGCGGCGGGATAGTGGCGGTTTAGCAGGGGCACACATGCCCCTGCTGAATATAAGAGAATAAGCAAGTTTTTTTTACTCGCTTCAGTGTCTCTTTAAGTGTCCCTCTTTCTGTTCTCAAAGTTGTGAGGTATGAATATACCCTCAGTACGTTGCATATCACCTTACCTTGGGACGCTACTCAACATTCTTTGGCGGGTTTTTTTCTCTGTGACAGATGACTTACAGAAATACAATTACCTGTAAGTAATTATAAACATCTGAGTCATCCATGACAGGATACGGAGACCTTCCAGATAAAAACCTTCAGGGCAGGACTACAGTAAACAAAACGTTTCTTCTTAATGACAGCTCTTTATTTGCCAAAACATCTGATCAATAATGCAGTGTTCTGCCCAGAGCCCATTTGGGTGAGCGCCCGGCTGTCAATAGCCCCGTTCTATGGCAGAATGACTTTTTGCCTCATTCATTACAGTGGACAGCAGATGTGTCATTGCAGCCAGCCCACTGTCACTCGGGGCCCCCATCTCTGCCCTCCTTCCCAGCTCTTGTCAGTATTGTGGAGGCGCGGGGAAAGCTTGGTGGATATCACAAGCATTGCAATTGAGCCAAATCGCTGGCGCAAATAGCCGAAGATCGAAAAGGACACCGCGGCTCTGTTCTTTCGTTCTTCTTCTCCTCTCTCTGTCATCCAGTAGAACAAAACTGCCTTCTCCCAGCCTCACCAAGCTGCCGGCCGCTGTGTCTGCATAAGCTGCCTTCTTGTCCCACTAGACCGAGGGGAGGGGGCAGGGGGCGTGTTGGCCTGTGCTGTCTCACTGCCCAATTACAAATAGATGCCTGGGCAGGTACGAAGTTCACCTCACCATCATCCAAAGGGAGATTACCCCTCCTCTATTAGTAGCATCCAGTGACAACCCCTTTCCTCCCCTCACTAGCATCATCCATTGTGAAGCCAAGTGCAAGTGGAAAAGGGGTCTCAAACAAAAACCTTTTTGCTTTGGATTTTGCCATGGCTTATTCGGGTTCCCATTTTTTCGCTTTGTTCTAAGGTGTGATGAGACAAAAACTCTTTTTCATTTGATCCTTCTTTTTCTTTGGCAAAAAAATCTTTTGATTTTTTTTTTTTTTTTTCCGCTGCTCTAGTTAAAGAATCTTCTAATCCTGAGCCAAACAGTAAATTGCCCTCAAATGGGAGGGCTCTCAAACTATTTGCTATTATGTCTCCTTCCCAACCCTTTAACCAAAATTTACTAGGGCTATACTTTTAGCTGCCACCCTAACTGCTTCGCTTGAAGTGTCTGCCAAAAATTAGAAGCTAGAATCAGAACAGGTACTGAATCCAACAAGGTTTCCTCCCATATACCCTCTGTTTTTGTAATTCAGTTGTTCATCTAGATGTTAAACCATCTGGCTAAGTTGCTCATAGATTTGGAGCCAGGCCAGCTGCTACTGCAGCTTCCTATCTGAAACCTCTTTAAGGACACCTGTATCTTCAAGCGGTATAGGAGATTCCTTTGACCGTTTTGACACTGCTAAATCCAGTTTTGGACACGTCCATTTTTTCATGTCAGAATTGTCCAAAGAAAAAGGTCTTATTAGATTTGTGCAGAAACAATTTATCTGTCTTTCTGTTTAAGTTCCAATAAGGGCCCGTTCACACTGCACGCGTTTCCATATGCGTTTTGGAAACGCGTGCGGGGGGGCCGACACGCAGGACATCAGACATTGCATAGAGTGCAATGTCTGATGTTCACACAGCATGCGTTCCGGACCTGTGCGGTCCGGGAACGCATGCTGCACGCAGATTTTACAAAAACGCGCGGCTGTCCCATTCACTTTTCAGTGATGGGATCAGCCACGCAACGCATACGAACGCGGATGGCGTGCGTTCGTACGCGTTGCGGTCCGCACTTTGTAGTCTGAACGGGCCCTTAGTCCTTCATGGACTGGAATACAATCTTTTGGAGGAGCCAACTGTTCTGAATAAATTCATCATGTATGGATAAAGCCCCTGAAACCTCAGATTGTAAATTAAGCATTGATCTGATTATTGGAATTGCCTCATCTGAGTATTCAGGTAATAATTTAAACTTCCTAGAAACCTCCTCCTCCTGAGCCCCTGAAGTACCTTCCACAGGAACTCGGGAATCTGTCTGTATCCTCATTACATTAGAATTTTTAATATAAAACAAGTTTTTGAATAAAAGTTACATACTGTATATACTCATATAAGCCGGCCCGCATATAAGCCGAGGTACCCACTTTCCCCCCAGAAACCAGGAAAAGTGATTGACTCGCGTATAAGCCCCCTCTCCAGTATAGCCGCCTCCTCAGTAGCCAGATGAGTCCCAAGGATAATACAGCTGTGCCTCAAGACACCACTAGATGGAGTCATAGCTGTAAGACACCGTGATTGCTACAAAGAAAGAATCCCTGATCATTGCACTGCTGACACATTGCTTGCACGCTCTGCTACACAAGCCGGGGACACATTTAGTCTTGAGCAGCGCACTTTGCACACCATGTTGCAGGGGATGGGGGACACGGACACAGCGGGGAGCCAGCTGGCAAGAGCAGGATCACTAATGCACAATCCTTTCTCTCCTCTGCCAGTAACAAAACCTGCTCCACCATCCATTCTGCTCCATGGACTCGCATATAACCCGAGGGGGTTACTTTTCAGCACATTTTTTGTGCTGAAAAATTAGGCTTATACACGAGTATATAAGGTACTTATCTTGGTAGAGGGAAGCTTTTGGATAGTCCTGAGGCTTTTTCTATCATCCCCTACCCCACCGATCCAGCACAGGGACCCTCTAAGAAATGTCCCCCCCCCCTTGTCCTCAAATACCACCAACAGTGCATGTTTTGTGGAAATCCACAGAGGTAGTTGCTCATCTCTGCTCAGACACGAATTACTGCAACTGTGAATGTTTGCAGTTCCCTGCAAAACATGCGCTGTTGGTACTTAAAGGCAAGGTCTGGAAGCCCTGCGCTGAGCAAACCCAACAAGAACTGGTCCGATTTGTTCTTGCAGCTGCGCTCCCCTCCATGTATGAGCGCGTCTGCATTGCACCTATGTGGTAGCACCAAGCTGCGTGTGCGTGGCTTTTTCCTCCTTGCTCGAGCATCTCCAAGCTACTGCGCAGACGGGACTTGTGGTCATCCTCGTACACCGGAGGAGTGCACAGCCATCAATTAGAGGGTCCAGGATGGCCTGGGAAGCTTCTTGGTTGATGTGCTAGGTCTTCACTTTCAAAACAGAACACAGAGTAGCGACACCAAGAGCCAAATATAGTGTAGTATGTACTGGTAGTTGAAATGAAGTATGATCGAGTAATAAGCTATACTCACAAAGCACGGTTACCTCAAAGGCAACCACTCTGTATAGGCAGGTGGGGAGATTGGACCTGACTCCACTCAGGATTAAGAAGTCGCTCTCCATAGATGATGAAAAAAGGGGTAACACCCCTCCACCAGCGGTGGACTTGATATAGCGTAGTATGGATACAGAGGCACCAAAAGGATAAAAGTATCTAAACATTTTAAAACATTAGGAGACAGTGGTGGACTTACCTCCTCCAAGCAGACACAAAAATTGCCAATTGCCAATGTGTTTGTCAAATAGAACAAGTTTATTTACATACTCCAAGGGACAATACAACGCATTTTGCAGGTTTGAGCCCTTTTCATCATGCAGTAACAATGGGGTAATACAGAGGTGCCTGGCTCTTCTACTGACCATATGCTATTACTCCATTGTTATTGCCTGATGAAGCGGGATCAAACCTGCGAGACGCATTGCATTTTCCCTTGGAGTATGTAAATAAACTTGTTCTACTTGTGGCAATTTTTGAGTCTGTTTGGAGGAGTTAAGTCCACCGCTGCCTCCTCCATGTTTTAAACTTTTAGATACTTTTATCTTTTTGGCACATCTGTATCTATACTACGCTATGTCTTCACTTTATTCTTTGCAGTCTTATCACATGCCCTGAGATTACATGATCATTGACAATATTCTGTGTGCTTTCCTTTACAGGTATTTAAACCCTATCAAGCTTCCCAGCATGATATGTGCCGTTTTCACTCTGAGGACTATATAGATTTTCTGCAGAGAGTGAGCCCCACCAACATGCAAGGCTTTACTAAAAGCCTCAACGCCTTCAATGTTGGCGATGATTGGTAAGTGAAAACTTGTCTTCTTTTTATATTTTAACCCATTATCTTTAAAGAACAACTGAAGTTAGAAGTCTGTAAAGGTTTCCAAATTTATTTCCTTTTAAAGTGTACCAGAGACGGGATCCTTAAAAGATTTGCTACTTACCCGGCGCTTCCTCCAGCCCCATAAGCTGTAGCCAATGACAGGTCCCTTGGCAGAGGATTAGCAGGGCTGCCAGGTAACTGATATTTCTTAAAAGGAAATAAATACGACAGCCTCCATATCCCTCTCACTTCAGTTGTCCTTTAAGAGCTAGTTCACAATAGCACAGCCTGCTGATTGCCAGCAACTGTGCTTCATGACATGCATGTGAAGCAGGCCTAAAGGAGCACAGTTTGTGCTATAATTCATTTATAAAATAAAAATGCACTAAACTGTTCTTTCACTCATGGTTCCTGGTTGACTGAAGTTACTTATTTCCAAACCACTACCCAAATGACCCTGGTCAAAAGTCTACATAACTTGATGACTTGGCCTGATAACATGCACACAACTTGATACAAATGGGTTATAATGGCTATTAAAGGTAATCCTCTTCACCTGTGACTGGTTTGCTTGTAGTTCGTGGTTGTGTGTAAAAGGTCAATGAGTTTCTGGACTCCTGACAGACACTTCCATCTTTCATCCAGTGCTGCACTGATGATTTTTGGTTCCTAAAGCATGGGGAAAGTAAATCAAATGCCAAAGGATCTGCAGGAAAATGTAGTTGAACTCTATAAAACAAAGGGATATAAAAAAATATTCAAGGAATTGAGAATGCCAATCGGCAGCGTTCAAACTCTAAAGCCTCATCTACACGGGTAGATGAGGCTGCGATCCAGCGGCTCGATTAGCCGCCGGATCGCCTCTTCTGTGTGCCCGCCGCATCCCCGTGCGCCGCATTAGATTCCCTGCTGGCGCCGCTTATCTTCCGCTCGATTCCCTGCCATTGTCCCCTCGCGGGGAGCGAGCAGGGAATCGGCAGAAGCAAGATCCGTCCTGTCGGATCTTATCAATCGAGCTGCATCAGCGGCTCGATTCATAAGGAACATCGCGGCCTCATCTACGCGTGTAGATGCGGCTTAAGAAGTGGAATATTATGGGTTCTGTTAGAACTAAACCCCGGTCAGGTAGAGCAGCTAAAATTTCATTTACAGCTGCCAGAAAAATTGTTCAGGGTGCAAGGAAAAAACCACAAATAACTTCAGGTAAAATAAGGTGGCATTTGAAGAATGATGGGCTGCATGATCGTTGCCAGAAGAAGGCCATTACTATGCAAATGCCACAAAGTATCCCACTTACAATATGCCAAACCGCACAGACAAGCCTAAAACCTTCTGGCACAAAGTCCTTTACAGTGATGAAATTAAAATGTAACTCTTCCACAACCACCACAATCATAAATGTTACATTTGGAGAGGAGTCAGCAAGGCCTATGATGAAAGGTACACCATTCCTACTGTGAAACATGGTGTATCCTCGATGCTTTGGCGATGTATGCGCTACAAAGGCACACACAAAAATACTGGAGGAAAATATGCACTCATTGGTCAGGAAGCTGAGCATGGGACGTACTTATACATTCCAGCATGACCATGATCCAAAACTCAAGGCCAAGGGACCTGTCATTGGCTACAGCAACATAAAGTTAAGGTTCTCAATATTATTGAGCCACTCTGGGGAGACCTCAAACATTCAGTTCATGCAAGACAACCCGAGGATTTATGGGAACTGGAGGCTTTTTGCTAGGAAAAGTGGTCAGCTTTACCCTCTGAGAAAAGATAAAGAGCCTCATCCACATCTACCACAAAAGACTTCAAGCTTTGATTGATATTAACCACATGAGGACCACAGTGTTAAATCCCCCTGTGACTAACATTACGGAAAAGTCGTGCGCTAGCGCCATCGACTTTCGCATGGTCGTGCACAGTTCCTGTCAGTCCTGGGTAAATGCACAATAGATGTCAATTTCCCTCTCTCTTACTGAGTACAGTAACCTTCCCCCCACATCCTGTGTCAGGAAAGAATTTCACAAGTGGCTCGCTTCCCTGGGGAGCAGCCATTTGGTCACTCAGCTCATCTCCACCAAACCAGCTCAAACTGGTTGAGATTCAAATTTCCCTCCAAGCTCATAGCTTCACACAATGGGAACATTTACTTTATTAATAATTTAAAATAGGTTTGGCACAGCAAGACCAAAATTACATTTTCTGATACCTAGGAAACCGTTCTATCGTTCACCTAAAGTGCACGTTTCTAGCTATCAGGAATGAATATAGAAACCACTTTATCCGGCCTGCATAGAGCGAATGCGACAGACTAGGCATGCATAGCCTCGTTTAATAGAGGGTCGCGAGCCGTTTATGAATATAGTCTCGGATTTGCGATACACTAATCTTGGGCCGAGTCACACAAATTATTAATAAATTGGTACATTTCTTGCTCTAAGTCTGAGGGTGGCAACCTGGCTTCCAGGAGATAACCCTGGCTTAAACACACCTACTTTCCAGGTAGTGACAGCCCCAAACTCAGGTCCTATAAAAGGGGGGCGGGACCAAACCTGCCCAGTTCTTCAATCTCCATCTACCAGGGAGGTCCAGACATGTGCTCAAGGAGAACCGGGCGCATGTTGTGTACAAAGGACTTTTAACCTGAATGCCTACCTTTTAAACTGGACTATTTTTCTTCATGTTTCAAATGGACTGCTCAGCTAACTAAGAACTTTCTGATTTTATTCCTTTTTATTTTTAAGCTCTGTGTTTGTGTTAATAGGTGTATATAACTGTATGTAATGCATTTTTGTTATTAAACGTTTAAAAATCGTTTAGCGGTTATGACCTGTTGCTGAACATACACAATCGTACCTATTGTCCTGAAATCGCTACCCTGTGTTTAATAGAAGTATACACTTATAATCCGTATGCGAGATCCCGGCCCAGATATAACGGTCTGACCCAGGTTCCTGCATACTGCTAAGGGTTAATAGAGCGTTCTCCAAGTCCTAGTAAAATTACAGTAGCGGGCTGTGTAACTCGCATGGTGGCAGATCTTTGAATTGTATGTGTGTGGTGAATCGGTTGGTATCAGAATGCTCCCTTCGCGAGTCAGTTCATCAAATTGCGAACGCGGGTTACCCTTCGTGATGAACAAATGACCGTGTGAGAGGATTTCTGACGCTGATCGACTGACACACCCGCAGACCCCCCTCCCCTAAAGACCAGACAATTTTTCTCTTAATAGGCCACTGCAGCTTTAAGGCCAAGCTGCAGGGCCGCACAACAAAGCACACAAGTGTTTTTCATATTCTATGAAAAATTGTTAAAACATCATAAATTCTGCCAGGGTTTATTGGAGGCTGCCATATTTATTTCCCTTTAATTAATGCAAATTACCTGGCTGTCCTGCTCATCCTCTGCCTCTAATGCTTTAAACTAGTCAGACCCTGAACAAGTATGCAGATCAGTTGTCTGACTGGATTAGCTGTATGCTTGATACGGAAAATTGTGTGTAAACCCTGCCTTAGTTGTTCCAGTCTGTTTGCTGGATTACATTGTTCTGCCACTGTAATAAATCAAGAAGTCAAACCACATAGGCAGTGGCTTTAACTGAAATGTGACATAGCTTTCATGTTATAAGGGGTCACCATAAGTATTACTGAATTATGACATTTGGGTGTATTGGGGGGGTGGTATTAAAAGTGGACCTGAACTCTTGCACAGGACAGAGCAGCTGATTGGTGAACACAAGATGTTTACCATGTCTTCTTCCATGAAAGTGGGAATTAGACACACTGCAGATTTATTCTAGGATTTGTATCAGCTGTAACAAAGAAATGCTTTTCTTTAAAGGTTATAATGCTGTTCCGTATCTTTTAGAGCAGAGAGGAAGTTCGGAGTTCAGGTCTGCTTTTAAAATGGTTACATTTTTTTGTGACTAGACTAGTGCATACACTCCGCAAATCATTCATTGTCTCTTTACAGCCCAGTGTTTCCTGGACTCTTTGAGTTTTGTTCCAGATACACAGGAGCTTCATTGCAAGGAGCCACCCAGCTAAACAACAAGGTAATACTGGGCACGTCGTGTGCATTGCTTGCAGTTCTCAGACGGTCATATGCTGCTGCGTGGTTTGGGGAGATGAGCTCTTCTGTATGAGAATGAGCAAGTTATTGTTAACCTTTACACTACCAGCTATTTTTTAAAACGGCTACATGCCAGTGCAAGCTATGTTTGCATTATTTATTAAATGTCTTTCCCAAATCTACATGTGTCAAATTCCACATTAATCAGTACAATTGTTAAGGTGCAAATACATTTGAGATGATTGAGACTTATGCTTATTATTATGATACCGAATTACGAATTATGAAGATCTATTGTAAAATGCACTACCATAATTAGATCTTGCAGTAAAAGCTTTTCACTGGTGCAAAGTCAAGCTGTATAGATTTGCAGTGACGTTTGCATATTTTTGCATCAACTTAGAATTATTTGCATATTTCAAATTAAAGTAGAACATTGACACTGATCCAAAACTTGCTCTAAACTCCTTTTAGACATCCGTGGCTAAGGAATATGGGGACACAAAATGCCTATAGATGTCCACTGTAAGTGGAAGTAGTTATGTATTAAAAAACGTCCATGGCATCTGGATGCGAAAACACAGAACGCCTATAGATGGCGGCAGTCTAAGGGTTAAAGGTCTGCATTACATGGAATATGAAAGTACAAGTAGCTGTGCGGTCCAAAGTGTAGATATAACAATAGCAGACCAAAAGCGTAAAGGGACATCAAACAAACGATAGGGGATATCAGGTTGTGCTATGGATTCACCCATGTACCTAGAGGGTGTATAGCCAATTTTCTCCAAAGGAATCTGGCATAGCTCTTACGTATAATTCACTTTATTGTAGCCTTAAGCAGGAACTCCAGTGAAAATAACATAATGAAGGAAAAAAAGTGCTTAATTTTTACAATAATTTTATAAATGATTTAGAAAAAGAAGGGACACAGACAGCCCAATATAGTGTAGTAAGTTGGGTAGTGGGTGAATGGAAAAGTATATGATATACTCACAAGTCAGGGTTACCAATTAGGCAACCACTGTGTAGGCAGGTGAGGAGATTAGGCCTGTCCTCACTCAGGATTAAGATGTTGTTCTCTGTAGATTAGGAGAAGAAAGGGAATTCAACCCCTCCACCAGGGGTGGATGCTGATATTGTAAGGAGAACAGAGGCGCCAACAGAATAAAATAGATCTAAAAACTTTAAAATTCCTCAGGAGGCGGTGGTGGGCTCATCTCCCCGAAGCAGACATGATACTGTCGGTTTTAGTACAGGCGCTTATCATGACCTTAAGACTGCACTGTGTGTACTCCTGAAGAAGCGGAGATATACCTGCGAAACGCGTTGCGCTGTATGTTGATTATATAAATAAATTTTTGTACTAAAACAGACAGTATCCTGTCTGCTTCGGGGAGATGAGTCCACCACCGCCTACCGAGGAATTTTAAAGTTTTTAGATCTATTTTATTCTGTTGGTGCCTCTGTTCTCCTTACAATATTATAAATGATTTAGTCAGTGTTTGCCCATTGTACAATCTTTCCTATTCCTGATTTACATTCTGAAATCTATCACATGGAAACATCTTTACTGCTGGCAGGTGATGTCTGTGGAAAGAGATGATGCATTTTTGGCAGTTAGAAACAGCTGTTATTTTCCACAATGCAACAAGGCTCCCACAGAGTGATGTCAGGTTCTGACCTCACACTGTAGGAGGAGTTTCACCACAATATCAGCCATACAGAGCCCTGTGATGATCTGTTTTTCGAAAAGGTAAAGATTTCTCATAGGAAGGGGGTATCGGCTACCGATTGAGATGAAGTTCAATCCTTGGTTATGGTTTCTCTTTTAAAAGTATAAACATGAAAACTGCATAGTGGCCACTAGGGGGGGGGGGGGGGGGGGGTTGCGCTAACGGGCGGTGAATTCACATTACTGTCACTATAGGTAAATACTTAGAGGAGGGAAAAACAAACGGACCTTGGACTACCACAGGAACATAAGGTAATGACTGTGGTGGATTAGATTGTGGTGGATTAGATTGTGAGCGCCTCTGAGGGACAGTCATGAATATACTGTATACACTATGCTAAAGTGCTTCAAAAGAGATTGGCACTATATATACAAGTACAATAATAGATCTGGTTGTATAAAGGAAGCAAACGTCATTGGGATAAAAAAGGCAGCTTTGATTTTTTCACAGGATAGAACTATGAATTCCTAGGAGTGGACTCAATAAAGGGTCACTTTTAACCAGGCATTCCCTATCTAGCATTTTACGTCATAAAGCTGAGATTATTCTGTGACTGCTCCCTCTGCCTGCTGAATCTGTGAATTACACTACAGAGTTCTAAACTGAGCAGGCAAATAATTTCCCTGCATTGATGCAATACATCAACTATTGTGCAAATGTAGATGTTGTCTAGGGATGGTCAATAAAATGCAAAAAATTGCAGCTTGGAAATGTACCTGGAGCTGCTGCATTGTTGTATTCAAAGCTGCCTATAATTTGTATCAAGTTAGAATTATTAGCATCTCCTTTCTCATTGCTGGTAGTGCCCTTGTCTGTTACTAGAAGACTGTGTTTTTGTTTTTTTAATTTCCCATAAAAGTAATTTTTTTTTTTCAAAATGGTTTCTTTGCAGATTTGTGACATTGCAATTAATTGGGCTGGCGGACTTCACCACGCTAAAAAGTTTGAGGTAACATGGGGGTTACATAGATGGTGGGAAATCTGGATTTTTATTCTCGCAAGGTCTAAACTCTGTGATTTACCTAATTTCTTAGCAATTATGAGCAGGAATGATCCATGTCTTAAAGCGGGATTGTCGGCCATAAAATCAAATTCCATTTACCCACTGCTCTCTTTATTATGCAGCCAGCAACCTGACCCTGCATTGCAAGCACTCCAATCTAATCAGAAATGTTTCTGCTGTAATAAATCTTATCTCAGTCAGCCTGGCTCTATTTGGACATTGCCAACGAGAAGGAAGCTTGACCTCTCCCCTCCCACATTCCTGCTCACAGATTGGCTGAGAGCAGTTCAGTGAGCTGCTGAAATACGATCTATGCTGTGTGTTTACAAAGCAAGCTTGAAATGACAGTGCAGTTTCTTGGAGGAAAGGAAAGGGAGGAAATGACATCAGGATTGGCTTCAGCCAGAGGGAATAAAAATGGAAAATGCCTGGAACAGTTTTCTCTTTATTTACTATATAAAATTCACTGAAATCAAAATGTGGGAAGTACAGTACATCTGTTATGCAAGTTGAACATGTGTTCTGTTTTTTCCTGGGATAGTACGGCTGCCCCTCCTATTTAAAAACTCCTATTTAAGAACTGAACTGCCACTTTCTGCATCAAACTTTGTATTGCATTAAATAAATATTGTAGAGGTCATAATTTAACATACTCATCCCAGAGTTTTGTAGATGAGTAATCTGTCCATAGAATTATTTGTTTTGTAATTTCCAAAAATGGATCTTTTTTTAGCTAAATGCCCCACTTCTTCCAACCCGGTATATCTTGCAGTTGCCCAGGTCCTGGGACTCAATTTGGAGCTCCAACTAACATACTGTTCTTACAAAACAGTCTTTGGCAACCCTGGACTGATAGTTAAATTATTGGGTTTTATGATTCTGTATGGAACCGTATCTTTCTCTGTTACTAACTTAAAGAGAACCCGAGGTGGGATTTAATTACGTTACTGGGGCACAGAGGCTGGTTGTGCACACTAAGACCAGCCTCTGTTGCCCCATGGTGTGCCTCCATGTCCCCCCTGCGCGCCGCTATACCCCCCGCAGTGCTGGCGACACGCAGCGCATCACCAGCACAATGTTTACCTAAGCGCTGTCTGTCAGCGCCGCTCCCCCGCTGATGGGGAAGTGACGCGGGCGGGTAGCGCCGATGCGGGGGAGCGGCACTGACTGACAGCGCATAGGTAAACATTGTGCTGGCGACGCGCTGCGTGTCGCCAGCACTGCGGGGATATAGCGGCGCGCAGGGGGGACATGGAGGCACACCATGGGGCAACAGAGGCTGGTCTTAGTGTGCACAACCAGCCTCTGTGCCCCAGTAACATAATTAGATCCCACCTCGGGTTCTCTTTAACGTAATTTGATTTAAAGCTATGTTTAATGGAATGGATTGTATGTGACTTTACATTAACCCCATGTGAGCTTGCTCCTCAAGTGTATTTATTATCGGCGAAGGACTTGACTTTTTATGTCATCTTACTTGACTTGGCCCTGTCACAAGTCTGTCAGTTTTTGTTTTGTTTTTTGAAAATGAAGGGAACAAAATGATTTTTACTTAGGGCTTCTTCCAGCCCCCGTAGTCTGTCAGTTCACTCAATGTCTTTCCGGTCCCGTCCGCTTTGCCACTGTCACTACTGCACATGTTCAGTCCTGGCCATTCGCCTCCCCGCTTCCATGACCACAGTTCATCACCACAGTTCATCAAACTAACTGGCCACAGGAGCATGATGGAGGAGGCTTGGGGCCCAGAGCAGTGGACAGCAGCACAGCAGATCGGCTCTGGACAACGAGGGAGCTGACAGACCACAGGGGGTTTTAAGAACCCCCAGGTAAGTAAACATTTTATTTTGTTTACTTAAAACTTTATATATTTTTTTTCTCTTGTGAGTGGTCAGTAGTTCCTACTGTGATCTATCATCCCTCATAAGTTGGGTCAGAGTTTATCTAGCAACACTGGGCAGGGTTTTTGTGGTTGTTGAGATGTGGTGGCAAGTTTGGTACTTACCTCAGAGTTCTTCCCCCTCAAGTTTTTTTTGTTGGATGCTCCACCTTGCTGACTTTCACAATGCAGCCCCTCCCCATATGCAGTCATGAAAGGTGGAGATGGCTACTGTCTAAAAATCTGAGAGGATTGGGGGTTCTGGAAGTTTGTAATATTTTGTGGCAGCATAAAGTTGAGCCATTGAACATTAGCCAGCTAAAATAAGGAATGCGGACGCGCAGGAAATACTCAACATAAATAGAGCTACTGAAACTTATGCACCCTAAATATGTTGTGTTGCACAGCTCACATCTATT
Organism: Hyperolius riggenbachi; assembly: GCF_040937935.1. Taxonomy (NCBI): domain Eukaryota; kingdom Metazoa; phylum Chordata; class Amphibia; order Anura; family Hyperoliidae; genus Hyperolius; species Hyperolius riggenbachi. Next base: position 441,077,111 of record NC_090648.1, read on the forward strand.
AGGTGTCACCCTATATGGCTAATATCTGTTCTATGTCTGATAAGCGGATTCCTAAAGGGTTATTGAAATGGACAGTTAATTATTATTGTATTGAGCAACAGACCTCTGATGTCCTTTTGCAGCGACAAGTCTAAAGTCTCTTGCAGTAAACTCTATAGTGTAACTGGAACAAACCAATAGGAACCGTAAGTGCTCCAAAGTAACAGCCATAGCACATGGGTGTATTTGCTTGCTGGAAGCATATTTTTCTCAATTTAACCTGTAGTCTGCTCTGGCAGAATAGTGGCTAGCACTGTTACTTTTTTGTGTTTTGTTTTTTTGGTAGAGGGGGAGGGCGTTTCCTCCAACATCCCAACCAGGGCTGGGGAGTCAGAGTTGGAACAATTTTTGAGTACATGGGGTTAGTCTGTGGTTTCATAATCTGAGGAGTTGGAGTCAATAATTTTTGTACAAATTTCACAGCCCTCATCCCAACAACCTACTAGTGGAGTAAGCAGAACCTGATCATCCACCAGGCAACCCAGGCAGGTGTCTGGGACCTAGTGGGTGTCAAGGGGACTATCTCCCGCCGCCTTTTGACCTCTCTCCACTTCAGCTTACCCAGAGGACCCCAAGGGGGGCTCCAAATCTACTACCTTGCCTAGGGCCTCATTACATTTTAATCCATCTCTGGGAGTAAATGGTTCCCCTAAACTGGCCCTAGGTTGAGGCAGGGATTGCAGATTATGACTGGGGTGCATAAACACAAACCTATGTATAGCACATTCATTTACTGTACTTCATTTTTTCAAGATTAGAGATGGTCTGTGAGATGCAAATAGGATTATTCCAGCTTGCATGAACGTTGTTGCATGCAGCCTGGAAATGGTCCAATCACACATTTCCTGTGGATTCTGATTGGCCCAGTTTCACGCTGCATACAACTTGCATGCAAACCAGCATTATTAGCAGATCATTGATCATCTGTATTCAAGACTCATATGAGCTGACTGAAGCAATATTATAACTAATTGTCTTTTACAGGCTTCTGGATTCTGCTACGTCAATGATATTGTGATTGGAATTTTGGAACTACTCAAGTAAGTTATCCTTCTGACATCCCCCCCCCCCTCTGCCCCCTCTCAATAGGGTTGCTTTTTGGGGGGGGGGGAGTGGCTTTCTCTGCCAAAAAGCTAGCCTCCTGGATGTGGTGCTGAGTGCATTGCTCACCTCCTTGCCTCTCCTGCTGGAAACAACTGTTGTGTGCCACGTCTTTGTCCCTCTTACCCCTCCATAGCAGCAGAACACGTGGCAAAGCTGTAACCTCTCTGTGCGTCTGTAGTTAGGCCTAGTGCACACCAAAAATCACCAGGCGGAATCGCAAACGCTTAGCATTTTTTAAAGCATTTTGCAGCAGTGATTCTGGGCGTGTGCCTAGTGATTTCCAATTGATGCCTAGTGATATCGGTGCATTTGGTTGTAGTGATTTTGTAATTCTTGTAAACTTTGCTCTGGAAGTGAACAGTTTTGGGCAAAAAATGCTTTTGAAAAATCGCTCTGTTCAGCGCTTTTTTAGAGCAATTTTCCAATCTTCCTATACTTTGAGGTGTAGTCGCCTCAAAAAGGCTGTAGGACCCGCGCCTGCAAAAAAAAAATCATTGTTGTGGTGTGATCAAAGCCCATGCAAACATATTAACCAAACGCTAGTGATTTTAAAAGCACTCAAAAGCACTCTTGGCGTGCAGCAGCCCTTACTGTGCACTGAACGGAATCTCAAAGGCTCAAGTCCTCATCACAGCAGATAAGATGTTTAATTGATCAAATGTGCATACACACCAATTGAAGTTGGTAATGTACATGGCCCTATGTGTTCAGTTCAAGTCCAGCTTGATTCACTTGTATAGCTAGGATATGAGCTAATGTGAAACCTTGCATGTACACTAGCTTTATAGAAAGGAGACTGGGTATATACTGTATATTCAAAAGATTGTGCATTTTTCTTTGATTGTAAAGAGGCCAAGTGTATGAGTTATTTAAAAGAAACCTGGGGTGCGAGACACATGGAGAGTACCATATAGCCATTTAAACAATACCAGTTGCCTGGCAGTCCTGCTGATCATTCTGACATCTGTAGTGTCTGAATCACACATCTGAAACTAGCATGCAGCTAATCTAGTCAGACTTGAGTCATAAACCTCTGATCTGCATGCTGATTCAGTGTCTGTAGCTAAAAGTATTAAATGCACATTGCCTGGCTGCCCCACAGATCCACTGCCTCTATTAAAAGTAAATGTCAGTCTCCATCTGTCTCTCACTTTGGGTTGCCAGAGATTGATGCTACAATGTAAATGCCCGATTGTAATTTCAATCGATTGCTGGAAATCTGAATTATCGATCAATCTGAACTTTAGCGGTGTTCATTTTTGAGATTACCTATGGACCCCTAGATTCTTAATTCTTGCAGTGAGGAAAAAAGGAATCTTCTACGTAGGATTGGAACTGTACATTCACATGTTAATCTCATGTCATGTGTCACTTCAAGAGAACCTGAGGTAGGTTTCTGCAATTAATATAGGGCACAAAGGCACATTCTGCATACTATCACCAGCCTTTGTGTCCTTATAGTGTGCCGCCAGGCTCTCCCCGTGCTCTGCTGTCCTTGCTTATAAAAACAGCCATGGTAGTGACACACAGATTGCCACTAGCTGGCTGTTTAAATTGTTGCTGCCACTCGCCACCGCTCCCCCGCCTCCTGTATATTGCGGCTCCCCGCCTGTGTCCCTTACGTCCCCGCCTCTGTACGCTTCCTCCAATCGGCTTACAGAGGCGGAGAGGGAAGGGACGCAGGCGGGGAGCCGCGATATACAGGAGGCGGGGGAGCGGTGGCGAGTGGCAGCATCAATGTAAACCGCCAGCTAGCGGCAATCTGTGTGTCGCTAGTGGCGGTTTTTATAGGGGGGGGAGGGAACGGCAGAGCACGGGGGGAGCCTGGGGGCACACTATAAGGACACAGAGGCTGGTGATAGTATGCAGAATGTGCCTCTGTGTCCTATATTAATTGCAGAAACCCACCTCGGGTTCTCTTTGTTACCCTTTTATTAATCCTTGTCCATATCCTAGTTGAATCTAAGAAAAAAGGCACAGGAGCCCTGTCTATGGGCAGTGCATAGTAATGCTTACTATGTGTGTTTCAGCTCGTGAATCATGCAGATAAGCCCCATGAATCAGCTGGTTTCCTTTCCCTCTGTTGCCTCCCCTGGAACAACAAGAAACCACAGTGGTTGGAGATTGCAGTAAAACGCATGGAAATACGCAATGAAATGCATAAAAACACTCGGACAAATGCATGCGTTTTTTTATATGTATTTGAATGCATTTCAAATGCGGTTACTACTGTGAATGCGTTGTTTGGGGGGGGGGGGGGGAAATCTCAGATTTTCCTTCCACTAAATCGCCCAGTTCTGTGTCTCAGAACGGCTTGGGAAAACCAGGGAGCAGAGATGAGCCCATTTGCAAAAAGGGGAAAAAAGAAGTAGGCACAGTGGATATCCGCCCTAGGGAGGGTTTCACTTCCTGGTATCAGAGTGCAGGGTATCGCCTTTTGCGTGCTCTGAAATGAAGTATATTATATCTATTTCATCAATCTAAGGACGGAAAGAATCTAGCACTGCACCAAGGTTTCTTATTTTGTCAGTTTTAATTTCCATTCACATGCATACAAGACCATTCCATGATGCTAACAATAACTTCTACTGACCTACCCTTCCAGAGTCCTGGCTGTGGGGCAATGTGGGTGCGGCAGCGGCCTGCCTGACGACCGTTTCGCTCAACGAGCTTCCTCTGAGGCTCCGTGTGCGGTATTCATCCCATCCTGGGAAGTTTTTATACTCACGGGCAAAAGCTCCGTGTTCCGGTCACGTGACGCCGCTACGTAATACTTCCTGTCAACGTCGGCCGCACGCACGCGTACCATTGGAGGCATGTCACTTTCTCATTACTACAGATTTACAATAAAAACATGCTTTTTATTCAAACCTTCTTTAAAAATCTGTAACTAAAATGTATACTGCAAAGTATATATCTAAGATCCAATGCATATCAAATCTAATTCACTTCAACATGATTTCTATATTTTCCTGGAAAAATGGGGGGAATTTTTAAATCTAGTGGAACATAAGTGGTGCTGTCTAGTTTTTCTAAAACCTATAATTTCCAATATATTTTCCTTCTCTGGATGTTTGAAAACCATATTATGGAACTCTCCCACATTACCCCATTTGATAATTCATTATTTGTATCTAAAAACATAAGTAAGTATCCTGGACTTATCTCGCTCACCATAAGATGGTAAACAACTATTTTTACTTTACTATGCGGCCAGGAAAATACTTGAAAGTGGTACCTATAGAGAATAGAACCAGGGATTTTATAACATGTCGAACAAGATATGTGGTGTATATTATCTGGTGCCCCTGTCACCGCTTTTATATCGGTATGACAACAAGGGAAATGCGAGAACGCATACAAGAACACGTGAAATCAATAAGAAACGGGAAAAGGTTGCAGTAGATTGATTGAGCATTGTAGAGGTACACACAATTGGGGACCCAACATGTCTTTCCTTTGCCGGTTTGGAACAAGTACCCATTCCAAATAGAGGAGGAAATAGAGAGCAATTGCTACTGAGGAAGGAGAGTAGGTGGATAGTGGATAGTGATGCTATGGGACCTTTAGGTTTAAATGATCATCTTGATATGCAATGCTTCCTAGACCCTTAGTAAAGTAAAAATAGTTGTTTACCATCTTATGGTGAGTGAGATAAGTCCAGGATTATCCATTATCAAATGGGGTAATGTGGGAGAGTTACATAATATGGTGCTCAAACATCCAGAGAAGGAAAATATAGAAATTATGTTGAAGTGAGGCCCAGTGCACACCAAAACCGCTAGCAGATCCGCAGTACGCTAGCGGTTTTGGGAGCTGATTTCAGAGCGATTCTAGGTATGTTTAGAGAGGTTTTCTAAACATACCTAGCGGTTTTGCGTGCGTTTTTGTGTAGCAGATTACACATATTGTTACAGTAAAAGCTGTTACTGAACAGCTACTGTAACAAAAATGCCTTGCAAACCGCCCTGAACTAGCATTTTTCAGAGCGGTTTGCGTTTTTCCTATACTTTACATTGAGGACGAAACGCTTTCGAAAACCGCAAACGCGCCTCCTGCTGCGCGTTTGCGGTTTTCGAAAGCGTTTCGTCCTCAATGTAAAGTATAGGAAAAACCGCAAACTGCCGGTGTGCACCATCCCATTGCAATACATTAGACAAGCGTTTTTAGAGGCGGATGCGGCCGGCGGATCGCTCCAAAAACCGCTCGGTGTGCACTGGGCCTGAGTTAGATTTGATATGCATTGGATCTTAGATATATACTTTGCAGTATACATTTTAGTTACAGATTTTTAAAGAAGGTTTTAATAAAAAGCATGTTTTAATTGTAAATCTGTAGTAATGAGAAAGTCTAGGTATACAGGGCCTTTCTACATGTTTTGAGCACCATCTAGTGGAGGATACGAAGATCCAAACATGTTGTGGATCGAAGTTATCCACAGTGATGCGCATACACTTCCTGTTTAGATGTACGCGTGACATGCGTCCAATGGTACGCGTGCGCGCGGCAGACGTTGACAGGAAGTATTACGTAGCGGCGTCACGTGCCCGGAACACGGAGCTATTGCCCGTGAGTATAAAAACTTCCCAGTATGGGATGAATACCGCGCACGGAGCCTCAGAGGAAGCTCGTTGAGCGAAACGGTCGTCAGGCAGGCCGCTGCCGCACCCACATTGCCCCACAGCCAGGACTCTGGAAGGGTAGGTCAGTAGAAGTTATTGTTGGCATCATGGAATGGTCTTGTATGCATGTGAATGGAAATTAAAACTGACAAAATAAGAAACCTTGGTGCAGTGCCAGATTCTTTCTGTCCTTTGAAGAGATGAGCCTATCACCGCTATTAAACAAACATGCAAGTTCATAATGAGACAAGCAGTTTCAAAAGCTGGCAGTGTGTAGGCAGCATGTATTCGCTGAAACGGACAAATCTTATTTAGAAGTAGATCTACTTATTATTATATATTTCTATGGTTGTGAGATCTAAGAAGTATCCTCGGTGGTGTGTTGGTACTGTGAAATTACTTTGATTAAAGTAAATCATTCGCTAATTAAAAACTGTTTTTATCTTTACATGCCAATCCTGCAGGAATGCATGGAGTCTTTATCAGTTTTCACAGTGATTTGCTAATTTTGCTCACAGCAAATTAAAGTTTTAATTCAGTTTCGCCGTGCCGTCCTCTCATTGCACAAAAGTCCTAGCAAAGCTTGTGGCAGCACTGACCTAAATGTAGGTTTGGAGCTGGTGAGCCAATTTTACTTATAGGGTTTGCAAAATTGCATTCTTTTATTTAAAGAGGAACTGTAGTTTGAATTTTTCCCCCCATTATTCATTTTTAAATTATTCAGTTGGTGGTTACCCATTGCAAAATCTCTCATCTCCCTGATTTACTTTTGGAAATGTATCACAGGTGGCAACATCTTTTATACTGGCAGGTGATCTATGTGGAATGTTCATTTACTGAAAGTTCTAAAGCCAGTATAAAAGATCTCTGGTCTCCCAGAATGCACTTCAGTGGAGAATTCCACATAACAAACAGCCTAGGCTAAGCCTCAGTGGGCGGATGGAGCTGCATACCATAAACAGCAATACATAGCTACAGGAAGTGTTTCTGATGCTGAAACCAGGATATTTTCTGTAAAAGTGGGTATCCTGAATAATCTACTGCATTCCACTATAAGTTGTACTCGCTACAGTTCTACCATAAACCAAACTTAGGGATGAAGTTAAATTCTTGGTCACGGTTTCTCTATCAGTAGCTGATGCCCCCTTGTACATGAGAAATGTATTCCTTTTCACAAACTGCTCATCAGGGGGATCTGTATGGCTGATATTGTGGTGAAACCTCTCCCACAGTATGATGTCAGGACCATGGTCCTGACTATTTCCCACAATGCAATGAGGTTCAGTCAGGAAACTGTTATTTACAGCTGGGTCCAACTGCCAAAAAAGCAAGCAGCATCTCCATGTTGCAAGCTGATATCGCCTGCAAGCGGTAAAAATGTCACCTTGTGGTAAATGTCAGAATGTAAATCTGGGAAAACACTGGCTAAATCATTTTATACATAATTATTGTAAAAATGAAGCAATATTTTTTTTTATTACATTATTTTCACTGGAGTTCCTCTTTTAAAGGGATACTTAAGTGAAAATAAAAAAATGATTTTTACTCACCTGGGGCTTCCCTCAGCCCCCTGCAGCTGTCCGGCGCCCTCGCAGCCTCGCTCCGATCCTTCTGTCCCCGCCGGCAGCTACTTCCGGGTTCGGCGACAGCTGCCGACAGGCTGGGAACGCGAGTGATTCTTCACAGTCCCAGCCACAATATATATCGCCCCCTATGCTGCTATTGCTTTCTTGCTGCAATAGCAGCATAGGGGGCGATATATTGTGGCTAGGTTAGGTAGGTAGCTGCCCCCCCCAGGATAGGTTAGGTAGGTAGCTGCCCCCCCCAGGATAGGTTAGGTAGGTAGCTGCCCCCCCCCCCAGGATAGGTTAGGTAGGCAGCTGCCCCCCCTCCCCCAGGATAGATTAGGTAGCTGCCCCCCCAGGATAGGTTAGATTAGGTAGCTGCCCCCCAGGATAGGTTAGGTAGGTAGCTGCCCCCCAGGATAGGGTAGGTAGGCAGGTGCCCCCCCCATAATGAAGGGGGGAGCTGCAGCCGCGGGGAGGGCAGCCCAACCTCTCCCTCCCTTCCTCTCCCCGGCCCCCCCCCCTTCAGATGCAGAGTGCGCTGCGCACGGAATCGCTGTAAGCAGAACTCGCCTCCGTCCCTGCGTTCCAAGCGCCGCTGATCTCCTCCCGCTCTGCATAGATGCTGTTACACACTGCTTCCGGCTAAACAGGAAGCAGTGTGTAACAACATCTATACAGCGGGAGGAGATCAGCGGCGCTTGGAACGCAGGGACGGAGGTGAGTTCTGCTTACAACGCTTCCGTGCGCCGCGCACTTTGCATCTGAAGGGGAGGGGGGGGCCCCGGGGAGAGGGAGGGAGAGGTCGGGCTGCCCTCCCCGCGGCTGCGGCTCCCCCCTCCCAATAGCGCGCAGCCGCGCACGGGCCGCACTACAAAAAGACATGGGCCCCGCCGGGCCCGGTCGCCGCGGCGACCGTTGCGACCACAGGCCCTACACCCCTGAGAGCGAGCACAGAGACAAAAGGGGCACAAAGGCACAAATGGGAAAAGAGAGAGACCCAGAGGGGGCACAAAGAGAGACACAGGGTGCAAAAAGAGACTGGGACAGAGGCGCACAGAGAAGGGGAACAATGCTTGATTTGAAGGAAATCGTGAATTGAATCAAAATCGCGATTTTTGGACAGAAATCGCTCAATTAAATTTTTTCCTAAAATTGTTCAGGCCTACTTTGAAGCTTTCACTGTCATGTGACTATTTTTCAGCCCCCACACACACAAATCTTACACAAAAACATTTACGTGTGGCTGAGTCACTAGTGCAGGGAACAGAAGATATTTTATTAAGGAGTTGTTGCACTATATTACAATGCAGAGCACATGAAGCCCTGAATTCTTGACTTGAATTTTAAAGTGGGGAAAAAACACAAGTTAGTTTCTCTTTAGTTTCCGTATAACTTCAGACACCCTTTAACATCTTGCTATAGCTTTACCTTGCTATTGGTTACAGATTGACTTGATTTTTCTGTTAGCAGCTTGTGAAGGATGGCCTTACTAATGGGGTATAAAGGTAGCCTGTGCCAAACTTTCCTCCCATTGACCAGTTCTCCACCATGTGCTTCGTGTCACTTCACTGGTCAGAGATACAGAATCTTATCTACTTTCTAATTACTACTGGTAATTTTGGAAGTCTCCAGCTATGACGAGCTGATGTCCCAAAGTGAAGTTTTAAGAGCTGCGGTTTCTGCAGACTCTAAAGCAGGGGTGTCTAAAGTCCAGTCTGAGGGTCACATGTGGTCCACTAAGCCTATTCCTGTGGCCCCCAAAGCATCTGTGAGATTTTCATTGCATGGAGGCCTTTGCTGTGGCTCTTCATGCACCAATGTTTATGGCCAACCTGTGTCCCCACTCTGCCTCTCAATCCGTTCTCCTGCAGTCCCAGGAATTTGTATAGAACTACAAAGAAATGGCCACCGGAGTGTATACACTGGAAAATGTCAGTAATTTTTTTTGTAGTCCTGTGGTGATTACTATGGGACAACAAAAAAAATGGCCGTAGAAGTCCCGGTGGAGTGGGAGGATAAACGTATGCAAGTAGTAGCCATCAGCAGCCGTCGCTGCACACTGAATGGGACATGTTGACAGCACACATGGAATATGGTTTATTTCCATAGAAATATTGTATTTGACCACTATAATATGCATACTGTACCGAGGGACAATCAGGAAAAAAATGTTTAATTTTGATAGTTTGACCCCTTAGCTAGCAGTGTTGTAGACTTCAGAGAAAGGCTGATACCTAGGGATCTTTGTTTAGCGTCTGTATATGGGAATAGGATGGATCCCCTGGTGGTGCGATCAAGCAACCTAGGTCAGGTAGCTCTTTGAATCCACTGTGTATGTAGAGGAAGAAAAAGAAAAAAAAGAGCACTCTGAAAACAGTATTTAAATTGAAATACTGCCCTATCCAGGACAGGCCTCACCTGAATTCCAATGGCTGTCGGTGACATACAGCCTAGATGCACCTGTGTCCCTTCAAAGCCCAGGACTGGGCTCTGGGGATTCCAGTGTGGTGGAAGTCTCCGATGGACGTTCCCTGCGTGAATCTTCGGATGGTGAGCCTGGTATCCTGTGTAGGACAATGGAGGTGGCACTTGCTCCACGGCGAGACTACCACCTCTCCACACATTGGTGGTGATGAGTGGAGTCCGCGTATCGAGCACCACCACACACAGGTGTGGGAGGGACAGCGCCAGGTAGTTGCTGCGCAATGCTGTGCCAGCTGGAGATATGGATGCGGGATACGTGAGTGGTCTATGGGGTGGTTTAGTGGTCAGACAACGCGTTTTACGGAGGTACATGGTACGGAGGTACATCCTCCTTTTCCTCAGGTTATATTCTGTTTTTTTTTATCTAGTTGCAGGATCTACATGGAAATCAGATTACGGAATATAAATCTAGTTACATCTGCCAGTAGTACAAATTTTTATCTCGTAATACTTTAGTCTGACGTGATCCAGGAAAAGGTTGCTACCTTTTGCCCCATGATACCGGTTTAATAAGTCCAGAAATGATTTGATAAATCAGTTTGTTCTACCCCTGTGTTTAAACCAACCTTTCTCAATCTTTTTACCCTGGAGGAACCCTGCAAATACTTTTTGGACATCAAGGAACCCCAGGCATGGTCTTTAAAAGCTTATGTCGCTGTTTATGCCACTACCCCCTATTACAGTGTCCGTTATTACAAATTCGAAGGCTTTTTATTAATGTGCGCTCATTATTTTTCGGACCCCCAATTTAGTGCTTCTTTTTACAGTACCTCCTATTAGTGTGCTCACTATCATACTACTTCCAACCCCCACGATGGGGAAAAATGTGAAGGAACCCTGGGGTTCCAGGGAACCCTGGTTGAGAAAGCCTGGTTTAAACCTTTAAGGCTGGTTTCACACCAGGACATTGCGTTTTAGGGGAAGTTATGATCGAATAACGTGCCCCTAACACAACGCCTGGTGCTCCCTGCTTTGGACGTCAGAGTGAGCCACGTTGTGCAGCTCACTCTGGCGTCCATGATGCCGTGATGCGAACTCTTGGACGCATGCGGCATCACGTGGTCCCGCCGGCCAATCGCCGCACAGAGCGGCCGCTCCAGGAAGTAAACACTGCACGTCACTGAGTGCAGTGAATATTAATTAGCCATGTGCCTGGCCGCTCTCCGCTCCTCCCCAACGTTACTGAGCATGTGCAAACAGTCTAACGCGGCTCTGCCGCTTACAAAGTACTGCATGCAGTACGTTATATTATGGCGCAGCGTTACAATGTAACGCAACGTGGGCACTGTGAACAGCCCATTGATTTTTTCATTGCTGTGCAGTGGGGTGCGTTACAGGCTGCTCTAACGTGCGCCTGTAACGTCCCACTGTGAAACCAGCCTTAAGGAAGACTGAGACTTTAGCAGCAGCAGCTTTTATATTTACCTGGGGCTTCTTCTAGCCTCATACAGGCTGTGGGCTTCATCTCCGTCCCCCTGGGCCGCTCCGTTCCTCCTCCATCTTGCAGGCTAAATTTGGAAGTCTCGTCCAGTTGTGAGCATGCCTGGCCTCGGGCAGGCGCACGACTGCACAGTATGCTCCTGCCAATGGAAGCGCAGTAGGGGCTCGGCCATGCAGGCACACAACTGGACCGGACTAAGAAGTATACCAGGCGAGACAGTGGAGGAACAGAGGAGCCCTGGAGGATGGCAATGAAGCCTACGGTCTGCGTGGGGCTGGAGGAAGTCCCAGGTGAGCATAAAAGCTGCTGCTAAAGTCTCAGGTACACTTTAAGATGCATACAGGAGTTAATCACTCAGGTGACTGTTCAGGTCCAATGCTTTGCAGATACATCACTAGTCTACAATATATATTGTAATTTGACAAGGCAGATGGTGTTCCTTACAAAATGTGCAGTAGTGGTTTAAGTTCGCATGACTGGATGTAAATGATCTCCTCTTCTTCACCAGGTACCATCCTCGTGTTTTGTATATTGATATCGATATCCATCATGGAGATGGAGTCCAAGAAGCATTTTACCTCACTGACAGAGTCATGACCGTTTCTTTTCACAAATATGGCAACTATTTTTTCCCTGGAACAGGTAAGAGTAGTGGTTTTGCGTATAGCAGACTTCTGTCCCTTCCATATGAATAATCAGGGCACAGTTACAGGATGGCTGGAGGGGAGGGTCTATATTGTAGTTCTGTCAGTGCTTCTTTTTAAACCTTGAACCTCTAGATTTTTCATTGTTTGTATAGGCCAGGCTTGTCCAGTGTCCATCCTGGGGGCCAAATGCAGTCCGCCAAGCCTTTTCTGGTGGCCCCAAAGCACCAGGGGCCACCTGGTGTTGCTGCTGTGCCTCCCCTTTGCTCACCTGTACAGCCACTGATTAGCAGCTGCCATTGTGCTTAAAGGGAACCAGAGAGGAACGTAAGAAAAAAAAAGAAAAAGCTTTTATACATACCTGGGGCCCCATAAGCCTGGATCGCTCCCACGCTGCCATCCTCCGCTTCCTGGATTGGCGGTACCGGGTCCCGTCACTTCCGGCGAACGCGGCCAATTGTCCGCATTACAGGGGCTCCCTCCATACCCGTACACATGCGGCTGCGCAGTAAGCAGCCTCACGCGTACGTATATGGAGGGAGCCCCGTGTGATGCGGACAATTGGCCGCGTCTGCCGGCCGACTGGCAGCCATGACGGGACTCGGTACCGGCGGATCCAGGCAGCAAAGGACGGCGGCGTGGGAGCGATCCGTGCGTATGGGGCTGGAGGAAGCCCCAGGTATGTATAGAACCTTTTTCCTGGGGCCTCTGGTTCCCTATAACTGCACATGGTATGAGTTTTATTTCTTGTGGAAATGTTTTTTGACAAAATGTCACAGGAATAGTGTACCTAATGGCGATCAGCAAAAAAATGTGTTTAATTTTGGTACTTTGGCCCCCTAGCACTCTCAAGAACAGTGATATGTCATAAGGTTGAAAACAACTCAAATCGCCTTTAAATATCACTTCAGCCTCATTAGATTGTAAACATCGGCCTGCTAAAACTTGTCCATCATAACAATTGGTAGATCGCCTGATCACCGCTCCAATTGTCCAGTTCAGCTGAGCGCCTGGTCTAATCAACCAGCCTTTAAGGTTTGTGGTTGCTCTGAGATAAGGTAAACCCGGCAATAAGCCGATATTGCACCTACTCCATCTACTCCAAATTTGCTTACTCTAGGAACGCATGTTAAAGTGGACCCAAACTAAAAAATACAAGATTTGAGAAATAAAATCTATTTTCTAAATTATAACAATAAATAGCAGCCTTTTTTTAGCTGCATGATGACAAATCTAAAATATTTTACATTTATTGGAGAAACCCCTCCCTTCCTTTCATATTGCCGGCAAACAATCCGGCAAACTGGTGGAGTAGATGGCAGCCATTAGCAATTCCTCCTTTGCTGGTCACCACCTGTATAGCCCTAGTTATGCAAAGAGGAGGGTGAAAAGCATGCACTGAAATGCTCATAGGCTTGAAGGAGTGTTTATTTATATTTGTATGTGTCAAAGTGGTGCAACTAAATATTTTGAATTAAAAAAAATGTTTGGTTTGGGTCCGCTTTAAATATCTCACTGCAATGTAGAATTATCCTCAACTGTATGCTGTATGTTAACAAATGTTTTCAATTCCATTCTCTGTATTACTGCTTCTGAAAATATAATAAAAATATATTGTTGGGGAAAAAAAAAAGTAATATGGCCTTTGGCCTAAAAAAAACAAGTTTGGACACACCTGGTATAGGGGGAAAAGGGGACTACGTCTTTGCTCGCACAATTTTCATACTTGATGCAGCTGTCCCAGAGAAAATAAATTCTATTTGAAAGTCATTCATGTGACCTAGAAATCTGTGCTTGCCTTCAAGTGTACCTGAGCCACACCTCGGATCAAAAGTTCAATACTTGCCTAATGCTGGGTACACACGATGCGTTTCCGCGTTCGATGCGCCGTTCAATTTGCGTTGATTCGATTATTTCCGACATGTTCGATACGCGTTTTGATGGATCGTTGGGTCTATTTGCCATACTTTACATGGCATTCGACCTAAAATTAATCAAAATGCGCTTGGAAATGCTCGAAAATAATCGAATCGAGCGGCGCATTCGACGCGGAAACGCATCGTGTGTACCCAGCATTAGAAAAAGGAAGCCTCTGGATTTTGTAGAGGCTTCTCATGCTGTCCTCTGTTGCCAAGCACGGAAAGGAATCCGACAAGTTCTTGTTGGATTCCATGGTTACGACTGTGCTTTTCTTTGAGCCTGCGCGAGTACAGGTGCATGTGCGCAGATGACTGAATAGTGTTGGACTAAGGCCTTGTATACGCCATGCAATTTTCAATTGAGCAGATGATCAGGTTGGGGGGAAAAATAATATTCAGCCTATTGCCAGCGACGGTTTCCAAACTTAAAATCAACCTTTCTTTTTGAAAGTAGATCAGACAGGTTGGGAAATTTTAATTGTCATGCCAACCACCCTTCCTTGTGTAAATTCTTTTATTCAATATCCAAACAGAAAAATTATTGAAGATATGAACTAATTTGAAAAAAGCACATACATGTAAACTCGTTTTTCTATATCGATGATCTATCTCCCATTAGAGTAGGATCTGCAGTGAAATTTGCATGGAGTGTACCAGGCGTAAGGCTACTTTCACACTGGTGCGTTGCATCGGATGATCATTTTATTGTAATGCTACTGTTCTGGGATGAGCGTCACTACCTACCTACAGGGTGCTGCTCCTCTGGCCCACAGTCCATATGGGATCCACCACGTTCTTCAAAGAGCGACTACAGCTGCAAAATTTTCAACTTCCTGGCAGTGTCTTTTGCATGCTGCAATGCATGTTGGGAGATGTAGTCCCTGGATGTGAGTACATTTCTGTATTTACGTCCAAGTACCATATCTCCTGGCATGCATTGCGGCACACGCAAAACAGTTGTAAGTAGTGATGCTCACCCCAGATCTTATGGATTGTGTCTGCATAACTTGTATATCAAAGAAAAGTAGCTGCAGTCACAAATATGACCCTACTACATCACATGAAAATGACTGGGTGTAAATTAATACCATTCATGTTTGTTTGTTTTTCCCTACAGGTGACATGTATGAAGTTGGAGCTGAAAGCGGGCGATATTATTGTCTAAACGTGCCACTAAGAGATGGGATTGATGACCAAAGTAAGTAACCCATTCCACACATCAGCTGCTGAGTAACTACTTTCTACCTAGTGAAAAGATGTCCGATTTAAGTTGGCCATACACTTTTTTTTTTATTATTATTTTATTTTGTGGTAGATCAGGTAAATTGATGACTTCCAGGCATTGATGATTTACCTGTTCTATTCTGCACCACTTCACACCATAGGACAGTGGTTCTTAAACTGTGCTCCACGAGCACTTTCCAGGGGAGCCATGGCTTCTGTCCCTGTCAGTGCCATCCGTTTATTTGCTGTGCATTGCCAGCATAATCATGCATTGCACTGGCTGCCCCTCTACTGAGCATACACAAGTGTCGCTGCAATCCATGGCTGCTGCAGTGTCAGGTGACACATACTGCCATCCAACTAAATAGCAGCTTGCCACCTGACTATGCTTAGCAGAGATGTCTGGAGACTCTGGTAAGCATCAGGTGAGGAGATTGTCCTGGGGGGGGGGGCTGTTTGTCTAGGCACACTCTCCAGGCTTGTGGCACAGTAGAAGAGAGGAACTCTGCACTCTGTGGGAGGGAGGTCACAGGGTTACAGCATAACTTGCTCATGTAGCTTCCTTAACCAGAGGTTGGGTGTGCTGTCGGGGTTTAAAAGCGCAAATCCAGTCAATATATCACAAAGAAGAAAGTAGATTCATGCACAGTCTGTGCACTCAGCTGCAGCATCCTGTTACATGCGCATGAATGTGGGAGACCTATCCATTAGAAATGGGTGCAGGGGGAGAGGAGACGGGCACTACAGCTATTTAATGTTTGTGTGCTCATTGAGGTGATATGCGTAAATCTGCAAAATGTCCAATTCAGAAAGACTGAAAACTGGTTGCCTTGTTTTTCATTTTTGGAGAGGGGTGAGATGTGTGGTAGTGAATGGTGATCATGTGACACAGTGATTGTTGGCGAGGGGAAGATATGTAATCATAGGGGGTTGTTTGCAGTGTGCAAAAATAAATAAATCAGTGATTGCTTAGTAAATAATATTGTTTGAGAAAAATTGTCTCAACCAACGCTAACTACCCCTTTTTGTATAATCTAGAAAAAAAAAATTAATTATGGTTCAGAACCCACAGAAATAGCCCTGCAAAGTTCTACAACTCTGCAGGTCACAGATTTTTCTGCCTGGGGGAGGCAGAGCTTTGCGCAGTAGCTCTGCCACCTATCCAGTCAATGTCCGCCTCTCCCCGCCCCTCTCAGTAAAAGAAAATGGGCGGGGAGATGCGGAGATTGACTGGAGGGGGGCAGAGCTACTGCGCAAAGCTCTGCCTCTACCAGGAAGAAAGATCTGCAAGCCCTGGAACTTTGCAGGGCTATTTCTGGGCAATAAATCGCTCCTGCGGCAAATCCACTTAGAGTTTAATGCTGAAGAGGACTTTATAGGAAAATAAGGTAAAAAAAGATTTCAATGTCTCGAACAATGAAAAAAGACCAATCATAAAAAATGCAATATTTCCAATATTTCTGACATTACCGCTGAAATTGCATGCATCTGTAACTGCTGCAGCTTCTAACTTGGTAGTGCTGGATGCAGAGCTACAGCAGTATGCTGCTTTCATCTGTGGTCCTTCCTTTTGGCAAGATCAGCACACCAAGAACTGGTGTTTATAATGCCTATTTGATCACCATTTAGCTCACACTATCGATTTTTAAATGCCATAACTTTTTACATTCATTTTCATTAGATGTGGTGTTTATACCAAATCTGTCTAACCTATTGGGAAACCAAATATTTATGGCCACCTTTGCACTGTTGGGGAACTGACCAGTTATGTTTCTATTCCTTTCTCATCACAGGTTACAGACACCTCTTCCAGCCGGTCATTAAACAAGTTATAGATTTCTACCAGCCCACCTGCATTGTTTTACAGGTAACGCAACACATGTGAACTGATGTGATGTAGAAAATGAATGTAAAGTAATTAAAACCAAAGTAACGTAATTAATCGGAATAACCAAACGTCTAATGTGCCTGGTAGGGATTTCTGAGTTTTAAGTGAGCATTCTGTATGAAAATGCATACCTGCTGAAGAGGGAAGCCTGCGCATCATATAGAACAGTCATTCTCAAACAGGGTTCCTTGAGGACTTTGCAGGGGTCCTTGACATTTTTGCCCTTCGAGGGGAGCTGCCTCAGCTGGCAGGTTGAGAGTTCCAAAATCAGGTAACCAGCTTCTCAATGTCCTCTCCGCTCCTTTTCTGCCTATCCTGAATTCTAGCTTCCATACTTGTTCATCACTGGCAAAACATCGAGGGAATACTCAATGGGATCCTGAGGCTTCCTTCTCTTCTGGTAATTATCCCTTATTGTACCAGAGCGTGGCCTCGGATAACCTTTAAGAGTGAACCCTGCCTAAGTGTGTTGCAAAGCTTGGTTGGAGGTGGGGGTTTTATAGAGCAACCCAATTGAATGCTTTTAAGGTTTGCTTTGGATGATCTCTGTGGTGGTAAAACTTTTCATATTTAAAATGTAAGACTTCCTAGGATATACCATTAATCGGATGATTAAAGTTAACATAAATCAGAAAGCTACTTGTCTGCCTTCTGTTGACTGTTCTCTTAGTCAGGGGGCACACATGAGCAAATCCACAGCGTTTTGCAGTAGAGAAATGTCTATGGTGCTGTTGCATTTTCCAGAGACATATGGGATTCTGCATAGCATTTAAGAAAAATGCAAACTGCACAAAGCCACTGGCCATGTATTCATGCTACTGGGCATGCGCAAACCTTATTCGGAACATGGATGGAGGCATAGAAACAGAGTAAGAGGGTCATGGGCTGTATCAGTGGGGACCAGTAGAGTCTGGGAAGCCTTTGGATTATCTAGAAGCTTGCCTCTTCTGCGGTAAGTATCAAATCTATAAAAAAAATGACCCCTCCACTGTGACAGTGAGCGACCTGGCAGATTATCCCAGCCAAGGACATTATTCTCTTGTTCACACAGCCCGCTCTATTCCACACCATCACATGCTTTGCTTACGGCCCTCCTCCCCTCTATAGCAACAGAATGTATTATTAGCCTGTAGGCTGATGATGCATCTGTATAGACTCAACCACAAACTGTTGCTTGAGGGATCAAGTTCTGACACCTGCTGAGCAGCAGCTCACATGTGTGTGCGAGCCTATAGACACCAACACTTTCACTGCCGAACACGATTTGCAGATAAGCATGGAAGCAGATAAGAGTTGCATGTTCATACCGCTTTGTTCCTTGTGTAATGAGATCCTCCCCAACAGCCAGGTATTCTCATAAGTAATTTAATTCATAGATATTTGAAAGCCCCAGGAGCCTGTAGACCAGATCTCCAGCGCTGGCTTTATAGAACTTCTCCCTGACAGGAAGATTACTTTCACATGGACGGTATAATCACATGGGTAACGCAATGTGATTATATTGTAATGATATGTTCACATCAGTGCGTTAGCAATGCCTCCAAATCCGTCAGCATAACATTGAGGCATGCTGCGCAGGACCATACACTTATAGTTCCGGTGAAGTACTTTTTAGGTTTGAGTACTGTATGCCTCGCATGGCACACTTAATGCACAGTGCAATTCTCACTCTGTTGTGAGCCTGTTTTCCAGGACGGAACGTCCCAATGTGAACCTAGCTTAAGAGAACATTGTTCTCCCCAGGCCCTTTTAGCCGGGTGATCCACCCGACTACTTTTGGTGAGGACCGGGCTGTCATTGGCTTACCTATGCTGTAAACCAGTGGTCCTCAAACTAAGGCCCGTGGGTTGAATGTGGCCCCCTGAGGCTTTTTCACTGGCCCCCAAACACAAAATGTATAACTTATAGATGTGGGCGACTGCACCGTTATATATTGGTGGCCCGCATATAGAATACCATCCACATACTGTAGAAGCCAGCGAGCAGTCATTCACTGGCTTCCACTTCTGCATCTGGTGACACTGCTGTCCAACTGGATGGCAGGTTGTCACCTGGGTATGCTTCACTGTCTGGAGCACAAAGACTTTCTTCGGGCACCACATGACTGAATGGTTGCTGCAAGGAGTTCTCCGGGCATGATTGGGGGAATCAATACCTAGATTCAGGCTGCTTACACACTAAGACGTTACAGGCGCACGTTAGTTAGGCGCTCCCCCAACGCACAGCAATGTAACACAAGGCCAGGCACATGGCTAATTAATATTCACTGCACGCTTTGACGTGCAGTGTTTACTTCCTGGAGCGGCCGCTCTGTGCGGCGATTGACCGGCGGGACCATGTGATGCCGCATGCGCACAAGAGTACGCATCACGGACGCCAGAGTGAGCTGCACAACGCGGCTCACTCTGACGTCCACATAGAAGAGCACCAGGCGTCGCGTTAGGTGCACGTTATGCGACCTTAACGTGGCACCTAACGCAACGTCTTAGTGTGCAAGTAGCCTCAATGTCATTTTTTCAACATCATTTTATGTATGTTCCGGCTCCCAGCAGTCTGAAGTATGTTGACCCGGCCCTTGACCGAAAAAGTTTGGGGACCCCTGCTGTAAACAGAGTTGTGCAGAGAAGTGCCAGCCCTGCATTCTCTCATCGGACCCCACCCGGCTACTTTTTCATGCCACCAGGCTGGAAACAATTCTGGGGAGAACACTGGAGAATGTTCAGCAGTAAAACTGGAAAGAAGTTTTTTTTTTTTTGTTTTTTTTTCCCAACCTCTTCTGTTTTGACTTTAAATTTTCTGAGCAGTTTTTGGGCAATTTCCTAAGTTACTAATGGCTACTTAGTGTGAGGCTGTAAGTAGATTAAATGGTATAGCTTAGTGATCTGCAAACTTGGCTCTATAGCTGTTACGGAACTACAAATCCCCCAATGCATTTGCCTTTATGAATTATGACTGTGGCTGTTGGCGACGGACCCGTTGTTGGCTGCTGTCGTGCGTGTGTACGCACCTTTACAGCTGTAGAGCCAAGTTTGCAGATCACTGGTATAGCTCACAATTATAGATATGTTACTAAGATTGCAGAAGGGTTGCTCAATCAAATGGCTCCAGCTTTAGAATCTCGCCTTTTCCCTCCTTGTGTGAATATTCAGTAATGAAGTGCTAATTGGGAGCTAATTGTGATTTACTTTATTTGCAGCTTGTTCACATATAAGGTTAACATTGAACACTGGAGCTGTAATTGTAGTCAATGAACATTTGAGTCACTTGCTATGTCTCTTCCCCCTTTTCACCCTCCTTGAGTCACAATTAGAAATGACTATTAAGATGCTAAGGTGCACTTAGAGAGACTGAAGCATTTTAATTTTTTGAAGCATTTTTTATTCATCAGGCCGCTTCAGCATTATAATCCAATCTGATTTGTCGCAACAGCGTGGCAGAACTAGGTCTTAAACCCACAACCCCTGAAATCCCGGGGCAATTTTTTTTCTTTTGGCTGCTTGGGGGAGGCAGGGCTTTGTGCAGTAGCTCTGCCTCCGGTCGCATCAATCTCTGCGGATCTCCGCCTCTCCCCGCCCCTCTCAGTGCAAGAAGACTGAGAGGGGAGGGAGGAAGCGGAGATCTGTGGGGATTGACGTGAGCAGAGGCAGAGCTACTGCACAAAGCTCTGCCTCTACCAGGAAGGAGCCCCAATTTTTTCCCCGGGATTTCGGGGTGATTAAGACCCTGTTCTGCCGTTGTGAATCAGTCTGGATTAAAATGCTGAAGCGGCCTGATGAATAAGAACAGGTATTTTAAATCGCTTAAGACTAAAGTGTACCTTGGGGTGACATGAGCTAGATATTTGTATGTATAGTGCTAAGCATATTAAAGGGAACCTGAAGTGCGAGTAATATGGAGGCTGCCATGTTTCTTTCCTTTTAAACAATACCAGTTGCCTGGCTATCCTGCTGATCTATTTGGCTGCAGTAGTGCCTGAATCAATCCAGAGACAAGCATGTAGCTAATCTTGTCAGATTTGACAAAAATGTCAATTATCTGATCTGCATGCTTGTTCGGGTTCTATGGCTAAAAGTATTAGAGGCAGAGGATCAGCAGGGCTGCCAGGTAACTGGCATTGCTTAACAGGAAATAAATATGGTGGCTTCCATATCCCTCTCAGTTCAGGTTCTCTTTTAAAACTAGGCTTGTTTTTTTTTTTTTTTTTTTTTTTTTTCCCTTCTGCCTGAATTAGGGCTCACCTCCACTAGTTGCAGCTGTTTCTGATTTGGCAGTGATTCCCATTCTGCTGCGAAGCCTCAGCCGGAAACGCTAAACAGTGCCATGCATGGCTGTAGGGATTTGGCTGAGAGCTGCAGAAATCTTCAGCTTGTCTAGATTTGCACCACAGCGCGATCTGGATGGCAAGTCACTGGGGAGATGGGCAATGTTTCTCCCCCCTTCTTCACTGGCATGCTAGGAAACGCTCTTCAGATTCAGCCTGGATTTGGGCGTAGTGGTAATAGGCCTATACATATTTAGGTAAGCAAGTGGTTCTCTCCAGTCTCCTAGTCAGACTACAGCAGGGATGTCAAACCGGTCCTACGAGGGCCGAGGTCCTCACACATTTTTGACACAGCTCAAGTGAATTGATGGGTCTGAATCAGGAAAGGTGTGGTCCATCAGGTAGAACACATTCCTCTCTTTGTCAGTCCATCCTAAACACTGGCATGGAACTGGCCCTCCAGGCCTGGAGTTCGACACCTGTGGACTACAGCATAATACTCCCTGATAAGGAATTACTGCCCTTTAACTATTGTCTGGCAGAGAACATCTGAGTGCAAGGAATAAAGGTCAGCAGTTTGTAGACTTTAGGTCTACTAGGGACACTTCAGAGATAAAACATTAAATCTATTTTTAAAGTTTTTAAACCTATAATAAAACTAGGAAAACTATCCAAAAGTAATTGTTAGGAGTAG
The DNA here is from genome assembly GCF_040937935.1 of Hyperolius riggenbachi. NCBI lineage: Eukaryota > Metazoa > Chordata > Amphibia > Anura > Hyperoliidae > Hyperolius > Hyperolius riggenbachi. The sequence goes on from NC_090648.1 coordinate 441,098,999, forward strand.
GAGGCTAGATGCAACTGTTTCTAGTCAGTTTATTTTCACCTGAGGTTCACTTTAATTTGCACGCCTCCCTGAAAGTGTCATCACATTGACCATCTCTGGTCACCTGGTGTGGTTGACAGGATAACCACAACGAGCATCAATAGTTGCACCATCTTTAATCAGATGTTTGTCTTTGTAGTGTGGAGCGGACTCGCTTGGCTGTGATCGACTGGGATGCTTTAACTTGAGCATAAGAGGACACGGGTAAGACTTGTGCTTATAGACCTTCACCTTCTTCATTAGGTTAGTAAGAAGCGCTTAGAATCCGGCGTCTTCACGCTATACTGCGGTGCTCACTCCAGTGTAAGGGTTCGAACACTAATGCTTCATACACACTTGAGATAAAAGTCTTTGGAAAAGGCAAGATCACAGACCAATTTTACCCCCTTCCATGTAGTATGAGAGCCATACTCTACACAGTCTATTCTATGGAGCTGAACTCCACATCAGATAAAATCGTTGCAAGATGCTGCACACACAGATGCCCGTACACACTCAAAAGATTATTATCTGCAAAAGATTTGTTCCTGCAAAATATCCATTCCTGCAAAATGCATTCATAGTCTGAGATCTGCAGATCATCATACACACCTTGTTTAACAGACTTCATCTGCATATCTGGCAATCATCTGCAGATCTGAAAACCCATCCTGGTGGATCTGATCTGCAGATGATTGTCTGTTAAACAAGGTGTGTATGAGGATCTGCAGATATCATAGACTATGAATGCATTTTGCAGGAATGGATCTTTTGCAGATAATCATCTTTTGAGTGTGTACGGGCATCTTTGTGTGCAGCACCCTGCAACGATTTTATTTGATGGGGAGTGCAGCTCCATAGAATAGACTGTGTAGAGTATGGCTCTCATACTACATGGAATGGGGTAAAATTGGTCTGTGATCTTGCCTTTTCCAAAGACTTTTATCTCAAGTGTGTATGAAGCATAATACAGCTTTCATTAATGAAGGCAATTGTTCATGATTGTTTCCAGTGACTACCCAGTGTGTGTGCCGGCCAATCACTTTGCCATGATGAGGATCATCTACGATAAAATTATGGCTTGGAGTCCTATTCCGGCAACGACGCTAGTTTTGAGCTGTAGTAGCTCTTCATCAGGCCTTTAAATTAAGATTCTAAAGATGGACACCATTGTCAAAACACAATCAAATAATTGTGTAATAAAAACCCCAAAAATATTTATTTCATCATTGGTTGTCTGAGAGTGCCTGATTGGAATAGGCCTCCTATTGTATCCAACTTGTATATCTTAATCTTTGGCCTGAGGTTTGTCGTTCTCTGTTTACCACTGTTGTCTCTTATGTGGGCTTATGGCATTCTACCCTATGCATCCTTATATCTATTGCAAATTCCTTTGACGTGACTCTCTGAGTGCAAAGGCTATCAGTTTTACATGTGGTGATTGCACATCCCCTTCGGGCTTCAGTCCTTCGAGCAAACAGGATTGAAGCCCAACGAAGGCTATACAGTCGAAAGCTTGCTTACTCTTATTCTTTTAAGATAGCCAATAAACTGTTTCATCCTGATTGAAAACTTCCTGCTTTTACTGGTGGCTAACATGGTTTAATACCCTAGTGCTACTAAATTCAATAAGCATTCTAAAAACAAAGGCCGATGAAGAAACAAACTAGTGCCGTTGCCTGAATATTGTCTTAAGCAATTCCAAGCTATCATTTTTATCGTATATGATGCTCATAGAGAATGGATTAGCCGGATGTTTGTATATACTAATTGAAGCCATTTTAATTTGTGATTTGTATGAAGATTGATGATCAAAGAAAAATTGTTAGCTTTATTATAAGTTTAAAACCTGTTTGGACTGCGACTACATTGCTTGTGGTTTCTGATGAGCTCTATTCTGTTAACAAATATGAACGAATGCTTTAGTTGGGTTGGGTGTGGTGGATCATGCCGTCAAGGATACTTTTTTCTAAAATTTTGAACACCTCCCAAATATATTCTATACTGCTGCACTGACAGCTACACACAAGTCAGAATAACTGTGTTGGGGTATTAATGTAGCATAATTCCTGCCATTCTCATGTCACATTTATGTCTTGCAGTGATTGTGTTCAGTATGTGAAGAGCTTCAATATTCCTTTACTGGTACTTGGAGGAGGCGGCTACACAGTCCGCAATGTAGCGAGGTGCTGGTAAGTAACTGCAGCAGAAAACCAGAGTAGACCTGCCCACCTCATTCTGTTTCTTTACATTTTAATATGCAGGAGTCTGAATTCATCCAATATATTCATTGACTATTTAAAATAGTGCTTCACATCCCCTGAAACCAGTTCTAATCCCTCTGAAACCAATTTTCAAGAATATGCTGACACACATGGGGATGGAAACCCTGCCTTACATTGCAGCCATAAAAGGGCTCGCTGTGGCCTGCAGACAGGAGGCCAAAATGCCTGACAAGCTCTCTAAGAAACACACCTCTGAGTGCAGCAAATATACAGTATATCCACTTCAAGAGTTCACATCTTCAACAGTACCCGTCTCCGGTACATGAGGGTAGTTTTATTAAAAACACTGGAATTCCAGGAAAGTCCTATTTATGATTAGGACTAGAGCTACAATTGTAGCTCATAAGCCTTTCATGTTAGGTCTGCTTTGAAGGAAAACCCTAGTTATGGATATTGATGCAACACTGTGGAAAGAAAACCTAGTGTTTACCTCCCCAGATAGTCTTCCTCTGTTGCCTGGTCCTTCTTGATCTGAACCCTTCTTTCTAGATGGCTCTAGTTCCTGCTTAAACTCATCAGACTGCCACTTCTAGGTTGGCCACCACATCCCATCCCTTTTGGGAATCTCCACCATAGGACAGTAATGGGGAGCTGCTGTGATTGACCGGGCTCTAACGAATAGCCAGTGAGGTATCCAGATTCTGCAGGGTGTACAATCTTGAAGTGGCAGAAACACAGTGAGAAGATAATGTCCACAAGTGGTTTATACTTTGCATGGTTTCTAAATGCCTTAAAGCGGAATATAACCCTGCATTTCAACTTTGCTCTAAAACATTATTTACAGAATATAATATGCAACCAGCATTTTTTTTTTACTAGACCTGGAAGGGTTACACACAGAGCTTTAAAGTTCCTTGGATAGAAAAGCAGACGCATCCGTTTAGATGGATACATTTAAGTAAACAAAATGTAACAATTGTGGAATGTGACTCACTCTCTCTGACTGTGCAGGAGCTGGAGGACAGCCAAAGAGTGTATAACATTCCTCACTTGTTACATTCTGTTTAGTTAAATGTATCTATCTACACTTCGGATGCGTCTTCATTTCTCTCCAGGGAACTTTAAAGCTCTGTGTGTAACCCTTCCAATGCTGGTCTAGTAAAAAAAAAAAAAAAAAAAATGCTGGTTGCATATAATATGCTGTAAATAATGTTTTAGAGCAAAGTTGAAATGCAGGGTTATATTTCGCTTTAATTGCAGTATAAGCCTTGGTCATGTGACCTGCCATTTAATTTCTTCTTAACCACTTGAGGACCCACCCTTTACCCCCCCCTTAAGGACCAGCGCTGTGTTGAGTGATCTGTGCTGGGTGGGCTCTGCAGCCCCCAGCACAGATCATGTAGCAGGCAGAGAGATCAGATCACCCCCCTTTTTTCCCCACTAGGGGGATGATGTGCTGGGGGGTCCGATCTCTCCTGCCTGCATGTGGCTGGCGGGGGGGGCACCTCAAAGCCCCCCTCCGCGGCGAAATTCCCCCCTCCCTCTCCTACCTGCTCCCCCCGGAGATCAGGGCTGCACAGGACGCTATCCGTCCTGTGCAGCCAGTGACAGGACGTCCCCTGTCACATGGCGGCGATCCCCGGCCGCTGATTGGCCGGGGATCGCCGATCTGCCTTACGGCGCTGCTGCGCAGCAGCGCCGTACAATGTAAACAAAGCGGATTATTTCCGCTTGTGTTTACATTTAGCCTGCGAGCCGCCATCGGCGGCCCGCAGGCTATTCACGGAGCTCCCCGCCGTGAATTGACAGGAAGCAGCCGCTCGCGCGAGCGGCTGCTTCCTGATTAATCAGCCTGCAGCTGGCGACGCAATACTGCGTCGCTGGTCCTGCAGCTGCCACTTTGCCGACGCGCGGTATGAGTGCGCGGTCGACAAGTGGTTAATATGAAGCTTTATGTAGACAAGATGAGGCAATTGATGATGCATCTTCAGTGTCCATTCTCACTAGGCTATTCACTGCATATGTCCCTGCACTTTTCTCTACTTGCCTGTCCTCTGGCACCTTCTGCCTTTGGGTCTACCCCACTGCCGATGCTGCCACCACCGCTCTGGTCCACTGCTGGGGACAAGCGCTGCTATACAGATTGTAGCCCCGACAGAAGTGTTACTGGATTGCAACAGACCTATGGGAATCCTCCCTCCCCAGGGAGAAGTCTTATTGGTTCACTGAGTGGTAAGGAGGAAGGATTCCCATTGGTCTTTTGCAATCCATTGGGGAGCTCCAGAATTCTTTCGGTGCTCTGATCAGTCTAGCAGCACTTGTCCCCAGCAGTGAACCTGACCAGGCAGGTGGCTGCAGCGGACCAGATGCACTTTGCGTAATGTGAACTAGTTGATGGACCACAGTGTATCCGCACCATTGTTAATCTGGAGCAGTGTGAACCCAGCTTGATTAGTCCCTTATTTTCGGAACATGAAAGTTAATGATTTAGTTTACTTTGTTCTTTGTTTTCAGGACATATGAAACCTCATTGCTGGTTGATGAGACAATCAGTGAAGAGTTGCCTTATAGTGGTGAGTTTAGTCTATACAGATGTTTTTTTCTTATCTAGCATTTTGAAAATGTTTAAAATCAATGTGATGTACTTGGCATACTCTTATATCTGTTGTTTACTTCCTCAGAATACTTTGAGTATTTTGCACCAGACTTTACCCTCCACCCTGATGTCAGTACTAGAATTGAAAACCAGAACACTCGCCAGGTAAGGCTTGGTAGCTCTGGTATCTATTGTCAGCAGAAAAATGGAGGGCCACTTGCACATGTACTGATGGGAATATTCTGGAATTTCAAAGGAAACTGGATCATGTGCTGAATGACACAAGCTGAGGTTGGCTACATTGAAATCTACATGCCACAATTTTACATTAGTTCTTGAAGTAGATTTACTAGTAGGCAAACTGGACACTAGTAAAATGCACCTTACCAATTCACAGCCGTGTCCTCGCTTCCCCTGATGTCACCTGGAGCGCACGGCGCAGGCACAGACCATACTGGGCCTGTGCAGTACGCTCCTGGTGCCATCAGCGGTAGTGAGGACACGGTAACGCAGGCGCAGTGGTTTTCAGACTTTAAAGTCTGAAATTCCAGAAGTGAACCAGAGGCGGGGCCAAAGAATTGGGGAGTGGCTGCGCGGGCACAGGATGTCTGTGGGGGACCATTAGAAGCCCTGGGTAACTTCAACTCCTTTTCCCCTGACCCCCCTGCAGTGTCCCTTTAAGGCGTCAGAGATTGCTGGTACAGAAAAGGTTAAAGGTATCGCCTAAACAACTTTTGTTATATCTATTTGGATCTTATACTCAGTATATAGGATGATAAAGTACATCAGGGACTGCATTCATGTTTGTTTTAGGTTCAACTTATAGGTAGATATATTAAAACCAGTGCAAAGAAAACTGGAGCAAAACTCTTAATACGACTTAATACGGTTCTTGACAGATTCAATGTCAGGGGCTGTCTGCACACACCATACATAATAGCCTGATTGGAAGACGTATCTTCTATTGCCAGCTTTGGTAAATAAGTGCTTTCACTGTCCTACATGATTGTGCACTGCGTACCAACAGAGAAAAACCTTTTTATGATATCCTAATTTCCTCTTTTTACACAGTATTTGGATCAAATCCGACAAACCATCTTTGAAAACCTAAAAATGTTGAACCATGCGCCCAGCGTTCAGATCCATGATGTTCCATCCGATCTCTTAAGTTACGACCGCACAGATGAGCCAGATCCAGAAGAGAGAGGTTCAGAAGACAATTACGCCAGGTAAATTGTCCATGAAGGTTCATTTAAGCTAGGTTCAAACTTGGCATAGTCACCGACTGATTTCAGTGGCAAATGTGTCGATGAATCCTACCCATACAATCCGTTCACACTTCCATTTTGAACCTGTTTATTTACATTGCGGTAGCAGAGGTCTTGTTTAGCTTTTCTAGAAACTGCATGGAACACATAAATGTCAACGATGGCCTAATATGTGACATACCCATTACAACAGACCCAATGATTATATGGGCTGACACAGCACAATGAAATGCATGGTAGATGTAAGACACAATGGATATACTGATTCATTTTTAAAAGGGAACATGTTGCATATGACATGAGGTAAACATTGGTACATAGATCAAGCCAGTGGAAAGCAGTTTCCTGATATATAAGTGGGTTTTTTTGTTCGCTTGACACAAGGATAAGCAAGGCGACAAAAGAAATGTAGTTGTACTTGGGCTTCTTTCCGGTCCTAGAAGTGATTTTGTATCCCCCGCCACAGGCTCTAAGGTGTGAACGCGCCCACATTATCAGGAGTGTACTGCGTCTGTGCAGTACGCTCCTGGTGGTGACATGGGCGGGTTCTCAAGCGAGCATGCACAAAGACTCCTACTCATCAGGGGACGGCAATCATGAGAGGTTACCAGCGGGACACCGGAGAAGACCGGAAGCTGCAGTGAGGGACACAAATGACTTCTAGGGGCTGAAAGAAGCACCAGATAAGTAGAGCTACATTTCTTTTGTCACCTTGCTTATCCTTTAAAGAGACTCTGAAGTCTCTTTTCCCTTCTTTTAACATTCCTCTTCAGCTTTAATGAGTGAAATAGCCGCATCCCTGGGGCAGAGGAGTGATTTATTACTAGAGAGAAGCCCTGCAAAGCCCCAGGGACTCACAGGGCTTCACTTCCTCAATGAGGCAGAGCTTTAGGCTGTAGCTCTGCCTCTTCCGCAATCAATCTCCTCTGATCGCCGCCTCTACCCGCCCCTCTCAGTCTTCTTTCACTGAGAGGAGCGGGGAGGAAGCAGAGATCTGCAGGGATTGATGGCGGAGAGGCTGAGCTACAGCTCAAAGCTCTGCCTCTCCAGGAAGAGAAGCCCTGCATGTCAAGGCAGCATGACTGAACTTTGCAGGTCGTTTTCTAAGTAATCACTCCTCTGCCGCGGGGATGCAGCAATTTCACTCTGGCATTAAAGCTGAAGAGGAATGTTAAAAGAAGGGAAAAAAAGAGACTTCAGAGTCTCTTTAAAGGCTGGGGCCCACTATACATTGCGATCGCTGAGGTTTTTTTTTTCAGAGCCATTTCAGTCTTTTTTGAAGTAATATTGAATTTAATGCAACAGATTTCATTAGTGGTTGCACTAGGGATTTTTAACCCAATTGGTTTTGGGTAGTAAAATCGCTGCAAAATCGCTTTGTACAATATTTTAAGTGTTTTTTTGCAGCGATCCTATACTTGCAGTGCAGTCGCTCCAAAAATACGGCAGGCAACGTAATTGCGATTTTTGGGTAATTGCAAGCGCAAGTCTGGGGTGACAGCCATCGACTTTCATTTCCTTAGCACTTTTGCAATCACTGCCAATTCAAATGATCAGGTTTCACCCTGGTGTGGTCCGTTTTGGGAACCATGCAGGTGATTTTTTTTTTTTTAATCTATTAAATTATTTTCTATATTGTTCACCCCACTGAATTAAAGTTTTTAAAGCTTGCACTTCAACTGCACCTGAGTGATTTCATTTAAAATTCATTGTGGTAATGAACGGAGCAAAAACTTAGAAAAAAAAAGTTGTCCCTGTCCAAATACAGTGGCTTGCAAAAGTATTCGGCCCCCTTGAAGTTTTCCACATTTTGTCACATTACTGCCACAAACATGAATCCATTTTATTGGAATTCCCTGTGAAAGACCAAAACAAAGTGGTGTACACGTGAGAGAAGTGGAACGAAAATCGTACATGATGCTAAACATTTTTACAAATCAATAACTGCAAAGTGGGGTGTGCGTTATTCAGCCCCCTGAGTCAATACTTTGTAGAACCACCTTTTGCTGGAATTACAGCTGCCAGTCTTTTAGGGTATGTCTCTACCAGCTTTGCACATCTAGAGACTGAAATCCTTGCCCATTCTTCTTTGCAAAACAGCTCCAGCTCAGTCAGATTAGATGCACAGCGTTTGTGAACAGCAGTTTTCAGATCTTGCCACAGATTCTCGATTGGATTTAGATCTGGACTTTGACTGGGCCATTCTAACACATAGATATGTTTTGTTTTAAACCATTCCATTGTTGCCTTGGCTTTATGCTTAGGGTCGATGTACTGCTGGAAGGTGAACCTCCGCCCCAGTCTCAAGTCTTTTGCAGACTCCAAGAAGTTTTCTTCCAAGATTGACCTGTATTTGGCTCCATCCATCTTCTCATCAACTCTGACCAGCTTCCCTGTCTCTGCTGAAGAGAAGCACCCCCAGAGCATGATGCTGCCACCACCATATTTGACAGTGGGGATGGTGTGTTCAGAGTGATGTGCAGTGTTAGTTTAGCGCTTTGTATGTTGGCCAAAAAGTTCCATTTTGGTCTCATCTGACCAGAGCACCTTCTTCCACATGTTTGCTGTGTCCCCTACATGGCTTGTGGCAAACTGCAAATGGCTTTTTTTTTGGCCACTCTTCCATAAAGGCCAACTTGTGCAGTGCACGACTAATAGTTGTCCTATCGACAGATTCCCGCACCAGAGCTGTAGATCTCTGCAGCTTGTCCAGAGTCACCATGGGCCTCTTGACTGCATTTCTGATAAGCGCTCTCCTTGTTCGGCCTGTGAGTTTGTGGATGGCCTTGTCTTGGTAGGTTTACAGTTGTGCCATACTCCTTCCATTTCTGAATGATCGCTTGAACAGTGCTCCGTGGGATGTTCAAGGATTTGGAAATCTTTTTGCAGCCTAAACCTGCTTTAAATTTCTCAATAACTTTATCCCTGACCTGTCTGGTGTGTTCTTTGGACTTCATGGTGTTTTTGCTACCAGTATTCTCTTAGACAACCTCTGAGGCCGTCACAGAGCAGCTGTATTTGTACGGACATTAGATTACACACAGGTGCACGCTATTTAGTCTTTAGCACTCATCAGGCAATGTCTATGGGCAACTGACTGCACTCAGACCAAAGGGGGCTGAATAATTATGCACACCCCACTTTGCGGTTATTGATTTGCAAAAAAAAAAATGTTGGAATCGTGTGTAATTTTCGTTTCACTTAAGTGTACACCACTTTGTATTGGTCTTTCACGTGGAATTCCAATAAAATTGTTTCATGTTTGTGGCAGTAATGTGACAAAATGTGGAAAACTTCAAGGGGGCCGAATACTTTTGCAAGCCACTGTATATGGTGCTGTTTCCGGGGGGAAAAAAGTTTTTGCATAAGCAGATTTTTTTCCATGCCAGTGGTGTTGGAACACCTGATCTACATGCTGGTTCTGGATCAGACTATTGTTGTTGTGGTGACCTTCATCCTTAAAGTGAACCCAAGGTGAGAGTGATATGTGGGCTGCCATATTTCTTTCCCTTTAAAGCGGATCCGAGATGCAAAACTAACTATAACAAGTAACTGTATATCTGTATATCTTATCTAAAGTTTAGATAGTTTACACAGCAAATTAGCTGCAAACAGCTTCAACAGCATATGAATATTTCTTCTTGTGATGCAATGAGAGAAGCCATATTCTGATTGTTATCATTACACAGGCAAGCTGCTCTGCATCTCCACCCCTCAACCTGTGAAATCTCTACTCCCCTCTTCGCACCCTTGCCTCTGAAATCTCTGGCTGGTAACGCCGCCTCCTCCTTTGGGAAAAGCTGTCTCCCCACCATACTGAGCTCCCATGAGCATGTGCTACATGGGATGCAAAATGCCTAGGCACTGGAGGAGCTTTGGGCGAGGCTTGTTTAATTTATAGGGAATAATGATATTAAAAAAAAAAAAAATTTGGCTTGAGGAATGCCCTCCTCTCGGATCCACTTTAAGCAATAACTGTTGCCTGGCTGTCCTGCTGATCCTCTACCTCTAATATTTTCAGCCTTAGACCCTGAAGAAGAAAATGCAGATCAGGTTTTTCTGACAAAAATCAGAACTGTTTGTGCGGGTTTCTGGTGTTATTCAGACACTAAATACTGTAGATCAGCAGGGCTGCCAGGCAACTGGTATTGTTTAAAAGGAAATAAATATGGCAGCCTCTATAGCCTTCTCACCTTGGGTTCATTTTAAAAACGGTCATCCTTTAAACTCCTCTCCCTCTGCCTTCTTTTATATGTATATAAAAATGCATTCAAAAGTCTAGATCATACTTTTTAAGAGGAAATTTATTTATTTTTCCCCCCCTTTAGACCAGAAGCTTCAAATGAATTTTATGATGGAGATCATGACAATGACAAGGAGAGCGATGTTGAGATTTAAACAAGACTTCTACTGAATCAGACTTGGAACTTTCATTTGTTTTTGTTTTTTATGAACAATAGACTTTATTCCCTGTGAAGTTTTTTTGGACCAGAGCATTTTTGCCTCCTTCCAAGAAAGTCCTTGTTGGAAATCTATTTGAATTTTCCGAAATGGAGAACTAGACTTGCATCTGCATAAATGGAAAATGTCTGCATGGCTTATTCATTGAGGCAACTGTTTTATGCTGGAGGAATTTGAAGCTTCAGTGATTTCTATGGATTCCTGTGAAGCAAAGATTCAAGACTCTCAAAGAATTTTTGTTTAAATTGTAAACACAGTATATGAAAATGCAACAAATGCCTAGTGCTGGCTTGTCCAATCTATGGCCCTTGTGCCAGATGCAGCACCCTATAGCTGTTTGTGGCCTGCCAACTCCTTGAGTTTAAACTTGCACCCGTTGGAGGCCTCTCTAGATGTAGAAGGTGGCATGTGGAGTGTGTTTAGATATGTGGCTCTAAAGTCTTGGAACTTCTCTCCTGCCTAATCAAATGTCAGGCAGTTGCCCTGGCTCCCACCAGCCATGATTGTTCCTGGCACATGCTCACGTTAATACCATGTGATGACACTAGTGAGAATCAAATGTAGCCGGGGGGTGGGGGGGAGCTGGCTTTTCATTGGGATGTGAGAACACCAGGACTTCAGAGCATGTGAGCTATGTGTGATCTGAACACACTCCTTTACATGCAATACTCGGCATTGGAAGAGTAGAAACAGAAGACTGGTGATCATTGTCTGGTATCTGCACTTCAGAGTGCAAGGTAATGGAAGATAAGGAACTGTAACTGGGTGTAAATGTCTGTTCTCCATCAGTTAGCCGTTGCGTCTACATCTATTCTGTCAGTGAGTTAACGGCCGGTCAGTGTAGAATCTGCCCGTCACTTGACAATACACCACCCATTAGAGGTGTGGCTTTTAGTGAAGTACCTGTATGTCAGTGGGGTCTCTTTGTAAGTGGAGAATCTGCCTGTCATTGGAGTATTTGACAGTAAGTCTGCTGGTCATTGGAGTATCTGACTGTTAATGTAGAAAATGTAATGGGCTAGGGTTTTAATGGAGCACACATTATATGTGTGTGTGTGTGTGTGTGGGGGGGGGGGGCGGCTTACATGAAAGGATACTCATTGAAGGGGCTCAGTATAGAGGCTAATAAAATGGGAAAAGTGCAGGGCCCACTTATAGCATTTGAAGAAAAGGAGGGGGAGATCGGCACTGCTGATAACTTTTTTCATCCAGAGTGATGTACACAGATGCTTCAGCACACAATACACTTGCAGGACAATAAGGACACATCATGTCACATGAAAGCAATAGGTTGTGCAAACATACCGAATCTTGGATAGCGGTGCGGTGTGGTGGGTGCTGGGCACATATAGGCATCTGTGCCCAGCACCCACGATGATGTGTTCTTATTTTCAAGGAAGTGTATTGCGTTTGGAAGCATCTGTGTACATTACTCTGGATTAAAAGTTTTTTTTATTAGCAGTGCCTATCTCCCCCTCCTTTTCTTCAATTGCACAATATTGTCTTGTCAGTATCAGAGCACGCTTATGACACCTGAGTGACAGGAGAGAGTGCATGTTTATGCAACATCTCCTCTGCCTGCAGCGTCCACTGGAGTGCTGACTCCATTTAGCCTTTTTTGAGATACCCTCTTATAGCCTCCCATTCATGACCAAGTTTAATACAGAGAATGTGGTCCCTGGGTGAAGGACTGTGGACAAGCCTGACCTAAAAAGACTACAGTCATGGCAGTTCTAGTCTGCCCAGTTGTGGTGGATGTTTTTATAGTGGCTCTATGGTTTCAGAAGAATGCTGGGCATAGGAAGGAATTGGATTCAGATGGCATTTAGGACAGAATGGACATTGCTTGCTGTGAACCCACAACGTTGCCATTTTTCTCTTCCTATGTTCCCTGCTTGCCAGGACCTAAGACCTCAGCCACACTGTATATGTTGCCAAATCTTAGCAAAATGTATGTTGGATGCTGGTGCATATTCTGCATTTCAGTTGCTGGGTATCCCACAGTGCAATTAACTGCATTAGTTGTTGGTTACCCAGCTAGATATCTAACCCAGTTAGATATGGTGAGCTGTTGTAGAACACAAAAAAGGTCCCGCAGTGAGGTTTAGCATGGAGATTCATTCACTTTAATGAATGGGGTGTGAGTTTTGCTCTACAGACACAGCTCAAATGAATTGATGGGTCTGAATCGGGAAAGGTGACCTGAATCAGGTAGAACACATTCCTTTCTTTCTCAGTCCATCCTAAACTCTGGCATGGATTTGGCCCTCCAGGCCTGGAGTTCGACACATGTGACGCTACACCAATGACACCAATATACTAGAATGTACATCAGATAGCTTTGCCACATGAACAAGGCCTTAGGTATAGAATTTACAGCAGCAGCTGAGATCTGTCGGAAGCATGCAATGTTGGAACTGTTTTGCCAAAAGCTAGGATGCTACATAAAATGTTAATAAACACAATGATTTTTTAAATATAAACACTGTATTTGAAAATACAAGGGCAATATAGTAGATATTAAAATTGAGAATTTTTAAAAATGCTTTCCTTTTTTACATTTTTCAAGAACTCTTTTCAGAAAGATGGCCTTTTTACCAGTGTGAATCACCTCTGTTAAACATTTGGAAGCTGAGACAAAATGTGTAATTTTAAAAGTGAAATGCTTTTGTCTCTTCGGATATTAGATTTCAGTTGCTCAGCAGTTTGTGGTTACCTTTGTCATACTTTTATTTCTTACAGCATCAAAAGTTTGTTTTTTTTAAAGAGTAACTGTCAGGCTGCAAAAGCTAATTTAAACCTCTATTCTCCTGTGTTAAACAGTTTAGAAGGAAGCCAAAAAGGCAATACTGAAGTTAAAAATCTCTTACTTTTGATGTGTGCTGACAGCAAGGCTCTGTATTCCCAAGCCCTTAAAAAGGACGAGAGGCCGCATACCATACAGCAAAGCATTCTGGGGCCCTCCCCTCGGCTGCTAGTGAGAAGTTACAGGCTCAAGTGAAAACAGCATGTAATGCAGCCCAGCTCACAGCACTGATAAATCTCCAGGCAGAGTACACTCCAGGAGTCCGCTATTGTTCCTAGCCACATGGCTAATTAATATTCACTGCACAGTAGTGTTATTCATTACGAGCTTTTTTGTGAGTGGAATCATCAGGAAGCAGGGAGGACATGACGACACAATTGGCTTCATAGGAGACAGACAAACATGGAACCTGCCATGAGCTGTCAGGAGCATCATTCTCTGCAAATACTATGTAAAAATTCTGTGAAGTACAAACGTGGACAGTAAAATGCACATGTAATGTAAGTACAGCCAATATTTAGCTACTGTTATGTGTTTATTTTCTCTGAGACCTTATACCTAACAGCTCCTCTTTAATGGTAGTCGTGCCTGGACTGCAGGCAGGCCAGTTTAGCACCTGGACGCCAACAAGTTAGTATTGCCTCGCGCTCACAACTGAATCAGACCTTAAGAAAGGGATAACGCCCTCTGCAAATCTTCAAATCAGGCAGAAAGCTGGCACATCCAATCTAGATCTTTAATCGTTCTGTGTATAAAGATGCCCAAGCACCTGGTCACTTCTGTTTTTATTATGGAGCTCTTCTGTTACATGTGAGATATTCTAGGTGTGTTTTTAGGGTTGCACAACTTTTACAGGTTATTTTGCTCTGGTTTCAGCTTTTTGGAGATGTGTTGCTGGCATCAAATTCAGATTTATTTTTTTAAAAATGTACACTGCATCCAACTGGGTTCCAGAAATTGAGTCCGAAAATAAAAAAAAATTAAATTAAATGTACTGGGAGTAGTAGTATTGATAAAGAAACCATGTGAGCTAGACTGATTATCCAGGCAGTGTAGATGGCCCTGGAAAACAGGGCCCCACTGATGGCCTAGCAGATTTTCCAAGTTAGATGAATTTGTTGCTGTAGTCCCTTCCACTGCTCAACTAACCGTTGCTTGGTTCTGCATTGGTGGAAAAGCCATGCATGACTTTTGGGAGAAGGGATGGCTGGACTAACATCACAGTAGTCAAGCTGATCTGCAGTACCTGCTGGGACTACAGGAAGACCATTTTACAGCAGTCGTCCTGTTCCTCTAAACATAATGAATTTAAAGGATTACTGTACTTTGAAATGTCAGTATAGTTACTCCATTGTTGTCCTGTAAGTTCTCCATAAGGCTGCAACCTATCCCATTCTCTGCATATTTCATGGTGGCCATCAACCACCACTATGGGGAAACTGGAGGACATTTGGATAATTACTTGTGAGTGCAGCTATCTTTTTAAGTACTGCCTGGACCACACTATTTGCTCTAGCTTTGTACATACTTGCACATCATATACTGTCGTTAATTGTTTTTTCACTTCCTCCCAAAACAAGTTTTATTGTTTTGCTATGAAAATTGTTGCCCTTTGTCTGTGGATGCCTTATGCAGAGTCCGAAATAATGGTAGATGGGGCAGGAACCTGTCTAGAATTGCCTCTGACGACAGTGTGTAGGCTTCTCCATGCTGAAGCCTATCATCTGGATCCTCTACACACTTTTGTTTCTGGATTGAATTAATTGCTTCCCAGCCTTGCAGATGCAACTCCTCCTGTGTTTGTCTGCCTGATGAGGTTGGTCTGGACTCCCAGTTTTCTTGCCCTGGTAGTTCAGAAAACCTCAGGTATTGGCATCAGTGGTGCTGCTTAAGATGCTTGAGACAGAAGTCTCTTATGTTAGATGTTCTTAAGAAATAATAAACTGAGCTCATAAAACTGTACATTTTTTTGTCTGTAAGAAATGCATCAATAAAGGAATTTTTATAAGTTCATTGATAAGTTGTTGCAGTGTTTTTTGTTTTGGTGTGTGTGTGTGTTTTTTTTTTGGGGGGGGGGGGGGGGGGCTCTGTAAATTCATTCTGGTGCTCTCAGCTCCTTGTTGGATTAGTGAAGCTTTCTCAGCTGCAAACTCCCTGCATTAGTTCCTTCCTGTATTCTCAGCAACATGGGTGTTCCAGTTCATTTTTTTTTCTTCAAATATGAAACTCCATGTGAAGATTGGACCTCCCTCTTTAGAAACACAGCATAATTGTTTTGCCTACAGTCCAAATATCTCACAACCATAGTTGACGTAGAGTTAAGATCCCTTGGAAGTTTTAACCACTTGTGCCCATGCTTAAGTACAATCACCATCCTCTCAGCCACCAGCTGTAGCTGAAGGAAGTGATTAGAAGTCTGAAGTGCTAATGAGCACAGTGCGCATGCTTTTTTTGTTTGTTTTCTAAGTTCCTTTTTTTTGTTTTCTTTTCTTATCTGTTCTGTCGCTCATACCCCTGCCCCAATAAAGTTTGTGGCCCCAACCCAAAACAATGGAGCGAGAGCAGCAGCAATTTCCTTCCACTCCTAAAAGAAAATGGAGTGATGGTGGTGTTGGTGGATCACATCAAGTACGTGATCAGGTTGAAGGTGACAGCAGCAAGCATTCCCCCCTGGTCAGAGATGTTATCCCTGTGTTCGCACGCAGGAAACTTTTGACAGAGCAGCAGGCGAAGAGAGTTGTCGATTATTTAGATCAGGAACCCTCTACCCAGTCTGAGGGACTTGGAAGCTAGTTGCAGCAGCACCAGTAGTGGCCAGGTTCTTCATGACCAGAACCCGTCCGCAGCTGCTTCTCTTGACGAGGTTGCTTCCTCCCAGTACTCTGCTCCAGAAGTAAAGCACACCTACGTCCTGGATTGGGAGGAGGCATTGGAGGCGACCATATGAACAAGCTCCCAAGAAGTGGTGGGTTCTGTGGTGACAGAAATGGCCCCTGTTTTCTTCATCTAGTGTCACCAGTCAACATCACCCCCAGTCAACTACAGAGGTGTTTGGTGGCCAGGTGGAGGGTCCAGAATAGTCACTTATGGGTTCCAGTGATTTGGTTGAACTGGATGATGTTTTGAATGATGAGGCGGTTGTTCCAACGTGGTCTGCATCTGGTGGGTTAGGCACTAGCAGGCGTGAGCAGCATGGAGAAACAGAGCAGACGGTTGGCCAGCAGCCTGCAAGTGCTTTCTCGTCTGTCAGTACCCACCAGTCCAATGCTGAGCATCGACTTGCTAGAACAGGTCACACCACTGCTCCACGTGCACACACGTGCCCATCATGGAATTATTTTACAGTTCTGGAAGAGTATGAATCCAGGGCAGTCTGTTCTGTGTTCCTTAAATCGGTGAGCAGAGGCAAATCGGGCACCGGGTTCTGCACTTCAGGGCTGATAAGCCATCTGCGCAACCACCACAGACGGGAGTTCGAATCTGTAAAAAAAATTACCATAAGATGAGTGGAGGAAAAGCAGCAGCAACAGGCCCCTCCTCTTCTTTTTATAGTCTTCCTGTCCCTATCCAACCTGCTCAGTCCCATTATACTTCAAATCCCTCTGCATGCCAGGCTGAAAGAGTGCTCCAGACCTCGGCAAGCACCTAATCACCCTTGTTGGTTTCCTCCGAAATATCACCAGTGTTCCAGCGTCAGGCCTCTGTGCCAGAAATGTTGCAGAGGAAGCCGATGCTCCTTGCAAGTGATCCGTTTGTTGTGAAAAATAATGTGCTCCTGGCAAGGCTTTTGGGCCAACAGCTGCTGCCCTACCAGTTTGTGGACTGTGCCCCCTTCCGCAGACTGATGAACAGTGTTGCTCCACAATGGTGTATCCCCAGCCACCATTATTTTGCCAGGAATGCTATCCCTGCCCTTTACCAGCACATTGTGGAGTGTGTCAGCTAGTCTATGGATCACGCTGTCGGTGGCAAGGTGCACTTCACTATGGATGGCTGGAGCAGCAGGAATGGGCATGGAAAGTATCTATCTAACTTTTACCGCCCATTGGGTCACCCTCCATGGTGCTGAGGAGGGTGCAAGATCTGTGGCATCTCAGCTGGTGGTGCCGCCATGTGAGTTGAAGGGGAGGCCTGTTCTACTTTCCTCTGCTACCTGTTCTGTCCAAGGCCAGTCTGCGGTTTCTGAGCCTCCCAGCAAGTGGTCCCACTTCTACACTGGTCTGCAACACCAACGATGCCAAGCAGTGCTGAAACTGGAATCCATGGACGAGAACAGGCAAACCAGATCTGTAATCCTTGCAGCCTTACAGGGTCAGATTCGGGAGTGGCTGACCCCCCGAAAACTGGAGACAGATGTAGTGGTGTCTGATAATGGTGCCAACATGCTGGCCGCCATTTCGCAAGGTGACTACACTCACTTACCTTGCTTGGCCCACGTCTTCAACCTTGTAGTGCAGAAACTTTAACGCACTTTTGATGGGTTTAAGGATGCTGTGGCCTCAGCACGGAAAGTGTCAGCCCACATCCGTCACTCCGCAACCGCCACCACGGCCTTGAAACTGCTGCAGCGCTGCCATAGCCTGCCGCAGCACAGGCTTATTTCTGATTGTCCGATGCGGTGGAACTCCACCCTCCACATGCTGGAGAGGTTGTGGGAGCAGCGAATGGTGGTCAGGCTATACCTGTCTCAGACATCTTCCTCCAGAACAGGGCCACTAGACTACATTACTGGGGACCAGTGGCAGCTGATTGGACAGGTGTGCAAAGTGTTGGAGCCGTTTGACCAGGCAACAAAAGTGGTCAGTGAGGAGCACTGCAGCATATCAGAAGTGCTCCCTCTTGCCTTCATGCTGGACTAGGCTCTTGACAAACTGCTCGAACAGGGGGAGGAAGCACTACTGAACAGTGGTCAGTCAAGTGGGGGAGTGAGTGAGCATGCTTAAGTCCTGGATGAAGAGGCAGAGCTTGTGGAAGCGGAAGAGCCCATTGTCTGGGGGTGGGAAGAAGACTGTGATGTGGAGCTGGAGCATGACGACAGTTCTGACAGCCGGAACTGGAGACTGGGCAATCTATCTGACATCTATCGGAGATCATTTTGGATATATGTGTATTGTGATATACTACAGGCTTTTATCTACTAAGGGTCCCTGTGAAAAGGACCCTGGAAGTAAGTCCTCGTATATGTGAAGGTTTTTTAAAATGCAAATAAATCTGCTTATTTGACTGGATGGAGAAGTGACCTGTTGATTTGTTTTTGGTAATGGTCACTGTGAACTATTGTTTCTTGAGCACTGTGGTGACTGCAGATGCCGCTCTGAGCACCAAGCGCTGTTGATTTATGTACTTTATATCACTAACCCTATGCTTTTGGCCAATGACGACTCCTGCTGCTTAAAAAAAAAAAAACTGCCGTAAAACCACCTCTAGGTCCCATGGCCTAAGACAACTCCTGCTGCTCTAGTTCCCATGGCCTACGACCTCTTTTGCTGCTACAAAAAAAAAATTGTAATGACTGCCGTGGAACCACCTCTAGGACCCATGGCCTACGACAACTCCTGCTGCTCCGAACAAAAATTGGGATGACTGCTGTGGAAGCACCTCTAGGTCCCATGGCCTATGACAACTTCTGCTGCTCCAAAAGAAAAAATTGGGATGACCGCCGTGGAACCATCTCTAGGTCCCATGGCCTACGACAACTCCTGCTGCTCCCAAAGGAAAAAAAAATGACCGGTGGAACAGCCACTAGGTCCCATGGCCTACGATGTTTAAAAAAACAAGGTTTCAAATGACATTACTGAAATTGTACTGCCGGAATGCGGAATTCCGCGAAATACCGCCGGAATGTAACGGTTATGGAATTTTGTTCTGATGGAAGTCTGAATTTCCGCGGAATCAGAAATTGCCCTTTCCGATGATCCCTACTCAAGACACCGAAATTATCTTTTTTTTTTTTCCCCCCACAAATTAGGCTTTCTGTGGGTGCTAATTTTTGCTAAGAATTATTTTATTTTAGCTACATTTTAAAAAGTAGTAATAAGAAAAAAATGAAAAATTTCTAAATTTTCAGCTATTATAGTTTTAAAATAAATGTGCTGCGATAGATAAAACCAACACGTTTTATTTACCCATTTGTCCCGGTTATTACAATGTTTAAATTGTGTTCCTAGTACAGCCTTTCTCAACCTTTCTATTCTGGAGGAACCCTGCAAATAACTTTGGGATATCAGGGAACCCCTGCAAACAATTTTTTGATCTCGAGGAACCCCTGCATTTATTTTGGAGCAGACATGGTCTCTAAAAGTATGTGTGGCTGTTTATTTCACTACCCCTATTACACTACCACTCATTATACCATCTCCTAATGCCCCAATTTAGTGCTTCTTGTTGAAGTATCACCTATTATAATGTGCTCTATTATACTACCCCCACGATGGGGGAAAATGCCAAGGAACCCTTACAGAGTACTCGAGGAACCCTAGGGTTCCAGGGAACCCTGGTTGAGAAAGCCTGTCCTAGTACAATGTATCACGACAATATTTTATTTGTAAATGATTTATTTTTTCGATTTGCCTTTCTTTATACTAGAGCAATAATTACAAGCCCTAATTTGTAAAAGCAGCAGTGAAAAACCTTATTGACATACATATATTAAATTTGAGTTCATAAGGTAACTTTTTTTTTTCTTTAACAAAAAAATATAGTTACACTAGTTAAAAAAAGGCCCACCCGTTAAACGGGCGCTAGGCTACGGCAGCCCCAGACCCCGCCCCCCGCGGCGATGTGTGCACAGACATGTCCCGATTGCCCATCCACCATCGCTGTCCAAAGTATATGCACACAGGGAGATGTTGCTTGCTGGGCAGTTGGGAAAAGCTGTTATTTCCCACAATGCAATGGGGTTCACAGACAGCAAACTGTCAAGTCTGGAAGCAGACACACACACACACACAGGGACGTGGGATGCAGAGACACTTGCAAATTATTATATGGGGGGGGGGTTGGAATATGGGGGTTAAAAATTGGTATTTTTTTTCTTAACATTTTTCGGCAGTTAGACAGGTTTGAAATGTGTATTCAGACAGCTGATTCAACACAAGTTCCCTTCAGTCCTTCTTATCTGCTCTTGCAGCATGATTGGATTGAGTGCAGTATAAGTGAGCTACTCTCTCTGCAGGTGGTCGGGGCAGGAGTTCTGTGTGGCGGGAGAGAATATGGAAATGAGAAGCTACAGGCATTCCTTCATACTGCAGCATGTGCTCGGCCAGGCATATCTCCCAGTAATAATGGGGCTTGGGGAGGAAGGGGATGGGTAGGAGGGGTCAGGGAGCACAGGGCAGCGAGGGCCGAGCTTCGCTGCCTGGTGACCACATGGAGGGCAGCTTATTTCAGTATGGGGAGTAGGGACAGGGGTGGAATGAATTGGATGCATCATGCTGTGACTTCGGGACATGATCAGCTATAGGAAAAAGCTACAACACCGTGCAGCGAGGAAAGCTGTGCAGAACAGAGCAGCTGATCTGTGGTGAATCAGCTGCTAAAGAAACAGTGCACACTTTTTAAGCCTGTCTAACTGACGAGCTGTCCTGCTAGACACAGTGAGAACATACAAACTATGCAGATACCTGGTTGGGGTTCAAACTGGTGACTCAGTGCATGCTAACCTCCACATTGAACTGTATTCCATCCATACACATATATACGTACGTGCATGCATGGTTTTGCTACACCAAGTGATGGATACATGCTGTACCAAAGTAAAAAAAACAAGGGTACTTATGTGCTAGCTAGTGATGAGTTCAGGTAATATCAAATAAAAAAAATGTAGCAAGAACTATCAAAAATATTGAGGCAGCACACACAGACACACACACACACACTCTGAGGGGCAATAGTAAAAAAAAGCAGAACACGCACACACACACACACACACACACACACACACACACACACACACACACACACACACACACACACACACACACACACACACACACACACACACACACACACTTCTAAGGGGGGATTCCTGGAAGGTTTCTGGGCGAGTTGCGCACTACTACGCATGCACTGGCGCAGCATTTGCCCACAAACTACACACGATGCACTGCGTTTGCCTGCAAAATACATACGCTGCACTGCGTTTGCCTGCAAAATGCACAGGGTGCCCCCTCAGTAGAGGTTTTCATCTTCCATATATCCCTATATACATTATCCCCAATATACACCCCTATATACATATCTTTTCACAGTGCATCTGCCCTGCAACTTCATACCGCAGTGCACCGACTACAATGTATATTCTAAAGCCCTGATCTAGAACTAGGTCACAGAATAAGAATGAATTGTTTGTAGAAACATGGTGGAACACTGATCATGGTTGCTTTTTGGATTTGCCTTGGAATCGGGTCCAACCGGGAATATAATTATGCATTTTGTAAAATTTTCCAAATATACTAACATTCCCAAATATAGAAATTGTTCTCCATTACCTTGCAGCCTTCCTCGATGTCGGGGCACTCATGAACAAGCCCCTCCTGATGCATGATATGGCAATAGGCTAGCCAGAGAAAGGAAGGAACACTCCTGGTGAGCTCGCTGCTCTCATCCTATTGCTCTCCCTCACTTTTCCTCATCTTCCTGCAGCCCCCCTCCCAGACACTTTATTCTTTTTCATCTCCCTCCCCCAGGGGAGGACTGGGACCTTTAGGCCTGGAGGGAAAACACAAACTAGAGGCCCTTTATCATGGCAGTCCCAGCCCAAATGACATCACACATGCACCTCACTTTGTATATGCCAGTAGTCACATGGGGCACCCATGCGGAAATATAGCAAGAACACTCGAGGGACAGTGTGACACACTTATGTCCTTCCCTTCACCACCATCTCTACTGATCCCTCAAATATGTCCCTCTTCCATCTCTGATATCCCCCTCCCCCTTTACCAGACCACCATCTACCTCAGTCAGATAACTTGACTATAGTATGAAACCCTCCAGGCCACATACATACTCAGTACTGACAGGTGGAAAAGCCATTATGATTCAATCGTAGTGAAATAATCTTTCAGTAACAATTGATGCATGTATGGCCAGCTTTAGATTAGGATAACTAATAAGACTGGAGAGAGAAGGTGAAGCAGTTGGTTAGAAACTAGAGGTGTAGCGAACGGTTCCAGGCGAACTTCGGGGGTTCACGTTCCCCTGCACCAGGCGAACTTTTGCGGAAGTTCGATTTGCCCCATAATGCACTATGAGGGTCAACTTTGACCCTCTGCATCACAGTCAGCAGGCACATTGTAGCCATTCAGGCTACACTAAGCCCTGGAGCCCCCCCCCCCTTATATAAGGCAGCCTCCGGCGGCCATTACAGTCACTCGTCTGCTTGCTATTAGACAGACTAGGGAGAGCTGCTGCAGACTTGTTCTTCTAGGGACAGATTAGTTAGGTTCTTGGCTGCTTAGCTTGCTCCTGGCTGATTGTTATTGCTTTGATAGCACCCCTCAATAGCTCTTGTCAGAGCTCATCCTGTACTTTGTTTTTTTTTCTGTGTCAAACTGACACTTTTGTTGCATGCACAGCATTGCTAATTGATAGTGTGTGTGCCACTGCCAGCAGCCCAGCACATTCAGTGACTACCTGTGTGTGTGACAGGGAGCTGCACATTGTACTACCCAGTACTGCATATACCCCAGTACCTGTTGTGTATACTTAACCCACCTCATCACTGCATATACCTAGCATTGTGTTGAGTGAACCCAGCTCACTGCATCTAAATACCTGTTGTGTTGAGTGAGAACCCACCTGGCCACCTCACTGCATCTAACTACCGGTTGTGTTGAGTGAGAACCCACCTCACTGCATCTTAAGTACCTTCACTGTTCAGTGGACCCAGCTCACTGCATCTAACTACCCAGTACCTGTTGTGTATACTTAACCCACCTCATCACTGCATATACCTAGCGTTGTGTTGAGTGAACCCAGCTCACTGCATCTAAATACCTGTTGTGTTGAGTGAGAACCCACCTGGCCACCTCACTGCATCTAACTACCGGTTGTGTTGAGTGAGAACCCACCTCACTGCATCTTTTTTTTTTTAAACAGCCTTTATTAAACCGTATAAAGTATATATATCCAACATACATATATAGTATACAAACAGTGCAGCAGTACAATACACCACAAATGAATTGCTTTATAAGGAATCATAACAATATAGCAGCCTCGACCATACCTCTTATGAACCTCCTGAAAATAACCTATCTTGAATTAGTGGAATGTCCGGGAGACCCGGGGTGTCTAACCACCCAGCCCAAATTGAGTCAAACTTCCCCTCTGCTTTTCTATGCTGGTAGATAACTTTTTCCAGCTTTAGGTAGGCATTTACTTGTTTTATCCAATCTTCTACTTTAGGGGGGTTTGAGCTTTTCCATTGCATTAGAATTAGCTTTCTAGCTTGAAATAGTAAGCGCAGAATCATTATTTGTACCTTTTCTTGTACTTTCAAATCCAAGGATGAACCCAAAATGCAAATTACTACCGATCTAGTTATTTTTTGTTTAGCAACCATATCTATAATATCCATCACATCCCCCCAGTATCTATGCAACTTTGGGCACCGCCATAACATGTGTATCAAGTCTGGGATTTCAGGGATTTTGATCTAAATCTGTCGTATTTTGGGTTCAGATACATATTAAAATCCCCAATCCACATGATTGGTAGATGCAATCTACCTTTTAATAGTTCAATAATTGGTGATAAGCAGGAGGGTGAGAAAGGGGGGGATGTAAATGGCTGCTAGTATACATTCGAGTGAATTAAAGTGGTAATGTACAATTACGTACCTCCCCTCTGGGTCTATATTAGATTTAATCAGCTGAAATTGAATTTTGGCGTCTATAAGAATGGACACTCCTCTAGAATAGGATGTATGAGTGGAGTGAAAGGTATTAGAAAGCCACCTTTTGGATAGCCAGCTCAGGTTATTACGGGTCAGGTGCGTCTCTTGAAGACAAATAACAGCCGGACCTAGTTTCTGTAGAGAGGTAAGTATAGCTTGGCGTTTAGTAGGGTCTGCTAAGCCTCTCACATTCCAGCTTATCACCGAAAAGTCCGCCATGGGTTTGTCTAGTGCACTGTAAATGGAAACATGGCATGATCTCGCTGCTTTCTAACAAGGTATTTTCTGCTGCACTTCAACATAGAGACAATAAAGAAAAACTTATAATCACGTCCCAATATAAAAAATTGGGACCAGATTCCATTCTTACAAACTAGGATAAAGATTAATAATCTTATCAAAAGCAACCTACAGTTTGTTAACAGTCAATAAGCAACTTGTTTCGCGAGGACTGAAGCTGAACCTTGCCTCAGCTCCCCAGCATAGTATCAAGAATATACTGTGCTCAGTATCAAATTAAAGTGACCCTGTATGTGCATAATAACATAGAGATGTACATAATAATCACATCGCCATATGGAGGAACTTTCTTGTAGTATGTATAGGGAGTAGCCCAATATACAGATGACAAAGAGGGAGGGCCCCCAGAATACACATCCTTAGCATAACTTGGAATAGGCAGCCCAAGCCACGAGCAGGAACATAAACTGAGATCAACTACTCATTATCAGCTTGCATCTTCCGGGAAAGGTGCTGTTCATTGTCATCAAGCCATTCCGTTGCTTCTTTTGGTGTGAAAAAAAGTGAGTTTCATTCTTCGCAATGACTTTTAGCTTGTACGGGTACAGCATGGCGTATTGTAGATTCAATTTCTGTAAGCATTTTTTCAAGTCATAGAACTTGGCTCTTTGTTTTTGGACTTCCGCCAAAAAGTCAGGATAAAATGAGATTTTATGATCTTCAAATTGAATATTTCCTTTGAGCCTTGCTTGCCTTAGGATCACCTCTCTGTCCTGGTAATGGAGGACTTTCGCCAATATCGGTCTAGGTGGGGCCCCCGGCTTAGGGGGTCTAGCTGGGACACGGTGCGCCCGTTCAATGGCATAAAGCTTGGAAAAGGAATCAGCCCCAAATACTTCAAGTAGCCACTTTTCAATAAAAGCCGTAGGATCCGAATTCTCCGTCTTCTTTGGCAGACCTACAATACGTACATTGTTCCTGCGCAATCTATTCTCAATATCGTCTGATTTGTCGGTGTTAGCAATAGAGTGTTTGATCACCCGCTTTAGATCTCTGGCCACTGGTCCCACAGTGTCCTCGATATCGCTTACACGTTTTTCTAAATTAGTAGTTCTATCCCTGATCTTAGAGACATCCTGTCTTAAAAGCATCAACTCCTCTTTAATACCACCGGTCTGCTGCGACAGAGAAACAATGGCCGCGTTGCATGTATGAATAGCGGCAAGAATCTCACCAAGAGAAGGCTCTTTTTGTCCTCCTTCAGGATCGGAGTCATTGGCTTGCACAGGATCTTCCCCCGCAGCAGGTACTACAGCCGGAGCGGCTGTTTCCCACTCCTCATCTGCAGTAGTAGCATTAGGGTCCTCCAGCTCCTCCTGTTCTCCCTCCGTTACAGCCCAGTCTGACTTGTGCTGCTCAGCTTCCGAAGCCTCCTTTCCCCGGGCTGCTTTTGAGTCTTTGTGGGCAAATTTCTCGAGCCGGGCTGCTACCTCCTCAGTCTGAGGGCCCGTGTTACGAGAGCGTGTGAGCCTCGAGTCGGCGCCATCTTGTCTCCGCGGCGCTTCCCCTAGGCCTCTTTCTTCTTTGCTCTCTCCCTTCGGCATGGCTGCAAACTTGTGGATCTGACACTGCTCTTGTGTGCGCTGGAGTGTCAGCTCTCCTCTGGTGTCCTTAAAAGGCTGATGGCAGGCAAAGATCCAGATATCAGGGTCACTTTAGTCAGGATTAGATCGAGAGCTTTGTGAGACGCGTGCACTCACATTGCCGGCTGGCCACGCCCCCCACCTCACTGCATCTTAAGTACCTTCACTGTTCAGTGAACCCAGCTCACTGCATCTAACTACCCAGTACCTGTTGTGTACACTTAACCCACCTCATCACTGCATATACCTAGCGTTGTGTTGAGTGAACCCAGCTCACTGCATCTAAATACCTGTTGTGTTGAGTGAGAACCCACCTGGCCACCTCACTGCATCTAACTACCGGTTGTGTTGAGTGAGAACCCACCTCACTGCATCCTAAGTACCTTCACTGTTCAGTGAACCCAGCTCACTGCATCTAACTACCCAGTACCTGTTGTGTATACATAACCCACCTCATCACTGCATATACCTAGCGTTGTGTTGAGTGAACCCAGCTCACTGCATCTAACTACCTGTTGTGTTGAGTGAGAACCCACCTGGCCACCTCACTGCATCTAACTACCGGTTGTGTTGAGTGAGAACCCACCTCACTGCATATAGCTAGCATCCCCCCGAGATGGACAAAATGGACAAACCAGGTAGAGGAAGAGGTAGAGCCAGGCCCAGAGGAAGGCCACCAGGCACCGGCAGGTCTGTGCGAGGTGGTGTTGCTCTGATTTCGTGCGGACCTGCCCCAAAATACAGTGCTCAGAAGAAGGCACGTGCCATCACTTCCCAAAATCGTGAGGAGGTGATTGCGTTTTTAACACAGAACACCTCATCTCCCGCAGCCACCAGCGCTACAACAAGCACCACATCCACTGCATTTGACACTTCGCAGGAGTTATTTGGTGGTGGTGGTGAAATCACTGATTCCCAGCCACTACTGCCACAACAACAAGAAGGCGCAGGTACACCACCTCATACGTCTGAGTTAGGTGGCGATAATATGGACGTAACGTGTGTGGATGGGGATGATGGTGGACCACCTGAAGTTGGTGTACTTGAGGAGGTGTCTGAAGAAAGCACAGCTGGCCAGGAGGATTATGATGACAATTATACGGATACCACATATGTTCCCGGTAGAGGAGATGACCAGGGGGACAGTTCAGAGGAGGAGTCAGAGAGGAGTAGGAGGAGACGACTCCATGATAGAAGTAGAGGGAGCTCGTCCTCAGAAACAGCTGGGGGCAGTGTCCGGCGCCATGTATTGCCAGCTATGGCCAGCCAGCACACATGCCCTTCAACGTCAGCTGCTGATGCCACCGTAGCGCCATCAGCCCAAGGGGGCTCAGCGGTTTGGAAATTTTTTCACGTGTGTGTCTCAGATCGGAGCAAAGCCATCTGTTGTCTCTGCCAGCAAAAATTGAGCCGTGGAAAGGCCAACTCTCACGTAGGGACAAGTGCCTTACGAAGGCACCTGGAGAGAAGGCACCAACAGCTATGGCAAGAACACCTGAGGAAAAGCAGCACCCCTCAAAAGACAAGCCAGCCTCCTTCTCCTCTTCCTCCTTCAGGTGCATAGTCTTCATTCACTTTCTCCCTTGCACCTTCACAGCCACCCTCCTCCACACCGCCTCTTCCCTTCAGCGGTTCCTTCTCCTCTGCCCACAGCAGTACCCAGCTGTCCGTGAAGGAAGTATTTGAGCGGAAGAAGCAAATGTCTGCCAGTCACCCTCTTGCCCGGCGTCTGACAGCTGGCGTGGCGGAACTATTAGCTCGCCAGCTATTACCATACAAGCTGGTGGAGTCTGAGGCTTTCCGTAAGTTTGTGGCCATTGGTATACCGCAGTGGAAGATACCAGGCCGCAATTATTTTTCACAAAAGGCCATACCAAAACTGTACCGTGCAGTTGAGAGGCAAGTGGTGTCATCTCTGGCACACAGCGTTGGGTCAAGGGTCCACCTGACCACGGATGCCTGGTCTGCCAAGCACGGGCAGGGCCACTACATTACATACACAGCCCATTGGGTCAACCTGGTGACCGATGGCAGCAAGCAGGGAGTACGTGGCTGCGCAGCAGACCGACTTGTCACACCTCCACGGCTTGCAGGCAGGCCTCCAGCCACCTCCTCTCCACCTGCTACCACCGCTTCGCTGTCGTCATCCTCCTCCTCCTCCTTGGCTGGTGCCACAATCTCCTCTCCAGCTACACAGCCCCAGCACCCCAGGGCCTATGCTGCATGCCAGGTACGACGGTGTCACGCAGTGTTAGACATGTCTTTCCTGAAAGCGGAGAGTCACACTGGAGCAGCTCTCCTGGCTGCTCTTAACAAACAGGTGGAGCAATGGCTGACCCCGCACAAGCTTGAGATCGGCAACGTGGTGTGTGACAACGGCAGCAATCTGATTGCTGCGTTGAATTTGGGAAAGCTGACACACATACCCTGCATGGCACATGTGCTGAATCTGGTCATGCAAAGATTTGTGTCCAAGTACCCAGGCTTAGAGGACGTCCTGAAGCAGGCCAGGAAGTTGAGTGGGCATTTCAGGCGCTCTTACAAGGCCATGGCACGCTTTGCGGACATTGAGCGTAGAAACAACTTGCCGGTGAGACGCCTGATTTGCAATAGCCCGACTCACTGGAATTCCACCCTGCTGATGTTCTCTCGCCTGCTAGACCAGGAGAAAGCCGTCACCCAGTACCTGTATCATTACAGTACAAGGACACAATCTGGGTGGATGGGGATGTTGTGGCCCAACAACTGGACACTGATGCGAAATGCATGCAGGGTCATGGAGCCCTTTGAGGAGGTGACCAAACTGGTGAGTCGCGATGAGGGCACCATCAGCGACTTGATCCCCTACGCCTACTTCCTGGAGCGTGCCGTGCGTAGAGTGGTGGATACTGCTGTGGAGGAGCGTGAACGAGAAGAGTTACGGCAGCAGGAGTCGTGGGAGACATTTACACACGAACCCGATGTTCCCACAACACCTGCGGCAGCACAGAGGGGGGAGGAGGAGGAGGAAGAAGAGGAGTCGTGTGGGGAAGGAGAGGAGTCAGACTCTGATGATGGTGATAATGAGGAAGGTGTTTCTGTGGAGGAGGAAGAGGCGGTGGAAGAAGAACAACCGCGGCAGCCGTCACAGGGGGCTTCTGCTGCTCCACGTTCCCGTGGTATTGTTCGTGGCTGGGGGGAGGAAGAGGAGTTGCGTCCCGTCACTGAGGATGTGCAAGAGGAGATGGAAAGTACGTCTGCATCCAGCTTTGTGCAGATGTCCTCTTTCATGTTGTCCAGCCTGTTGAGGGACCCCCGTATCAAAAACTCAAGATGAATGACCTGTACTGGGTGGCCACGCTACTAGACCCTCGGTACAGGCACAAAGTGGCGGACCTCTTAGCAACTCAACAAAAGGGGGAAAGGATGCAGCACTTGCAGAGCTGTCGATGATGCTTTACAATGCATTTAAGGGTGATGTGGCTGCAAAACGCAATCAAGGTACCACTGGCAGTAACCTTCCTCCTCCCAAGTCCACGCAGGCAAGGACAGGACGCTCCAGCGATCTCAGGGTGATGTCGGACATGCGGACGTTCTTTAGTCCAACTCCTCGCCATAATCCTTCCGGATCCACCCTCCAACAACGCCTGGAGCGGCAGGTAGCTGACTACCTGGCCTTGAGTGTGGATGTAGACTCTGCGAAAAGCGACGATGAACCCTTGGACTACTAGTTGCGCAGGCTTGACCTGTGGCCAGAGCTGTCCCAATTTGCCATACAACTTCTCTCTTGCCCTGCCGCAAGCGTCCTGTCAGAAAGGACCTTCAGTGCAGCTGGAGGCATAGTTACTGAGAAGAGAAGTCGCCTAAGTCACGACAGTGTTCAGTACCTGACCTTTATCAAGATGAATGAGGGATGGATCCCGGAGGGCTACTGCACGACCGAAGACTAAGTCAGTCCCCACACACAGCATCTCTGCCTGCAGGCCGCTTGACTGCCTTCTCCGCCACCACCAACAGGGTCCAGGACTCTAGGCGGATTCCTGAATTTTTAAGGCCGCTGCTAGCAGCGGCCGCTACACAAATTTTTCTGGTGCGTGTACATGCCTGCCTAATTTTTCTGGCTGCACTGCGGGCGGCTGCAACAACAAAACAAAAGGCATGTACATGTGCCCATCCCCCTTCATGATCATTACCTTGCCGCGGTGAAGGGGCTTGCGCATCACAATGAAGCAATGACCGCCGGCTATTTGAGTGTCTCGGGTGGGGGTGGCACACAAAAGATAATAAGGTCGTTGCTTCATTGTGGTCAGACCAAATTTGATCAGCTGGACAGTCACTGTTGTTCTATCATTGAGCTACCACAGCCCGGCAACCATATGGGCTTGAAAAACGCCACGGCCTACACTCTGGCCACGGTGCACACCAGTCCAGTACGGCCGTCACTACGCAAACAGCTGTTTGCGCTGCGTTACACAGTGAGTTTGGTGTGTCAGTGTGTAGCAGAACTCTAATTACACTCCCTGATTGATGTATACCCATGCAAGACGTTTTAAAGCACTTTAGGCCTGCAATTTAGCATTCAATGTGATTTCTGCCCTTAAAATGCTGCTTTGTGTCAAATCAAGATTTTTCCCCGGGACTTTGGGCATGTATCCCACTCC
Source organism: Hyperolius riggenbachi (assembly GCF_040937935.1). Classification (NCBI taxonomy): domain Eukaryota; kingdom Metazoa; phylum Chordata; class Amphibia; order Anura; family Hyperoliidae; genus Hyperolius; species Hyperolius riggenbachi. The sequence continues at coordinate 441,129,796 of NC_090648.1, forward strand.
GCCATGCCCCCCTCCAGGTGTTAGACCCCTTGAAACATCTTTTTCATCACTTTTGTGGCCAGCATAATTTTTTCTATTTTTGAAAGTTCGCATCCCCATTGAAGTCTATTGCGGTTCGCGAACTTTTCCGCGAACTGAACCTTCCGCGGAAGTTCGCAAACCCAGTTCGCGAACCGAAAATTGGAGGTTCGTGACATCTCTATTAGAAACTAGGAGCTCCATAGCAGCAATAATATGCTGCGCGGGTGTGTAAAATAATTTGGGGCTCCGGTGATTGACCGTGAATTACATCTCCCTCCGAGTTGCGATGAGTCAGAGGGGGAATAGTATTTAACGCCACCAGGGAGTTTAGCGGCAGCAGGGAGAGCCATCATTCGGCTCACCCTGCTCACCAGCGGTGTACTATTACTTATGTGGAGGAACAGTGAGGAGAGAGGGGAGAAAAGCGGAGAGGGAAGAAGATATTTGCCGCACCAGGATTACACTTTTATTTAGATTTCCTCTATGACAAGAAGACACACAGACACCCAGCACTAGGGGAAGAGGGAAACAAAGGTGAATGAGGGAGGGCTGGTTTTCAAATCGACAATGATTTGGCTAATGTTACTCTATGAGGGTGTCCCAACAGCAGCGTTGTGATTTTTCCAGTATTGGAAACACGCTGCATGTAGCATTTTTTGGGGGGAGCGATTCATTCACAAATCACTCTGAAAATTGCTTCACAAAATCGCACTCGCAGATTGCTAGTGATTGCTATTGCAATTTTGGCGAGCACTAGCCCAGAGAAAGGAGTGGAGAGACTGAGAATAGCTGGAGATGGAGCAGAGAGGTTATGTGTATTCCAGTTCCAGATCACACAGAGGCTACTTGCCTGTAATATGACTTCTGTCCCTGCCAGTCTCTTACACAAGCTGCCAGCACTCCTTCTGGAGTCTAGGGACTGTCAAAAACTTTTCAAACTGTTTAACACCTTAACGGCACATGCAGTCATTATAACAATGAGGAGAGACCAGACAAATGTTTTACCATAGACCAGGGGCGTAGCAATAGGGGGTGCAGAGGTAGCGACCGCACCGGGGCCCTTGGGCCAGAGGGGCCCCGAAGGGTCCACCCTCTATCACAGTATTAGCTCTCTATTGGTCCTGTGCTGGTAATAATCACTTCTATAGATGCTTTGAATAGTAGTAATCCTTAACACACTGTTCCCAATCCCCTTCTTGCACCTCTGACACTGTGGTTGTCCTTGGCAAGTTTTGGTGCGCTGTATCAATTGCTATGTATAAAGTTCTTGGGGGGCCCCATGTAAAACCTGCACCAGGGCCCACAGCTCCTTAGCTACGCCACTGCCATAGACCCTCAAGGCAAGCTCTGCTCTGCATCATGCTGTGTATATTTACAAGCTTGCCCCTTCTCTAATTGCTCTGTAATTGCACTTTTATCAGCCTGGCTAGTAATTCACATTGTCTTAACAAACCTGAATTCAACAGGCACTGGACTGGCCCTAAATCACTTTTCCCTTTGATCTCCCTACAACCAGCAGACACTATCTTTTCATCTCCCCAGAGCGTACCACCTGGCCAGATGCAAAGTTCCACAAGTGGTACGCGTACCATAGGTTGAAAAGCACTGATCTAGGCTTTACAGGGGTGCTTACAATTTAGCACCCCCCAAAATGCCAGCACAGTAAACACACCCCACAAATGACCCCATTTTGGAAAGTAAAACCTTCAAGGTATTCAGAGAGGGGCATGGTTAGTTCGTGGCAGATTTTTAGAAATGGAAACTTTTTTTTTTGTCACAAAGTGTCATTTTCTGCTAACTTGTGCCAAAAATAAAATCTTCTATGAACTCACTATGCCTCTTTGTGAATACTTTGGGATGTCTTCTTTCCAAAATGGGGTCATTTGGGGGGTTGTATACTATCCTGGAATTCTAGCACCTCATAAAACATGACAGGTGGTCAGAAAAGTCAGAGATGCTTTAAAATGGAAAAATTCACCTTTTGCACCAGAGTTTGTAAACGCTATAACTTTTACCCAAACCAATAAATATACACTGAATGTTTTTTTTTTTTATCAAAGACATGTAGCACAATAAATTTGGATAAAAATGTATACAGAAATGTTACTTTATTTGACAAATTTAATCACAGAAAGTAAAAAAAAAAAAATCATTTTTTTTTACAAAATTCATGTTTTTTTAATGAATATAGTAAAAACTAAAAATCGCAGCAGCGGGGGTGTGGCTTGCCAATGGCCGGATAAAGACGTGTTTCACTTGAGCTCCCGCTATCCCGACTCCTAAAGTGGATTTAATCAGCCAAAACAACCCTAAAACAACCCTAAATCAACCTGAGGACTACTTCACATGGGCGCCAGCAAAAAGAAGAGAGAAGCTACTAAAAAACCTCGCTCAAGCTCGTCTCAAATCCTCCGATTCCTGCGCCCGCTCGAGAGGAGACTGCAAGAGCAAGGGGACAACATGTCGAATTCTCCAAGGGGCGGACAAGAAAGCAACTCCCCGCCAACCACCTCCAAACGAACCAAAAATAGCCCGAAGCAACCCGCCAACTCACCACGCTCCTTCCCACCGCAAGAAGAGAGCGAAAGGGCAGACGCATCACGCGGTGGACAAGGCCGCAATTCCCCACCAACCAGCTCAAATTGTGGCAAAGACTCCCCGGCGCAACTAGACGCCACTAACTCTCCCAAAGCCCCGACGATGCAAAGGGGGGGGAAAACAGCCTGGCGAACTCTCCACAAAGTCGTAAATCTCCGCCTGCAACTACAAAATACAGTAAACAGCAGGCCTACTCACCGAAGTCTCCACCAAGCCTATCAGTACGCAACCCCTCCTCGCCCACAGTATCCGAGGGAGCTGACTCATACATGGAAGTGGACTTACATGAATATATACGTTCACTACCTACCAAGCAAGACTTGGAGAACTGCGTCATCCGTATACTGGAATCACATCGGAGGGACATGGCTGAATTCAGACAAGAGTTCAGCCACGTGGTCCAACGAGTGGAGGACATTGAGAAACGGCAAGACGAGGTAGATAAAACTCTGGAGCAACAGCAAAGCACCATCAACTCACATACGGAACATATATCTGCCATATACCTGAAGATGGACGACATAGAAAATCGCCATAGGCGCAACAACATAAGAATCCGGGGAGTCCCTGAAGCCACACATGCCCCAGACATTATGGCCACCACGGAAGCCATTTTTAACCTATTTCTAGACGCCCCAGCAGACAACAAAATCGAACTTGACAGAGCACATAGATCTGCTGGTCCACCCAATCCTGACCCCCTTAAACAGAGGGACATCATATGCAGAGTCCACTTTTTTAAGGAAAAGGACAAGATCATGACAGCAGCACGCCAGAAAGGGGAAATAGACTTCGATGGAGCCAAAATCCGCTTGTATCCGGATCTATCCGGCCTTACCCTTCAACTTAGGAAAGCAGCACGACCTCTCCAAACGGAACTGCGGGCACACGACATCACCTACCGCTGGGGCTACCCATTTGCTATCCATATGACGAAGGAGGGACGATCGAAAACATTTACTTCACCGAACGACCTTCAGAAAGTGAGGGAGTTTTTCGATCTACCCAGGATCACTCTACCCGACTGGCCGCTTCAATCTTCCACCACGGCCCCTCCACAGCGAGAGCGGTGGAGGAGAGTTCAGAACAGAGGAAGAGCGACCTGGGCCTCTGAAGCGCCCATAGAGTAGGATGACTTTTATTCCGGTATCTCAACATCCAAAGATACTATCACCCTAATCTTTCCTACAAGACGAAGTCGATCGGCTTGACGTGAGTACTCTGCCAGAGGCCATTCTGGCACTGAACCCCCCTAACTTTCCTATTATATGCCCAAGGCCCACCGGAACAGTATACTACACCCACCATTCTTAGAATATAATAATCTGAGACTCTATGCTGACCCCCACGATTAACATATACTAAGGGAGAGACTCTCGCCAAACGTCCAGTATCACTCTATAAGTATAAAGCATGTCTTTAACTTTATAAGCAAATGCAGCATACATACGATCACATTAGCGGCTCCCTCAGAACTGAAATTGTGCATTACCTCCTCGAAAAAGGGGGGCCTCATTTCATCTCATAGACCTTTGAACAGCATGTTTATTATATATTTGAGTTATAAAGTTTATTATAGATGGTTATAATAAGAATTGCTGATGTACTAGTTGTTCTGTTAGTAGGATGTATTAATATAACACCTACAGTACATAACACAGATACTGCTAATTATCTTCCCATTGTTCACTTGGTATGTATAACGGGTTATATGGCATTATGTATAACGGGTTATGTGGCATTATTGAATACTATCGGGGAATTAAAATACCACACGGATAAAGGCATGCCATGAGCTGTGCTGAAAGAGGGTAACCTCAGACACAACCTAATACACTGTCAGGAGTGAAATGGTCACCACCACCCTCCCATATCCGCTGAGTGGCTCCAACCTCTCGGCAGCATGCAAATTAATCTGAGACCAGGTAACTCCACATACTCGTTCTCCAGCCCATGTCATGTCATGCAAGGGGGCTCGTTCCCCCAGATAGAACACTGCCTAACCGCACATAATCTCATACTCACCAGATACAGGTTATGTTCCAGTCTAAAGTGACTGTTATGGTGTCCTCTCATCCACCACACACCCAACCCCAGGATCCATACGGACCCGGGCCTCCCTCACACACAGAAAATTACTCCTGCATAATCCCAATATGCAAGACACTATGCATAGTCTCCTAGTCAGATATAAGCCTTTATATCACCCCCTCCACTAAGTTTAATCCCCAACCCGCCCCCCCCTTTTTTTTCCCCCAAGGGAAGGTTGTTACTCCCCTGTATTCTCAGTTACCATGTTTAGGGTTTTTGGTTGTAACATAAGTTTCAATATGACAGGAGTCGGGAGCGGTTAGGCTCTCGTGACTGGTTCTTGGTTTTCACTCCCCACCAAATCTCTCACACTATTGGTGCCTTTCCAACACCTCTGGTGTGACCAGTGAACATTTTGTTCCCACCCGTCGGCATACCTGCAATGCCGGCTTTTTATGTTATATATTTTCTTCTTTCTACTCTACTCACTTCCACCCCCAACCCCCTTACCCCTTCCCTGAGTGTGCTGCTGCCTGGGCGCCCCACGGACCCTTTCACAGCCTAAACCGGAGCCTTGAGGTCAGAGGATGTTTGCTCCTAACCTATCCACATATCCATGAATAGCTGTCAACTATCCTCCTTCAATGTTAAGGGATTAAATTCCCCAAATAAGCGCTCACAAATCTTTCATTACCTCAACAAACACAAAGTCTCCATAATCTTTCTACAGGAAACTCACTTAAAAACAAATGAAATCCCAGTTATTAGAGGCAGATATTTCAACAAATGGTACCATAGCTCAAACCCCCTATCCAAATCTAAAGGTGTCTCCATAGGGTTCCACAAACACCTCAATATCACAATCCTAAAGGAAATGTCGGACCCACAAGGTAGATATCTGTTTTTAAATATCCAGCTAGACAATCGTAAATACACCCTAGTCAACCTTTATCTCCCCAACCAGAATCAAGGTGGGGCCTTACTAAATTACCTATCTAAACTAGCCTCATTCGCTGAAGGAGACATAGTGCTGGGAGGAGACCTTAACTTATGCTTTGACCCCACATTAGACTCTTCCTCCTGGAGATCCTCATTACCTAAAGCTACCTTACTTAAGTTGAAATCCAAGTTAGCCTCACTACATTTAGTGGACGTCTGGAGAACACTACACCCTAATACGCGTGATTACTCTTTCTTCTCAGCGGTTCACAAAACTTTTAGTCGCATTGACTACTTCTTCATCTCCCAGTCCCTACTTGATCTAAATATACAAGCCTTCATTGGCAACAGGCTCTGGTCCGATCACGCCCCCATATTCTGCTCGTTCTCCACCAATGATTATTCCCACCGCCAGTTCCAATGGAGGCTCAATGACAATCTGCTAAAAGATCCACAATGCTCCTCTGCCATTAAAAAAGCAATAGAGCAGTTTATAGAGGATCACACTGAAGATGAGACCCCTGTAACCACTAAATGGGAGGCTCTTAAATGTGTTTTACGGGGCATCTTCATTTCTCATGGGGCTAGAATGAAAAAAGAAAGAGGTGTCCAAATTGAAAATTTACTGACTAAAATCCAAAGTCTCAAAACTAAACTTAAATCTCTATATACCCCCGCTACAGACCTTGAACTCTCTAACACAAGGCAGTCCCTGTTAACCCTCCTTGATCACAAAATCTTGGTAGCCAGGGAAAGATTCCACAGCAAACTCTTCTATCATGGAGGTAAATGTGGTACCCTCCTGGCACACTATCTACACCCACGAACTACTAACTCAAACATTTTCTCGATTAAGAACTCTAAGGGCCACACCAAATTTAAAAACTCAGAAATTGCCCAAGAATTCAATAGCTATTACACGGCCTTATGTCATATCAGATATTGTTATATCAGAGGCAAATATGTCATATCATATTATGTTATATCAGAGGCAAATACCATGACATGAACCAGGCCAAACTAAAGGAGAAGATCCTTTCATATGTAAATAACACTAAATTACCAACTCTGTCAGAAGATGTAACTAAAGAGCTAGACTTAGACATTACAGAAATTGAACTAATTTCCTGCATTAGAGCGCTCAAAAAGGGCAAAAGCCCTGGACCTGATGGCCTTACTGGGCCTTTCTACAAACAATTCTGCTCCTCTCTGGCCCCTCTCCTGCTGCAGACCTTCAATTCTATCAACGAAGATAGGACATTTACACCCCAAACATCTATGGCCCATATAACAGTAATCCCCAAACCAGACAAGGATCCAAATAGTTGTGCGAATTATCGCCCTATCTCCCTGATCAATATAGATCTTAAGCTCTATGCAAAGATCCTTGCTGAAAGGCTTAAGCCTATCCTACCTAATATCATCCATACGGATCAAACCGGGTTTGTGGCGGGGAGAGAGGCCAGGGACAACACATTGAAGACTATCTCCCTGATACACCATGCCAAAAGGTCGGGATCCCCCTTTGTATTATGTCGGTCGACGTGGAGAAGGCGTTCGACAGGGTCCACTGGCTTTTCCTGGAATCCTGCCTAGATCAAATTGGACTAGGCCCTAACTTTAAAAGCAAAGTGATGGCGTTATACAAAAACCCATCTGCCAGAATCAAGATTAATGGGACCCTGTCGGACGCCTTTCCTATAGCAAATGGGACACGCCAGGGCTGTCCCCTTTCGCCCCTACTATACGTCCTCTGTATGGAACACCTTGCAGTCGCACTGAGGCAAAACGACGATATTCAGGGACTCATCAAAGGTGATAGACACTTCAAAATCTCCCTATTTGCAGATGACCTACTGGTCTATTTTTCCAACCCTAACATTGCCCTACCAAATCTACTCAGGGAATTTGACCTATTTGGGAATGTAAGCAATTTTAAGATTAACATCACTAAAACCGAATTATTAAACATCACACTACCAAACCCTCTTATACATACCCTCCAGAATTCCTTCTCCTTTAAATGGCAGCCCCACAAAATTAAATACCTGGGTATCCACATCTCAGCTGACCCTCCTGAACTGTTTGAGCTCAATTACATACCCTTACTATCGAAAATTTCGAGAGATTTGGAAAATTGGAATCCTTTACACTTATCTTGGGCCGGACGTATCAATGTTATTAAAATGGACACCCTCCCCAAGATACTTTATGTTATGCAAGCAATCCCAATCAAACTCTCTATGAAATTCTTACATAAAATACAATCCCTTATAATGAAATTTATTTGGCATAACAGACCCCACAGAACCAAATTTAGACTACTTACACGACCCAAGTCAGAAGGGGGAATGGGCCTGCCAGATATTAAAATATACTACCGTGCCATCTTACTTACTCATATTCTGAATTGGTTCCAAGACAGACCTGACAAACAGTGGATTGAACTAGAAGCCTCTCTATCTACACTAGACCCTAGAGCCATGATCTGGATACCGACAGAACAGAAATCTAAAGCAGACAACATAGCTTTCTGGGCCCAAATCGTACTCACGACCTGGCACTCACTCAGTAGTAGTTTGAGTCCATCCACACCATATAGCCCTCTTACTTCATTAATAGATAACCCAGGTTTTGCATCCGGGGTCCAGGCACATGCTATATTAGGTTGGTCAAGAGAATTTTGGCCACAGGTCCGGCATATCATTAAAGGAGGACAACTTGTTCCACGCGACACAATCGGTAACCTTGATAACAGACAGGAGCTGGGCTGGCTGACCTGGAATCAAATTGTCTGGTTCCACAAATCCATAAGCTCCAAGTCTCAAGTCCACAGACCTCTTACAGACTTTGAGTCCACAGTTCCTCTACATCCTCTCTCCCACATAAAGTCTCTCTACTATACGCGTTTCTAGTCTGCCCTCCCAGTGAAGGAGACTTGCTAAAGCTCACAGATACCTGGGACAGGGAACTAGGGGCCCCCCTCCTGGCTGAACAGTGGGAAAAGATCTTCACGCTCATCCATAAAACCTCTGTTTCCACTCTTCACCAGGAGAGGAGCTATAAAGTTTTCTCCAAATGGTACCGAGCCCCCACACAAATTGCTAAATATAACTCAAACACCGAGCCATCCTGTTGGAGATGCCAGCAGGCCCAAGGCACTTTCTTCCATATCTGGTAGGAATGCCCCTATATCCAATCCTTCTGGGCTAAAGTCTTCCAAATCCATAAACATCTTTACTGCACAAACCTACCAGTTTCACCATCCATAGCACTCCTAACTCTACTTCCTGGAAGAATGGCTACCATTAAAAAAATCTATCACCCCTCAGTTAAAGGGAACCAGAGATGAACGATTCACACAAAATAAACATATCAGTTGATAGCTTGTAAAGAATAAATGCTCTACCCGATAATTTCGCCACTCTGGTGTGCCTTTTTGAGTGCTTTTTATCCATTATTCCTCCAGGAAATATCCAATATGGCCGCCGGCTCATATTCCTTCTGTTCCAGGTTATGAGGTGTTCTGGATGTGCTGTATAGGCTATATGAGACTATAGACAAGCAGGGCTGCTGTAGGCTTTCATCTGTGTGCTTTCAACTTTATTATTCTGGTATGCTTTGTGGCTGCCTGTAGGAAGTGTCTCTCATAGTAATGAAACTGCATACAGTAGATAATAATGACAGGCTGCACACACAGAGCACACAGATCACACAGCCACACTTGTCTGTTAGACAGAGATTTTTCCTGCAGCATCAGCCCCTCCCATATCATCACAGCTCTCAGTATGTAAAGCATGAAATTTGAGCCAGGAGGGGGAAGGCTTGGTCTTGAAAAGACTTCACAGAAGAGTGACTCAGCTATAATGATTCCAGGTCAAACCTCGACTGAATAGTCGGTGGATTCTTATCACAGTTGATAACAGATAGATTAGACTGAGAAGAATAAAACTAAAAGCAGGGTAGGTGTTTACTGTCATGTTCCCACTGATAAATGTAATAAAATACATGAGGGTGCTTCGTCTCTGGTTCTCTTTAATGATAGCGGCCAGATTACTTATCTCCTGTCACTGGAAATCTAATACAATACCCTCCATGACAGAACTTTTCAAAGAAATAAATCTTAGCATGAGAATGGAGGACCTATACTCTGACTCTCAGGGCACGGCGGAGGCCTTCACTAGGAAGTGGGCAGTATGGATTGATTTTCGAGATTCTACCAAAGCTCTGGACATGCTCTAAATCTAACATTTAAATCCTATTCTTAAAATCTCAATAAACTCAGGCAACTATCCTTGATACTTACCTGAAAAACAGTCCACAAAGCCACCTGGCTCCAAAACGTGGGCCTCTACGGCGGCAGCGCACTCTACCCCCTACACTCCCCCTTTTTCCCCCTCCTCTCTTAGCCCACCTCCCTCCCACACCCTTCCCCCTCTTTACCCTTGCCTTCAACTCCTCTCTGCTACTCTCTCACCTAGCCCTCTTCCTTCCAAAGTATCCTGCGACTACACCTGAAGAATATAGTCACCCGCATTGAAGAACCCTCAATAGATGGGAGACACTAACCTAAGCAATGTCAATCTCAATGTCTTGTCTAAATTAATCTTTCTTGGAACTACTGTTATGTACCACCTAAAGATGTAGAATATGTCTTCCAGTATAATTGTCCCTCTGTAGGGATTCGCATACCCAACAACAAATATTGCAGGAAACTTTGTTTTTGCCATTGTTTGTTTGACCTGTATTGTATTGTCAAAATTTCCCAATAAAAACTTATTTTACAAAAAAAAAAAATCGCAGCAGCAATCAAATAGCGCCAAAAGAAAGCTGTATTAGTGACAACAAAAGGAGGTAAAATTCATTTAGATGGTAGGTTGTATGACCGCTAAAGCTGCAGTGGTCTGAATGGAAAAAAAGGCTCTGGTCCTTAAAGGACTTCCGAGGCCAAATGTTCAAAAAAATAAAAATAAAAAAAGTTAGATACCTGCATAACTTTGAAGGACACCGTCCGCGCCCTCCGTGCCGTTTCGCCGGGTCCCTGCCGCTCATAACCCCCCCGAACGGCTCACGACCCCACGGCCAGGCTGTTTCCTGTAGCGTGGATCGGGGGGTTGGCCCTAGAGCTGCGCAGCCGCACTAGCGGCTATGCGGAGTGCGCAGCCGCGGCCAGCACCGGCGGCCATTTTATGCAGGCAGGAGAGCCCGACCCTGGCCGTGGGGTCGTGAGCCATTCAGGGGGGCTATGAGCGGCGGGGACCCAGCGGAACGGCACAGAGGGTGCGGACGGCGTCCTCCGTGTCCTCCAAAGTTATGCAGGTAACCAATTTTTTTTTGTTGTTGAACATTTGGCCTCGGAAGTCCTTTAAAGAGTAACTGTCAGGCTGCAAAAGCTAATTTAGACCTCTATTCTACTGTGTTAAACAGTTTAGAAGGAAGCCAAAAAGGCAATACTGAAGTTAAAAATCTCTCTTACTATGATGTGTGCTGAACAGCAAGGCTCTTTATTCCCAAGCTCCTAAGGAGGACGCAGGCCGAATAACAGATACTGCAAAGCATTCTGGGGCTGCCTCTTCTTCCCACTGTAGTACCTTGGGTCATCCCCCTTCATTTCCCTATCACGCCTAGGCTGCTTTCTCAGTGAGACATTACAGGCTCATGTTACAGCAGCTTCTAATAGCAGCCAGCACTGAAAAATCACAGGGCATATGTTCTGTTAGAGTATACTGCATGAGTCCGCTATTGTTCCTAGCCACATGGCTAATTAATATTCACTGCACAGTAGTGTTGTCCATTACGATATTTTTTGTGAGTGGAATCATCAGGAAGCAGGGAGGATATGACATCACAATTAGCTTCATAGGAGACAGACAAACATGGAACCTGCCATGAGCTGTCAGGAGCATCATTCTCTGCAAATACTATATAAAAATTCTGTGAAATCCAAACGTGGACAGAGAAATGCATATGTAATGTAAGTACAGCCAATATTTAGCTACTGATATATGTGTTTTTTTTCTCTGAGACCCTATACCTAACAGCTCCTCTTTAAGGGGCGAAAAGACGTGGTTAATGAATGTCAATGGGAGCATCCACAAAAAAAGATCCAAAAAGCACTCTGCGTTGTCTCCAGCCTCAGACCTTCTTACTGCTTGCTTTCTCAGTTTTGGCCTCAAGTACCCCCAACAGTGCATGTCTTGTGGAACTCCAGAGGTAGTTAATGAGCTCTGGTGAGACAAATTACCTCACCTGTAAATGTTTGTGGTTGTCTGCAAAACATGCACTGTTGGGGGTATGTGAGGATGGAGTGGAGATACCATGCTCTAAAGCAGGGGTCCCCAACCACCGGGCCACTGCCGGTCCGTTGGCAGTTTTCCACTTGGCCGCGGTGGGTCTGTCATCTCGCCCCTCCCCCCCACGGCCGCCGCTCCTGTTACCTTATGAGCGGGCGGCCGCTTCCTTTCTTAGATTCTCTTAGCAGCATCTCGTATGACAGCAGCGCGTATTGCGGCTGCTGTAAGGAGGGAAAGAAGCAGGAGAGAGCGGTTCCTATGGTAACGGCGATGCATATCGCCACTACAGGAAGCCGCTGCCCCACTTCCTTCCCTCCTTACAGCAGTCGCAATACGCGCTGCTGTAATACGAGATGCTGCTAAGAGGAGAGCATAAGGTAACAGGAGCTGCGGGCGTGGGGGGGGGGGGGGGGGGGATGGAGGGGGCACTATACTAGCTATATACTGGGCACTATAATAGCTATACTGGGCACTATACTAGCTATATACTGGGCACTATACTACTATACTAGCTATATACTGGGCACTATACTAGCTATATACTGGGCACTATACTAGCTATACTGGGCACTATACTACTATACTAGCTATATACTGGGCACTATACTAGCTATATACTGGGCACTATACTACTATACTAGCTATATACTGGGCACTATACTAGCTATATATTGGGCACTATACTGGGCACTATACTAGCTATATACTGGGCACTATACTGGGGCACTATACTAGCTATACTGGGGCACTATACTAGCTATACTGGGGTAACTATACTAGCCATACTGGGGCAACTAAACTCCCTATACTGAGGCAACTATGCTAGCTATGCCGCCGCACCACAGACCCCCCCCCCCCCTCCCCGTAACCCGCTGCGCACGACACTGTCCACTAGGTCGCACGCATCGGAAGACATACCCCCTTCCCCCGGTCTCCAGGGAAAAATTTGGTCAGAAAGTGGTCCCCGGGCCGGAAAAGGTTGGGGACCCCTGCTCTAGAGGGCAGCTATGAGAAAGATTAGTAGGGTCATTAGTGCTTATGGTTCTTGAATGGGTTTGATGAGCCAGGGCTAGCCTTGTCTGATGTGGTCTTGCAGAAAATTGTTACGAGCCTCACTGACGGCGAAGCTGGTGACCACTTTTTGCAGCACATACTGGAGATGAGACAGCAGATATCAGCAAGAATGTTTATTGAAAACAATGTGCAATATATACAGCAGTGAAAAATTGATCAATATGGATAATACAAGCTCAGTGAAAAAAAACTCACGCCACACAAAGCAAAGTAGCTAGTAATGATAAACTTTATACAGTAGAATCCCTTTATATTAAACTCCAAGGTACCAGGAAAAATGGTTATATCAGAATCAGTCATACATTGTATATTTATACAGACACATTTACCATAATTAGATTTTTACTGTACACAATATACACTTCTGAGTATGCAGTACCAGATCATGAGCCAAAGGAAAGATGGGACAGAATGTAATAACGAACCAGGATCTACAAGACAGGTAATGAACAGGGAAGGGGTCAGACTAGGAATATCAGGAAACAGGTAGAGGGACCAGGACTTCATGCAGCTAGCAGTACACAGAGGCCTAGTAGAACTGAAGCTCTGACAATGGCCTCAATTCACTAAGATCATGCTGGAGATAATAAGGCAAGAGAAAACTTACCTCCACATAAGAGAGAGTTATCTCATCTCTTCATTCCTTAAGTTACCTCCTCTGTAGTTAAGTTACCTCCTCTGTAGTTATTTTACCTCCTCTGTAGTTATTTTACCTCCTCTGTAGTTATTTTCACATGCAGTTAATAAACAGCCTGTCTTTAACTCTGGAGATATTTTAACCTCCTTAGCGGTAACCCCGTGTGTGACACGGGGTAAGCCGCCGGAGGGTGCCGCTCAGGCCCTGCTGGGCCGATTTAAATAAATTTTTTTTTTGCTGGACGCAGCTAGCACTTTGCTAGCTGCGCCAGCACCCCGATCACCGCCGCCGCGCGCCCGATCGCCGCTATCCGGTGCGGCGCGCGGCCCCCCCCAAACCCCGTGCGCTGCCTGGCCAATCAGTGCCAGGCAGCGCCGAGGGGTGGATCGGGTCTCCCAATGACGTCCAGACGTCGCTGACGTCGGTGACGTCATCCCGCCCCGTCACCATGGCGACGGGGGAAGCCCTCCAGGAAATCCCGTTCTTTCCTGATCAGAGATCGCTGAAGGCGACCGAAGCGGGCGGGGGGATGCCGCTGAGCAGCGGCTATCATGTAGCGAGCCCTGGGCTCGCTACATGATTTAAAAAAAAATAAATTTAAAAAAACTGCTGCACTACCCCCTGGCGGTATTTTTCATACCGCCAAGGGGGTTAAGGATAGAAGAGTTAACTTAAAGACAGAAGAGTTAACTTTAGGTTTGCCTGAGGTAAAATGTTTCCTGAATACCACATGCCTTATCACCATGGTAACAACCCTAGAAGAGTTATTAAAGACAGGAGATAAGCTTAGTGAATTGAGGCCAATGGTCTGAAGCAGGGTGGAGTCTTTAAATAGGCTCTCTGCAGCTGCATAATTGCAGAAAGTACTGCTGAGGATACCTGGTGGTGGGCAATGAAAGTGCAGGGCAGTCCAAGTCCAAAATGCCACCTGCAGGTAGAACGGGGAGTTGCACGCCTCTGTAATGCCTAGTAGACACCATACAATTTTCTGTAATGCTAGGAATACACGGGTTGACCTGACGGCTCGATTAGCCGCCAGATCGACTCCCGCCGCATCCCCGCCGTCATCTAGATCGATTGCCGCTCGTCCCCGCAGGCGCTTCCTTATCTTCCGCTCTACTCCCCGCTATTGTCTGCCTGCGCGGATCGAGCGGGGAATCTATCCGGTGGGTCATCGGACCTGTCGGAAATGATCAATCGAGCCATCAGCGGCTCGACTGATAAGGGGGAAACGTACCGTGTATCCATAGCATCAGATTTTCTGTAATTAAATTGTATTCTGTAAAGTACTGGTAGAGACTGGTCATTATCTCTGGTGCATTGCCTTCTGGTTATCTCCTGCAGAGTAGAACAATGCTTAATTGCTAGGCAGATAGATGGTTAGATAGATAATTTCCAACATGTTGGAAATTATCTATCTGGCAGGTGAATCTTACAGAAAATTGTATGGTGTGTACTAGGCATAACGGACTCAAGAGGGCCAGCTGCTCACAGGGAGTTGCTGGATTCCTAACATTTTGCCCTTCTGGAGTGGCTTTGGGATGCTTCATATACCAGTCAGTTCTTAAAGCAAGGCCGGAGTTTATACTTTTTTCATCCCTAGGCCAAGCATATTGGGGCTTCCCTTCCAAGCGCAGCAGCGCCACCCCTCCCATTCCATGCGCCGCCCCCTCTTCCATGTGTATTATTCCTGTACTGCAGACTCTCTCTTTTATGCACAGCTCTCTTGGACAGTCTGTTCACAGTAATTACCATCGCCAAAAATCAAAATGCCAACTGGAGTAATTAGTGTTGCGTTGTGAATTGACCACACTTTCAGTGTCATGCTATCGGATCACTGGATGGAACCAGACAGATCAGTGCAACAAAGTTTGCGGGGATCAGAGGGCATCTCATGAAAACCCTACAATCAAAATCTCAGACCATTAGAACATTGTGAAAATGTTCAATACTCTAGGCTCAGTGCCAGACTCTAATCAGCTACAATTAATCCAAAACACCTGCAGAGGGTTCCTATTTCATAGACTGGTTTCTAATTTTTAGTAGAATTACTAAAATCAGTGGACTTTTGCACAATATTCTAATGTTGTGGGTTTCACTTGTATTCAGTTCGAAACTGGACCATTAAAATCCTATCAAGGTTGCATTTGATTGGACCCTTTTCGAACTGCAGAAATGTGCATAATCTTGGATTAACATGATTCAAAATTCCTTCTGCCACTTTCATTTCAAAGTTTCTCTCATTTATTTTTCTTCCCAAGCAAAGGACAGAAAAGTATGACTCAGAGTTTTAGGTAAGAGTTGATTATATCTAGCAATAGTTTTATGAACTAAGTTTCTATTGTACAAAGATATTGTATGTGGTGAAAGGTGAGGTAATACTGTATTATGCTGAAGCATATAATGAGCTTTGCCACCCACCTCCAGATATCTTTTTCTTTTGTGGAATCATGAGACAAGTACAAATCATTCCATAACAACTGTCTCCATGGTGTATTTAGAGTCCCACTACTACTTATCAATTTTAATTACTTTATCTTAGAAGTAAGTCTAGACACACAGGGGAGTCACAAAGGATATATTCAATGAAGGGAGCCTGTGTTCACTGCAAACTATAGTCCTGCATAGAATTAAAGACACATAAGTAAATGGCATGTGCATGATTAGTCAATCAAAGAAAGTAAGGTACCTGGCACCAAAATGCAGCAGGACAAACCAGCTGCAGTGGGATGACAGAAGTGTGCTCTTCCTCCAGATATTAATGGCCTCAATTCACTAAGATCATGCTGGTGGTAATAAGGGAAGAGAAAACTTATCACCACACATCTATCAGTATGTTTAGTGTTAATTCACTAAAGAAGCTTGCCTTATTAAGGTGTGAGATAAGTTTTCACAGTGAGAGAGTTATCACTTCAGTCTTAAGTCACCTCCTCTGTAGTTATTTCCACATGCAGTTAAAGTGTAATTGTCGGGCCTAAAATCAAAAATCAATTCTTTATTTTTTCTGGTAAACCAGTAATAAGGATGCTAACCAGGAAATCCAAAAGTTAAAATCACTATTACTTTTCTTGTTAAGTGATCATTCCCCAGTTTACCTGACTCTTATTTGGTACACAAAAAAGGAAGTTGCAGGGCATGCTGGGTTGTCCTTTTTTGCTTCTCAGACTTAACTAATGCAGCCTAATTGGCTGAAGCCTCTTTCCCTCCTATGTTCCCCTCCTACACCTCTGTTCCTCTCTGATTGGCCAATATTTTTCATGCTGAGGGAGTGTGGCGGGTGGGCAATGCATACACAATCAGGTAGAGGAGAGTAAGGGAGGAAATTACATCAGGATTGGCTTCAAAGTAGCCACAGTTAAAATGGGAAATGCTAAGAAGGATTTTCTCTTTTTACTGTAGAAAAAACACTAAAATCAAAACGTGGATGTCACAAGAGCCCTCAGTGGCTGACCGCACTTAGCCTTCTAAACGGTGCCAGCGCACAGATCGTGCGAACTCTGGTCGCAGTCCATGCGCAGGAACCGTTAAGAATTAGCCGCAGACAACTCAGAAGGGAGCCTGTGAGACACGGGTAATTACAACGTCACCTACTGGTTCAGAGTAAACTGCCACCACCGCGGTTACTATGGGACCGTGGGGCCCACTAACTGACTGACTAATCCTGCGAATAAAACGGTTAAACACACGATATTCTGTCTAGCCAACAACAAACAAACAGTAGCGTATCTTCAGAGACCCGGGATCATTTCTGTGTGTGCTGATAAGCAGGGTAGCGGAAAGTGAATGACTTGGAGAAAGTCGTTTATTCACGCAATATAAATAATTAATATATACAGACAATTATGAAAATCAACAATTATGAAAACAGCAATAGCCAGTATGAAAAATAAAAGAAGGGAGAAAATTACTTAGTTCCTGGAAAGATGTCCTTATTGTGGGAAGAATCATAAAGTCCTTGGTTTCAAAGTCCAGAGTTCAGAGTTCAGACCAGGTGGATGCCAGCATATCCTCAAGCTGGCATCTGATGAGTGCAAGATGGTTCAGTGTGGAGGACACTGAGTTTGGGTCCTCAGCCATTCTTATGCCCCTGAGTCAGTAGGAGGGAGTGAGGGCGGGGAGCCACACACCCCCTTGGAGGATGAGATGAGCCCTCCCCTTACCCTGAGGACCAGAAATCATATCTACCCATATATGGGCTCCATCTCACAGAACCGTACAGGTCAGGGCAGATTTATTAACATTTTCAGGTCTGTCTCGATTTACCCAGCGCCCTGATACCAGACATGAGGGGTGGGACCCCTGTGGTATCATCAGGGCACTTTGAAACTGCCTAGCTGGCAGTCCTTACCTCCGAAGGTTCTGAAACTTCCTCAGAACCAGCACCGGGGCTCATGCTACACTTCCCCCACGTTTGATGAAGCTGCCATCTCAGGAACCCCAGAAATATTACAGATCTGGGAAGTTATGGATTATGCCATGAGCCTCAGGTTAATTCAGGAGGTGTTTTAGCTGCTAACAGCTGACTTTCCTTTGATCTTTAGCAGAGAACAGAGTGTCAAGACCTCCCGTGGATTCGTAGCCTGCTTGGCTGCACCCAGGCAGCCTTTGGTTAATTAACATCTCCATGAGATCAGCTAAGTGTCACCTGGTTCCCAGAGCCAAAAGGGAAATTGTGCCTTCCACAGGGAATATGTCCAAGCTAATTAACACCTTCCCCCCAGGCTGTCATTTCAGCTAAGACAGATTTCCCAGCTGCTCCTAAGCAGAGGAATACTGCACATCAGATCTTGGTTTTATTGATCTGAGGCGCAATCGATGCAGGAATCGAGTGCGATCGTTCTTTTCTTCACGGGCGGTTCCAGGACGCGCCTGCGTCCCCGCAATCGTCCGTGACAGTGGACATTGCAATACATATGTTATGTAAGTAGAGCAAGTATTTATGTACTTATATATGTGTTTGTTTGTTTTTTCTGAGATAGTATGGCTGAAAGCTCGTATTTAATAGCCTGGCCCATATGCAATTCCACTTTTCTTTTGCGTTTTCTCCTAGGAGATAATTTTTCATCTTCTATTTAAAGAGTAACTGTTAGCCCTCAAAGTGAAATTTAAATCTCTACAGCAATGTTTTATTTAGTATTAAAGTGATCCAAAAAGCCAATGCAGAACTTAAAAATCAATATAATTTTGTTACTATGTAGCCTTTTGCCCAAGCTAATGACGCAAAGCCGCATATCAGATACTGATGAGCATGCAGAGCATGCCTATGTCTGCCCGACCCCCCTCTCCTCCCCAGGACCAGGTGCCGATCTATTCGCACCACAAACAGCTGACCGCTCTGACAGGGAGAGAGAGCGGCAGCACTTCCAGCGCAGCCACGGCAGAGCAGCCGCCACCGTGCATCTCTCTCACATGTCTCACATGTGACTCGGCGGCGGCTGCTCTGCGTGGCTGCGCTGGAAGTGCTGCCGCTCTCTCTCCCTGTCAGAGCGGTCAGCTGTTTGTGGTGCGAATAGATCGGCACCTGGTCCTGGGGGGGAGGGGGGGGAGAGTAGGGTCGGGCAGACATAGGCATGCTCTGCATGCTCATCAGTATCAGATATGCGGCTTTGCGTCATTAGCTTGGGCAAAAGGCTACATAGTAACAAAATTATATTGATTTTTAAGTTCTGTATTGGCTTTTTGGATCACTTTAATACTAAATAAAACATTGCTGTAGAGATTTAAATTTCACTTTGGGGGCTAACAGTTACTCTTTAAAATAACTTTCCAGCAATTTTCAACTGAAAAAGTACTGAAAAGTAAATACAAAAGTACTATCAAAATAATTTTGAGTATTTTCTTGCTTGCTGGTGGCTTGACAGGCATTTATTGACAAATTTAAAAATATCACCTAGGAGAAAACTTAGGTAAAAAAGTGAATTGCATATGGCCACCTGTCTTTAACTTTAGAATTCTGTAGTTTTTTTTAAGGCTTGACATGTTAACTTTAGACATCTCTCCTTATCTTAAAGACAGAAGAGTTAACTTTAGTTTTGCCTGAGGTAAAATGTTTTCTGAATACTACATGCCTTATCACCATGGTGATAACTTTAGAAACAGCTCAGAAACGTTATTAAAGACAGGAGAGAAGCTTAGTGAAATTAGTTTATTAATGTCATGTAGAGGAGAGGACAGCAAGGCAGGTTTTTGGCTCTGAAGAAGAAAGTTTAGCTTGTGAAACAGCTGTCAGGCATCTTACACCCCCACTGTGTATACCTGACTGGAATAAAGGGCTTTTAACCTCCCGGGCGGTAAGCTCGGGCTAGCTGCCAGGAGCTCTATGCAGAGTATAGCGTGAAGCAGGCGTTTTTACCCACCTCCCGGGGGATCCAGACGTCGGTAGCCATTCTCCTTCCTGTCCTCCGATGCTCTGAATCACTCTGGTGAGATCGCCGTCAGTAATCTCACTACAGAGTTACAGTGCCACCCGGACTACGGACGAAAAATTGCAGTGCTGGAGCCCAGGCAGGTGAATGAGTAAAGGGGCTGCTGCTGGTTTTCTGACGGCATGATTTTTCCCAGATTTTAGGGTCTGAAACATGCATAAACTATCCTAAAATCTGGAAGTCACACCACCAGGGAGGTTAAGGAGCGGTGCCTTGCTTTCCTTCTCTCCTCTACATATGCATGATTGGAAACCTAAAATATGCTTAAAGTAATTAAAGTGTAACTGTTAGGCATAAAATCTAAAAACATTTTTTTTCAGAATCAATCTTACTTTTTTTTTGCAGGAGAATAATCAGTCCCCCGGTCCTCTGCTCTAATTTCGTACATCAGCCGCAAAAGAGAAGTTGCAGTGCATGCTGGGGGATATTTTCCCCCTTTATGGTCCTTCCCTCTGCCTCAGTCACAGCTTATTCAGCCTGATTGGCTGAAGCCTCTATCACTCCCACGCCTGTTCCTCTCTGATTGGCCACCTCTTAGTGTGCCACGGTCCACCCCTCCCCGCATTGCAGTCGCATCTGTTTGCAACCCTGCACTGCTGCCACATGCTTGGGGATTCCCACCGCATCCACTGTTACCCCGCAGCATCCCCCTCCTCTCCGCAGCATTACAGATCGATGTGGGAAGGAATAAAGGCAGCGCTCACCAACTCACCTACTCATGGTTCCAGGCGCTGGAGTTCCCGTCTATGCTCTGCACTACCGCCGTAAAGGGCAGCGGTAGTGTAGAGAGTATAGAAGGGAACTCCAGCGCCTGGAACCATGAGTAAGTGAGTTAGTGTGTGCTGCCTTTATTCCTCCCCACATCGATCTGTAATGCTGCGGGGACTGGAGTGAGGGACGAAATGACATTAGAATTGGCTTCAGCCTGAGGGTCTCAAGATGGCCCCTGCCAAGAACAGGATTCTCTTAATTTTACTATATAAACTTCACTGAAATCAAAACATGGACAGTGCAATAATACATCCGTTATGTAAGTAGAGCAAGTATTTATCTACTTACATGTGTTTTTTTTTCTGGCAGAGTATGGCTAATAGCGCCTATTTAATTGATAACTTGCTAATAGGTTGCAAATGTTTGCAGGTCTCACCTAGTTGTGTGTGGTCCGGGATTAGTCATGGAGAGAACCCGAAGACATACCGTAACAACAAAAGTTATTTAGGTGATACCTATAATGACTAACTACAAGATTTCTCTGCAAGCTTTCTAAACTTTAAATTTCTTCTTTAGGCATGTTTCAGAACTGGATCAGAACCATCCAGTTCTTAAACATGCCTGACGAAGATACTAGTTTCAAAAGCTTGCAAAGAAATCCTGTACAGTTACTCATTAGAGATGGCTCGAACCTCCGATTTTCGGTTTGCGAACTTCCGCAAAAGTTTATGAAACTGCGAACTTTGCAAACCGCAATAGAATTTAATGGGCAGGCCAACTTTCAAAACTACAAACACTAATTATGGCCACAAAAGTGATGGAAAAGATGTTTCAAGGGGTCTAACACCTGGAGGGGGGCATGGCAGAGTGGAATACACGCCAAAAGTGCCGGGGAAAAATACGGATTTGACCCACAGCAGGGTTTTAACCACCCTGGCGTTCTATTAAGATCGCCAGGGCAGCTGCGGGAGGGTTTTTTTTAAATAAAAAAAAAACTATTTCATGCAGCCAACTGAAAGTTGGCTGCATGAAAGCCCACTAGAGGGCGCTCCAGAGGCGTTCTTCCGATCGCCTCCGGCGCCCAGAATAAACAAGGAAGGCCGCAATGAGCGGCCTTCCTTGTTTTGCTTAGATCGTCGCCATAGCGACGAGCGGAGTGACGTCATGGACGTCAGCCGCCTCCGATCCAGCCCTTAGCGCTGGCCGGAACGTTTTGTTCCGGCTACGCTGGGCTCAGGCGGCTGGGGGGACCCTCTTTCGCCGCTGCTCGCGGCGGATCGCCGCAGAGCGGCGGCGATCAGGCAGCACACGCGGCTGGCAAAGTGCCGGCTGCGTGTGCTGCACTTTATTTGATGAAAATCGGCCCAGCAGGGCCTGAGCGGCAGCCTCCGGCGGTGATGGATGAGCTGAGCTCGTCCATACCGCCAGGCTGGTTAAGGGCAGAAATCACATTGCATGCTAAATTGGAGGCAAACAGAGCTTTAAAACATCTTGCGTGTGTATACATCAATCAGGTAGTGTAATTAGTGTACTGCATCACACTGACACACCAAACTCACTGTGTAACGCACCGCAAACAGCTGTTTGTGTAGTGATGGCAGTGCTGGACTGGTGCGCACCATGGCCAGAGTGCAGGCGATGGCTGTTTTCAAGCCCATATGGTCGCCAGGCTGAGGTAGCTCAATAACAAAACAGTGACTGTGGAGCTGATTGAATTTGGTCTGTCCACAATGAAGCAATGACCTTATTATCTTGGGTCAGGTGTGCCTCCCAACACACTCATATAGCTGGCGGTCCTTACTTCATTGTGATATGCAAGCCCCTTCACAACGGCAAGGTAACGATCACAAAGGGAAATTGACACATGTACAGGACTTTCTTGTTGTTGTTGTTGCAGCTGCAGTGCAGCCAGAAAAATTAGGCAGGCATGTGCATGCACCAGAAAAAAAATATTATTGTTTTTGTTTGCGGCTGCTGTTAGCAGCGGCCTTAAAAATTCAGGAATCCACCTGGAGTCCTGGTGGACCCTGTTGGTGGTGGCGGAGAAGGCAGTCAAGCGGCCTGCAAGTCGTCGGGCAGGCCTCACTGTGCTTTGCAGACCAGGCATCCGTGGTCAGATGGACCCTTGACCCAGCGCTGTGTGCCAGAGATGACACCACTTGCCTTTCAACATCACGGTACAGTTTGGGTATCACCTTTTTTGAGAAATAATTGCGGCCTGGTATCTTCCACTGTGGTGTGTGGCTTTGCTTTTGTGTGCTGCTTTTCCTCAGGTGGTCATCCCATTGCAGTTTGTGCTTTGTCATCATGTGCCTTCGTAAGGAAGCTGTCCCTACGCGGCCGGGTCTTGGTCTTTCCACGGCTCAATTTTCAGTGGCACAGAGTACAGATGGCATTGCTCTCATCTGAGGCAGACACACAAAAAAATTCCACACTGCTGAGCCCTGGGATGATGGTACTTAGGGGGTGGCGGCCGAGTGTTAAGTGGGGTGCCAGAATCAGAGCAGGAGGAGGAAGATATGTCACGGTTCTGTGTGGAAGCTGAGGAAGATGAGGTGTTCTGTGTTAAATAGTCAACTACGTCCTGACAATCTTGGGGTTTGATGGCACGTGCCTTCTGAACACTGTACTTTGGTCCAGGGCACACAAAATTACGACAGCACGACCTCGAACAGACCTGCCGGATGGCCTGCCTCTGGCTATGCCTTTGCCTGTTTTGTCAATATTGGGGTGGATGAAGTGAAAGGTATTCACTGACCTGAATAATACAATGTGCAGTCACACAGGTGCAGTGAAAGGTATACACATGGCCGGATTTCTGGCAAGGCCACATAGGCCATGGCCTAGGGCACCAGATAAACAAGGGGCGGCCTGCAGACAGTGGGCATTATTTGCAGGTCATTATTTGCAAGTGTCCAAACAAATGAAAGGGGTCAGGATAACTGCACTATTAGTACCAGCTGGCATCTGCCTGTGCTGTGCTACAGGCAGCTGCAGTCCATTAATCAAACGTTTGTGAACAGTGTGTGACTAGCAAAAAGCCAGGCCTTGTCCAATGACATAGCAGCAGCTGCAGGCAGTTACAGAAGGCCGGGTCTCACGCACTTGGCGTGGGGGATGAAAGGACCAGGGACAGCACCAGCAAATAGTACAGAATACAGAAGGCAGCCTCTCACAGTACACATTTCTTAATTATTGATTGGCCAGCGCTGTTACCCTGAAAACAGCAGTGGGTACAGGACTCACTTTTACGTGTTGCTGACCCCACCCAATGTCCAATTGTGAGCCACTTTTGACAATGTGTGTGTGGTGGATGGATCCCACCACGCCCATCACCTGTAGATCGCTTGATTGACCAGTTCCCCGTGTGACGTGATTGATTCACTTCATATTGCCATAGAGACCTCGGCACTAGCCACAATAAAGGGCACCAGCGGCCCAAAAATGTTTGGGTGGGTGTGTGTGTGGAGAGAGGTGGTAGGATACGGTTTTGGTTGGGGCGGCTGGTAATAGTCGGCCTTGGGCGGTAAGATGTACAAATCCGGCTGGGTATACACTGACTGCTGGTATAACAATGTGCAGTCACACAGGTGCAGTGAAAAGGTATGCAGTGACTGCTGGTATGGTATAACAATGTGCAGTCACACAGGTGCAGTGAAAGGTATGCACGGACTGGTATCAATACAATGTGCAGCTGTCACACACACAGGTGCAATGAACTGGTATGCAGTGACTGGTATATGAAACTGCGTGCTGTCATGCAGGTGTAGTGAACAGGTATGCACGGACTGGTATTACAAATGTGCAGCTGTCACACACACAGGTACAGTGAACAGGTATGAAGTGACTGGTATACAAAACTGCATGCTGTCACGCAGGTGCAGTGAACAGGTATGCATGGACTGGTATTACAAATGTGCAGCTGTCACACACACAGGTACAGTGAACAGGTATGCAGGGACTGGTGTATAACACTGCATGCTGTAACACAGGTGCAGTGAACAGGTATGCACGGACTGGTATTACAAGTGTGCAGCTGTCACACACACAGGTACAGTGAACAGGTATGCAGTGACTGTTATATAAAACTGCATGCTGTCACGCATGTGCAGTGAACAAGTATGCACGGACTGGTATTACAAGTGTGCAGCTGTCACACACACAGGTACAGTGAACAGGTATGCAGTGACTGTTATATAAAACTGCGTGCTGTCATGCAGGTTCAGTGAACAGGTATGCACGGACTGGTATTACAAATGTTCAGTCGTCACACACACACAGGTACAGTGAACAGGTCTGCAGTGACTGGTATATAAAACTGCGTGCTGTCACGCATGTGCAGTGAACAGGTATGCACGGACTGGTATTACAAATGTGCAGCTGTCACACACACAAAGGTGCACTGAAAAGTAAGGCACTGAATGTGCTGGGCCTGGCACAGTATAGCAATTAGCAAGGGCCAGCTGCGACACAGGTACAGTGAACAGGTATGCAGTGTGCACGCACCCTTACTAGGTAACCACGTAGGGCGTGCGTGTATGCAGAGACGGAACCCCGGAAGCCAGCGGGGGGCCAAAGGGCCGCGGAGAGGTATATTACAGCAATGTGCATTTTTCCGCAGTAGGGTGGAAAAAAAAAAAGCTGACGCTGCTGCTGCTCTCAGCTGGCTAAGAGTGCAGATTTGGCCAAGGGAAAGCGGGAGAGCTTTGTGTTTACCCGCGGCCTCAAGTGTGACCCTAACCTTAAAGTTCGCCAAAATTAACCTTTCACAGATTCCATACATGCTATCAAAGAAGTAGTGATCTGTTATCAGATCATTGCCTCTTTACAACAATGCTTTGTAAACTGTGTACATCTCCAGTCTGCAGATACTAAGCCTGCTGACTGCTGTGAAGAATGAATGAACAGCTTGGCGCTTCTTTGACATAAAGCAATCCAGAAGTGCTTATCCTGGCTGTGGCCAGCAGATGGTAGCATCGTTGTGCGCACAGCGCAAAGCACGCCCACTCAGCCCCTCAGTTCATAAGCTGTAAATGGTACATCCATCATTCTTTTCAATACTCAAAAGAGAAGCTGCATTCCGTGTGAGGCAAGAGAGGGAACATTCCAGGCAAACAGCAAGAACTGAAAATCTCCCCCCACATGTAGCTAACAAGAAAAAAGCAGCAATACGCTTGTGGTCCTTCCCTACTTTTTTACTTTGGTTTGGTCTGAACCCGGAAGCATTGAGGAAGAACTTATTTCAAAGTGTAGTTTTGCCCTTTCTTCCGCCCTCACGTGTGAATGGCTTCGCCTGTTGCACGCTTGCTCATGAATATGCAGCGTTTATGCTAATGAGGAGCGAGCAGCGTGTGCTGCAGGGGAAGCGGCGAGAACTGGTGGAAGAGATAAGCGGGCCCGGACTGTACCAACCCAGAGGAACCCGGACTGAACCAAGGACTGCTCTGCTAGAGGGGCCGGTACCGCGGAGCCCTATCACAGCCCGGGGACTACAGCGCAGCACCCTATACCTTACTCCTTGTCCAGCCAGGCCTCTGGGGAGAGGGAACCGGCGGCATGGATCCGCCAGCTGGAGGAGGAGGATATAGAGAAGGAGGCTATGGAGGGGGGCCCCCTGCTCCAGGGAAGAGCAACAAGGAGAAGAAGAAGCTCAAAGCACCGGACGAGGGAGGAGGAGAGAAATCTAAGAAATTTGTAAGTTTCCTGAAGTCTTGTGTGACAACAGAGTCTGTATCCGGAACTGTACCAGCTGACAGGTCCTCCCACTGTATTGTGCACCTGAATGTGTATAGAGGTGTACCAACTGACAGGTCCCCCCACTACTGTACACCTGAATGTGTATAGAGGTGTACCAGCTGACAGGTCCCCCCACTACTGTACACCTGAATGTGTATAGAGGTGTACCAGCTGACAGGTCCCCCCACTACTGTGCACCTGAATGTGTATAGAGGAGGTGTACCAGCTGACAGGTCTCCCCACTACTGTGCACCTGAATGTGTATAGAGGAGGTGTACCAGCTGACAGGTCCCCCCACTACTGTGCACCTGAATGTGTATAGAGGAGGTGTACCAGCTGACAGGTCCCCCCACTACTGTGCACCTGAATGTGTAGAGAGGTGTACCAGCTGACAGGTCCCCCCACTACTATGCACCTGAATGTAAACAGAGGTGTACCTGATGACAGACCCCCCCCCCCCCCCCACACACACACTATTGTGCAACTGAATGTGTATAGAGGGGTTCCAGCTGACAGGTTCCCCCACTACTGTGCAACTGAATGTAAATAGAGTTGTACTTGGTGACAGACCCCCCCCCCCCCACTGTGCACCTGAATGTGTATAGAGGTGTACTTGGGGACCTATTCCCCCCCCCCCCCCACTACTGTGCACCTGAATGTGTATAGAGGTGTACCGGCTGACAGGTCCTCCCACTGTACTGTGCACCTGAATGTGTATAGTGGTGTACCAGCTGACAGGTCCCCCCACTACTGTGCACCTGAATGTGTATAGAGGTGTACCTGGTGACAGATTCCCCCCCCCCCACTACTGTGTACCTGAAGGTATATAGAGGTGTACGAGCTGACAGCCCCCCCCCCCCCCCCACCACTACTGTGAATGTAAATAGAGGTATACCAGAATGTATGTAGAGGTTTACCAGCTGACAGGTCCACCCAGTACTGTGCACCTGAATGTATCTAGAGGTATACCAGCTGACAGGTCACCCCCCCCCTCCTCCCCACTGCCACTACTGTGTACCAGCTGACAAGTCCACCCAGTACTGTGCACCTGAATGTATAAAGAGGTATACCTGGTGACAGGTCCCCTCCAGTACTGTGTACTTGAATGTATATAGAGGTAGGGCTGTGGAGTCAAGTCATAGTGATTTTTGGTTACCTGAAGTCAGTCAGTTTTAAAAACTGAGGAGTCGAAGTTGGAGTCAAATTATTATTTTTTTGTACCATTTCCATAGCCCTGCTAGGGCCGTGGAGCCGAGGAGTCAGACATTTTTGGATACCTGGAGTAAAAGTCGTTTTCATAAACTGAGTCATTCGGATGTTTTTTTTTGTACCGACTTCAGAGAGGTATACCTTGTGACAGGTCCTCCCCCAGTACTGTGCACCTGAATGTACGGTATATAGAGGTATACCTGGTGACAGGTCCCTCGAGTACTGTGTACCGGAATGTGTAGAATTATACCAGGTGACAGGTCCCCCCAATACAGTGTACCGGAATATGTAGAATTATACCAGGTGACAGGTCCCCCCCCCCCCAGTACTGTGTACCTGAATTTGTAGAATTATACCAGGTGACAGGTCCCCCCAGTACTGTGTACCTGGATTTTTAGAATTCTGCTAGTTGACAGGTCCTTCCCCAGTACTGTGTACCTGAATGTTTATACATGTATAACTGGTGACAGCCCCCCCCCCAGCACTGTGTGCCTGAATGTATACAAAGGTATACCAGCTGATGAGTCCCCCTGAGTACTAAGCACCTGAATGTATAGATATGTATACCTGGTGACAGGTCCTCCCTAAGTTCTGTGTACCTGATGGTATAGAATTAGGTGCTAGTTAACTTTAGGGGACCCAGTGGGAAAATCTCATAGGGAAATTCAGCTAACGTGATTGGGTGGACAGCATCCTCTTGAACTGCTAGGTTTCCAATAGGTTATAGTAAACTATGCCTACACAATTTGACCACATTATATGCAGCGACAGGTCCTCTTCCAGTGATCTGCTTGCTTGAATGTATTAAATTATCCGTGACTACAGGTCCTCCTCCTGTGCTCAGTGTTCCTGTATGTACAGAATTATTCCTGTTGACAGGTGCTTCTCCCACTACTCTATATTTCAATTATTGCATTATACATGCTAAATAAATCTTATAACAGAATATTTTGCAAATACTCAGCTTCATTTGAGCAAGACATTACTCCCATAATGCATCACATCAGCTCAGTGAGTGAATATGCAAATCAGGGCTGTGTAGTCGGAACAATTTTGGGTACCCGGAGTCGGAGTTTGAGTCGGATGATTTTTTGTACACAATCCACAGCCCTGGTAAGTATTAGACTAAAGAGTCGGAGTTTCGGAGTCAGAGCAATTTTGGGTAACCCGGAGTCGAAATTGGATTCGGTGGTTTCATAAACTGAGGAGTCGGAAGATTTGTGTACCGACTTCACAGCCCTGATGCAAATGATTCATTCATTTATGTTCCACAAAACTGTTCATGTACTGAAAAAAGGTGCCCAATTTGAGTATTTAGTTAAGTCAGAGGCTTCCCTTGTCCACATCCTTCTTGCTGATCTAGAGCGGGGTCGCTAGTCTAGTTAAGGGACCCAACAGGAAACCTCATAGGGAAATTCTGGTAACATGATTGGGTGAACAGCACCCTCTCGAACTGCTAGGTTTTAGATAGGTTGTAGTGAACTAAGCCCACACTATTCAGCTAATCAACACTTTGTGCAGTAGAGAGTGCTGTGATTGGAGAGCTGTTTCCTATGAAGTTTCCTGCAGGGCTGTGGAGTCGGAGTCAGTGATTTTATAAATTGATGAGTCGGAGTTGGGAGTCGGATGATTTTTGTACAAATTCCACAGCCCTGGTAAGTATTAGACTAAGGAGTCAGAGTCAGAACCATTTTGGGTACTTGGAGTTGGCGTCAGAGGTTTCATAAACTGAGGAGTCGGAAGATTTTTGTACCGACTCCACAGCCCTGGTTTCCTGCTGGGTCACCTAAAGCAGACTTGTGCCAAGCTGGGACCCCCCAAGCCTGCACAGATTGCTTTACTTGCGCACTAGTATGGAGGGAACAGGTCCTCCCCCCCCCCCCCCCCCCAGTGATCTGCGTGCCTGAATGTATGGCATTATACCTTCAACAGGTCCTCCTCCAGTGATCTGCGTGCCTGAATGTATGGCGTACCTGGCAACAGGTCCTGCTCCAGTGATCTGCAGGCCTGAATGTATGGCATAATTGGCAACAGGTCCTCTTCCAGTGATCTGCAGGCCTGAATGTATGGCATTATACCTGGCAACAGGTCCTCCTCCAGTGATCTGCAGGCCTGAATGTATGGCATTATACCTGGCAACAGGTCCTCCTCCAGTGATCTGCGTGCCTGAATGTATGGCATTATACCTGGCAACCGGTCCTCCTCCAGTTATCTGCAGGCCTGAATGTATGACATTATACCTGGCAACAGGTCCTCCTCCAGTGATCTGCAGGCCTGAATGTATGGTAATATACCTGGCAACAGGTCCTCCTCCAGTGATCTGCAGGCCTGAATGTATGGTAATATACCTGGCAACAGGTCCTCCTCCAGTGATCTGCAGGCCTGAATGTATGGTAATATACCTGGCAACAGGTCCTTCTCCAGTGATCTGCAGGCCTGAATGTATGGCATTATACCTGGCAACAGGTCCTCCTCCAGTGATCTGCAGGCCTGAATGTATGGTAATATACCTGGCAACAGGTCCTCCTCCAGTGGTCTGCAGGCCTGAATGTACGGCATTATACCTGGCAACAGGTCCTCCTCCAGTGGTCTGCAGGCCTGAATGTATGGCATTATACCTGGCAACAGGTCCTCCTCCAGTGATCTGCAGGCCTGAATGTATGGCATTATACCTGGCAACAGGTCCTCCTCCAGTGATCTGTGTGCCTGAATGTATGGCATTATACCTGGCAACAGGTCCTCCTCCAGTGATCTGCGTGCCTGAATGTATGGCATTATACCTGGCAACAGGTCCTCCTCCAGTGATCTGCGTGCCTGAATGTATGGCATTATACCTGGCAACAGCACCTCCTCCAGTGATCTGCAGGCCTGAATGTATGGCGTACCTGGCAACAGCACCTCCTCCAGTGATCTGCGTGCCTGAATGTATGGCATACCTGGCAACAGCACCTCCTCCAGTGATCTGCGTGCCTGAATGTATGGCGTACCTGGCAACAGCACCTCTTCCAGTGATCTGCAGGCCTGAATGTATGGCATTATACCTGGCAACAGCACCTCCTCCAGTGATGTGCAGGCCTGAATGTGTGGCATTATACCTGGCAACAGGCCCTCCTCCAGTGATCTGCAGGCCTGAATGTATGGCATTATACCTGACAACAGGTCCTCCTCCAGTGATCTGTGTGCCTGAATGTATGACATTATACCTGACAACAGGTCCTCCTCCAGTGATCTGTGTGCCTGAATGTGTGGCATTATACCTGGCAACAGGTCCTCCTCCAGTTATCTGCAGGCCTGAATGTGTGGCATTATACTTGGCAACAGGTCCTCCTCCAGTGATCTGCAGGCCTGAATGTATGGTAATATACCTGGCAACCGGTCCTCCTCCAGTGATCTGCGTGCCTGAATGTATGGCATTATACCTGGCGACAGGCCCTCCTCCAGTGATCTGCAGGCCTGAATGTATGGCATTATACCTGGCAACAGGTCCTCCTCCAGTGATCTGCAGGCCTGAATGTATGGCATTATACCTGGCAACAGGTCCTCCTCCAGTGATCTGCAGGCCTGAATGTATGGCATTATACCTGGCAACAGGTCCTCCTCCAGTGATCTGCAGGCCTGAATGTATGGCATTATACCTGGCGACAGCACCTCCTCCAGTGATCTGCAGGCCTGAATGTATGGCATTATACCTGGCAACAGGTCCTCCTCCAGTGATCTGCAGGCCTGAATGTATGGCATTATACCTGGCAACAGGTCCTCCTCCAGTGATCTGCAGGCCTGAATGTATGGCATTATACCTGGCAACAGCACCTCCTCCAGTGATCTGCAGGCCTGAATGTATGGCATTATACCTGGCAACAGGTCCTCCTCCAGTGATCTGTGTGCCTGAATGTATGGCATTATACCTGACAACAGGTCCTCCTACAGTGATCTGTGTGCCTGAATGTGTGGCATTATACCTGGCAACAGGTCCTCCTCCAGTGATCTGCAGGCCTGAATGTATGGCATTATACCTGACAACAGGTCCTTCTCCAGTGATCTGCAGGCCTGAATGTATGGCATTATACCTGGCAACAGGTCCTCCTCCAGTGATGTTAATTGCATGACATTGTACTTGGTCTCATTTCCTCTCACAGTACTATGGGGTTTCCTGTAATACACCAAATTATACCTGTTGATAGGGGCTCCCCCACTGTTGTAAAAGTTGCAAACTAAAAGTGTCACAAAGGTCATTGACAACCAGGATTTTGTAAATGGCCTTTCACTGTTTTGCCCTTACCCTGAATGAATGGAAATATACCTAGTACTCTTGTTTGTTTTACTGTATAACCAAAAGTGGACACATCAATATGTAGTAGCCAATACTTTTTAGTAGATCTTATAAGGTTATACTTGGCTCAGATTACTTGTGTCAGTATTCAATATGCCTGAATGTATAGAATTATAAGTGAAGGTTTAGCGTTTTACAAGGCTACAGTTCCTCACCCAAATACCCTGTGTACCTGAATGTATGGAAGTATAACTTTGTCAGTACAATGTATCTGAATGTATAGCTGGTGACAGGTTCTCACTTAAATACTCTATATATGAATGTACAAAACAGCATTTTTTTTTAATGGTTTTCTTTACCCCAGAGCATTTTGTGCCTGTTTACGGAGTGAGGTATTGTATATTGTGCTTGCTTACATTGGCTATACTCCACAGAAACATATAGTATTATTTCATTTTAATATAGCTTCACCGCAGGAGGTGTGCATACATCTCTGGGGATATCACAGCTGGGCCTAAACATGTCTTGTACAAGTTGGTTGGTTCAAGAATGCTACCTCGATGAGAAGCCTCTAGATCAGGGGTTTCGAACTCTAATACAAAGTGGGCCAAAATTGAGCTCTGGCACCAAGTCGCCGTCCTACCTGAATGTCTAGTGGCCACCTCTCTCCCTTATAAAGTTCCCTGGTGTCTAATAGCCCCTCTCCATCCCGTATACAGTTCACTGATGGTAGTGGTCTTCCCTCCCTCATCTATTGACCCCCTTCCCTCTCCTATACAGTTCCCTGTTATCTAGTGCTGTCCTCCTCCCCATATGGCTTCCATGTTGAGCTAGGACTTATCCTCCAATATAGCTTCTCTGGTGGTCTAGAGTGGGCCAAACATAATGCAAAGTGGGGAAACCACCTGAGGGCCAAATTTGATGGCACAGAGGGCCTGATTTGACCCACAGGCCAGAGTTTGACATGTATGCTCTATATAGTCCATAGGCTTTCCAGGTCCTCCTCGAGCCCCCTGTTCCACTGCTGGGTCCCTCTGAACATACCTGACAAGGACTTGTATGAGCGCGTTCATACAGGGCACGTGCAAATACGGTCCGCACATGCCCAGTAGAGTAGATGCCTATGGACTGCTTTTTCCACTGCACAAGTAGCTTTGTTGTACTGAGCACGCATTAGTGGCTGCAGAACCAAGTCCCAATTGCTGTGGGAATTGTGGTGAAATCGCAGCACTTCTGTAGTTTGGGAAATTGCGGGAGCTTTTCAATTTCCCACAAAGCACTTGTAGTGGCTCTCTAGCCTTAATGATAAAATATACACAAAGTGCCTACTGTATCCTGACACATACTGTCTGGTCTCTCTTTGTTTTCTGTTTAGTTCTTGTTATTTTGTAAACTTATTTCTGAGGAAAATTTTGCTCTTTTTGGTGACATCCTGTCCCACCCATCTCAGATCTGTCAGAATGATGTCCTTATATACATATTCAGTGATCGAATCCCTTTCATGAGGAGCTTTCTCAGATTCCACAGACTTCTCCTGTCCAGACCTGTATGCTCAGGCCTGTGACTGGGGTCCCCACTACATTATGTGTAGATCCTATTTCACAATGTTGTGAGGATCTAGCAAACTACTAAAAATATGAAAACATCTATATAAGGCCTCTTGCACACTACATGCAATTCCAAATAATTTTTTTTATCTGATCCGATTTTTGATTCCGATTAAAAAACATACTGCATGCTGCTACGTTTTTTTTTTAACCGGAATAAAAAATCAGATGTGTATAAAAAAAAAAAATCAGAATCGCATGTAGTGTGCAAGAGGCCTGACAGATACCATATTTGACTGATGTACCTTTTTCTTGTATCATCTGAAAAATTGATCACGATAGGCTATCCTTTAGCAAGGGAGTTGAGGGTGAAGGGATCACTGCAAAACAGCATGAGAGTAAGGCTGCATAAGCTGAATCATTTTATCAATGTAACATTGATTGGATGGTGAGTGGGGGGGGGGGGGGGGGCAAAGCAGAGGGGTAGAGTTTGTGAATACTGCTGCGCTCACCCAATCCTAGGTCAGTTCACACTGAAAGGTGGACACCATTTACCACAGTAAAGATGTGGGTGTGGGGCAGTATACAATTGTACAATAAGTAAATGGTTAGCATCCACTGCGCAAGCAATAGGTGTGCGAGTCCTGCTTGTTTCCAGTCCTGCCAGGTAGTATCTGCAGTCAAAGAAAAAGACTATATATGGTGCATTACCGGAGTAACAGTTCCACCTCTGACACCTTGTCGGCATACTTAAAACAGCACCTGTGCACTAGTGAGGGTGATGGCTCCACACACCCCATAAGGCTTACCAAATATGGACTATAATCAAGCCTCACAATATTCCACAGGTTCCTGCAGCGGATACCAAACTCCCATAGAGTAATTCGGCATCACCTCCAAGAAACAATCTATCATTG
Organism: Hyperolius riggenbachi; assembly: GCF_040937935.1. Lineage (NCBI taxonomy): Eukaryota > Metazoa > Chordata > Amphibia > Anura > Hyperoliidae > Hyperolius > Hyperolius riggenbachi. The sequence continues at coordinate 441,164,204 of NC_090648.1, forward strand.
CTGATCATAAAATGTTTAATTTAAATTTAAAATTGGAAATGCACTCACAAGTGTAGAATAGTGTACAGCATATAAAGACTATGGTAGATCATCCAGCCAGCCTGGGTTCCTGTAGTGTCCCACATCTGCCCACCATCTGATCCATACTGATCGCTAACAATCCATGTGTATGCCTCTCACAAACCACTTGCAAGCTGCACTGCTAACCAGAGGGTGGGGGGGTGGGGGGGTGGGGGGCATGATATTTGCAATAGAACTAATCAGCTGAGTACACAGCCAGTCACAGGACACGTTGCAACAGGCATACCCGATGGGGAACCTATGTGTAGAACAGCAGATCAATGTGCATAGAGGACTGCCTTGTGAATAAGAGTGACTTGGGCGGGCAAGATGCACCACCCCTGGAGGCCAACGTCCCTGTAGACAGCACCTCCCTCTATCTGGTTGACCAGATGGAGAACCACTGTCTATAACATGCACGGTGGAAGTGGTGGGCAGAGTTGCCAAGCAACACGTGTCCTGACAGCCACTTGCCGATGGGCTACTCGAGCAGAGATGGGAGGAGCCAACGCCACGTATATGCTGGATGCAATAGCTAATACTGCTCAGCAAATGACATGACATTGGTTGTGGCGACTGGAGGCCACATCTAAGATCTCTGTCCAGTGCCACCCACCATACACATCATCCGCAACAGGCCACTGCAACACACACCACCCACTGCCCATGCAAACGCATCCAGCTCGGGTCAGAGCAGAATTCTGCAACAG